>NC_072489.1:55251076-55562014 GCF_027574615.1 Eptesicus fuscus | reverse complement strand
CGGGCTCTCAGGCCCTGGGTGGGTGCCTGGGTTCAGAGGCACTCGGGGTCCTGCCTGCTGGTGACCCAGCTCCGGCGCGGGACAGGCTGACAGGCAGAACGGCCTCCCCGCGGAGCCCACTCGGAGCTCG
Organism: Eptesicus fuscus; assembly: GCF_027574615.1. Classification (NCBI taxonomy): domain Eukaryota; kingdom Metazoa; phylum Chordata; class Mammalia; order Chiroptera; family Vespertilionidae; genus Eptesicus; species Eptesicus fuscus. Next base: position 55,561,884 of record NC_072489.1, on the reverse strand, counting down.
GGCGTCTGCCACGGAAAACACGCCAGGTCAGGGTGCGCACGCCCGGCTGGCCTCTGCCTCTCACCTGGCCCCGCTTGGAGCACTTCTGGGCCACCTGCTGGGTCTGGGATCAGGAGCCAATCGGCCTGGACAGGGCTCAGGGGCGGTGTTGAGGCCCTGCCCCCTGGAGCCAGGTCCCCTGTGGGCAGGCCGGGGTGGTCAGGGCCTGTGGGTGGGGCTGGCCTCGCGGGGCGGCTGTCCAGTGCACGGGGAGCAGGGCGGCTCCGCAGAAGGAAAGAAATGCAGTTCTTTTCATTAAGGACTTTATTTCTCTTAAAAAACCAGCGACAGTGGTTTGATGTGGACACAGCAGCACTGAGACGTGTTCCACGGATGCACAGACCCAGCGCGGCAGAGCCCAGTCGTCCTCCGGGCCGCGGGCCCCAAAAGGGAGCCGCTGTCACTCGCCCACGTTAAACGTCCCTGAAAAAGCAGGAACCTTTGGCTGCTGGGTTATTCTTTTACCACCACCACCAGCCTCCCAGGGCTTCCAAATGGAGCATTTGCGTTTGATCTATTACCACATGCCTCATCGACGTCCGAAAGACATCTAGATTCTTCTCGGGAAGTGCCTAGCCCCGAGGGAGAGCCAGCTCCTCCGGTTTGACCACTGTCTGCAGCGCAAGCCTTGGTGGGTCAGCCCGGACCGACACGCGGCCGGCCGAGCAGGGTCTGAAAGGAGTGAGCTCCCACCTTCCCGACTCCCAGCCCCGAGCTTCCACACTTCCAATGCACAGAGTTCACACTGTCTCTCGGCAACAGAGGCCGAAGGCGAGGAGGCCCTGCCCCCGCCCCCCCCTGGACCCCCAAGGCTGGGGCATGAGAACAGGAGACGGGAGAGGCTCGCTCGCAGACCTGAGAGCACACGCAGCGATGCCGGCCGCGCTCCGCGTCATCTCGGGGACTCCTGCTGGTCCGCGTGGCCGCGTTCCCTCCGTGTTGCGGTCTGGGTCTGCAGCCCACGCGGGACAGTCGGTGGGCAGTGAACCGGGGGCCTGAGCCTTTGGGGAAGGGACAGGGTGTGGAAGAACTGGGGCTCCCCTGGTGGGGGGCTATTGGGGAGGCACGGAGACCCCGCTCCCGAGGCCAGGCCTTGCTAGGCGAGCCTCTCTCGGGCAGGCCGCCACGCCCCACTTGTGCCATCCATGCCACGCACGTCCCCGGAACTCAGGCCACGTGTCCCAGTGGGCTGCTTGCCGTGTGTGCCTAGAACCGGGCCACGCCACTTCCTTCCGCGCAGCGCGGCCCCCCTCCCACCCCCTCCCGAGGCCAGGTGCCCCCCTTTTGAGAGCAGCTCGTTGGGGAGACAAGCAAACCTGCCTGGCTGCTGGGGACACGGCCCCCCTGAGCCCCGGGGCCAGGGAGCTGCCCCAGAGCTCGTGTCTTCGGAAGTGACGCTCGGCCTCGGAAGAGGAGCTGATGGGGGCTGTGGGGCCTCCTCCGTGAAGGGGGCGGGTCTCTGTGACACTCTGACGCCACGCGAGCTGGGGGGGGGGGTGAGTACTCGTCACCCATCCCGTCGGGGACGCAGCTGGTCTCCTGAAAAGTGGAAGCAGAGATGCTTCTGCAAAGACCCCGCGTCTCTCCTCAAAGGCACGACGTCCGCGAACGTCCGCTGAGAGAACCTCACGCCGGGAGGAAGGCTGGCTCTTCGGAGGGAGCTCAGGGGCTGGAGAAAGGTCAAATCCACTCGCTGTCCAACTGCGCCTCGTCCCGGGCAGGTGGGTGGGCGGGAAGGTGGTGTGTGTGTGTGTGTGTGTGTGTGTGTGTGTTTTAATTAAAAAATACCTTTTTAAGAATGCCGCTATAGGGAACAAGTTGGGGTAGAAGGGGCGGCGGAGGGGGGAGGCTCAGGGACAGGACAGGCCGCAGGGACTGGGGGCTCGGTGGGAGGGGGCCGGTTGTCAGGCCCTGAATTCGCTTCCCTTCTCTGGGGGCGCCATGGGCCCAGAGGAGAGGAGCCGAAGGCCGGCGGCCCCGACCACGTCCTGTGGGCACTCGTGGGCCCGGCTCCCGCTGCCTGAGCCACGCAGGGACCTGCGCTCCCGTGGTCCGAGCTCTGGCCACGCAGACCTGTGCTCGCGCCCCTGGGGGACTCCCTACGACGGACGGACGGACAGTGTGTGGGCTCTGAGGTATGAAACGAGGCTGCCTTCTCAGCACGAGGCCTGTGGTAAGGGCGGGTTCTGGGAATTGGGGGAAGAAATGAAACGCTGTGGCTGGGGACTGTCCTCGTCACGAAGAAGGGACGGCCAGCCAGAGCTCGGGGGCCGTGACGTTCGGGCCGAAGAGTCTCCACCTCCTGGCGAAACGGAATGTAGCTCCTTGCATTTGCCTCGTCTCCGGCCCAGGGAGGGGAGTGGGCCAGCCTCCGGGGACAAGCCAGGTCTTGCCCATGAAAGGGATTGGCGGGGGGGGGGGGGGTGGGCGGGGGGGGGGGGGATGGGGGGGGGGAGCCCCCTGTTTCTTCTCTCCCAGTTGTTTGTAAAATGACCTCCAAATGCCCGTCCCAAGGTCAGGCCCCTCTAGAGCAGCGGCCCCAGCACCATCGGCAAGGCTTCGGGAAAGAGCCTGGAGACCGGCCGACATGCTCGCCACTTCCCCCCTAAAGCTCACGCCCCGAGGCTGCCTGGGCCCCCGAGCGATGTTCGCATGGTCACCCCTGACACCCACCGACGGGTCAGCAGGCCCCGCAGAGCCTGGGACGCCGCACATCTCCAGGTCTGGGGTGGAGCCTGGAACCTGCATTTTACAGGAGATGCCGGGGCGGGGCCCAGACCAGGAGAAGCCCTGCAGCTGCCCGGGGCTGAGGCCGGCTGGGTCCCCGGGGACTCAGCTGCCCGGGGCCGAGGCCAGGTCCCACTGAGGCCGGCTGGGTCCCCGGGGACTCAGCTGCCCGGGGCCGAGGCCAGGTCCCACTGAGGCCGGCTGGTCCCCGGGGACTCAGCCAGGCGGGGAGCCGGGGCGCAGGGGAGGTGCAGAGCTCACCCTGTGCAGGGCGTGGCGAGGGCCGATTGGCTTCTGTCACCTTCTGGAGACAGCAGGGGGGCCAGCGGCTCCCTAGGACCGACGGCCATGCTCTAATGGGAGCCAGGGACTGCCTCCTGGGGCCACATGTGCCTGCAACTTTGAGATCCCAGGTGAGAGCTGGCCCCTGCCCCCCCTCTCCCAGGAGGTGACAGACAGTGAGCTTGTCTTGAGCTTCTTCGGTGGCCTGGCCTCTCCGTGGGCAGCCATTCGCTTGGAGAGCCAACGCTGTCCGTACCCCCTGGGCCAACGAATCTGGGGGATCCTGGGCAGCTCTCGAGACCCTATGCCCCCTTTGACTTAAGGATCACGCCCGGAGTCCCTGGCAAGCCCCTCCCCTCTACAGACTCATTCAGGGCAACCCACTGACCCCACTCCGATGCTCCCATGGGCCATAAAGGTTTGGGACTCTGGGGGCTCCATGATTACCCCTTATCATCGCTATGCTTCTCGTGAAATAGAATAAAACAAAAATCCCCGGACACGCGCTTCTTGAAGACACACTGGCTGTAGCAGCCAGAACCTGCTTAGGAAGAAGGGGGCCAGAGAAGATGCCGGAGACGCCGGCACACGGCCGTCTCGCAGAAGGAAGGGGGGGCCGGGGCCAAAGCAACGAGGAGAAGTGTGCGTCCCCCGGAGCTGGCCCCAGGCCCCTCCTCGGGCCCAGACCAGGGCGTCCTGGCCGGGGGTGAAGTCCCAGGTGCGTCTCTGAGCATCTAATTCCGATTCTTCCAAGTGACCCGAGGGTGATGGCCATGCCCGGCACAGGTCAGAGAGATGATGGTGATGGCCATGCCCGGCACAGGTCAGAGAGATGATGCAACCAACCCTTTCAAGGTGAATGTGAGTCGTTTTCTACGTTTAATAAAAACGGTTTCTCATTTGAGGCTGTGGAAGTCTTGAGTCACATTTTTTTTGGTAAATCCCGCCCCCCCCCCGTCCCGCCCCCTCTAAAATGTCTGAAAACACATGGCTTAACAGTGGCTGCACAGAAAATATACACCCTCAAAGTCTGACTTTCATTTAAATACAAATATACAAAATGTAAACTGAGGCGATAGAGAAATTTACAAAACTTTTCTTTAAAAATAATAAAGACAAAATTCAGTTCTAGTTATGATGCTATTAAAATACGTGCAAGTCGTCGTATCCAATTGGATTTCTATTGCGATATTCGACAGAGACAAAGCCAGTCCACCCGGCCCGAGGGCCGCGTCTGCACAGACCTGAGTGGAAGCTGAGGAGCCTGGGGGCTCCGTGCCGAGGGGGGCGCCTCCTTCCTTCGCCGGCTCCGGGCGGGCCGCCCCGTCCACCCATCCAGAGCGGACGCTCCGCCGGTCACAAGTCCTGCTCCTGAGGACAGGGTCTAGCCTGTCCCACCTGGACCTCCAGGCCAAGCGGCAACTAGCTGCTTCCAGTGGAGTTGGAGCTGACGTGGTTCGAATTTATGTGGTGGTTGAAATTGGCCTTGGAATTGGGCGAACTCTTGGAATTGTTCTGATGCTGGCAGAGCGGGCAGGGGGAGAGGGAGAGAGAAGCAGGTCAGTCCCGCGGGGGCCAGCGCCGTGGCCCGGGCGCCGCGGGGGCCTCTGAACCTGAGGACAGGGCCGCGGGGCGGGGCTGCTGGCCCGCAACCTTGCTTCGCGCTGCCTTTTGCATCCTCCCCTGCAGACCCGGCCGGACCCAGCAGCGGTTCTCCTCAGGGTCAGTGTGCCCCGGGGGACCCTGTCTGGAGGGAGACCTTCTACAACAGGAGTGGGTAGGAGGTGCTGCTGGCATCTGGTGGGTGGAGGCCAGAGAGGCTGCTGAGTATCACCCGGTGACTAAAGGACAGCCCCCATGACGAAGAACTAACCCAGCCTGGCCAGTGTGGCTCAGGGGTTGGGCCTTGACCTAGGAACCAAGAGGTCCTGGTTCGATTCCTGGTCAGGACACATGCTCGGGTTGTGGGCTGGATTCCCAGCAGGGGGCATGCAGGAGGCAGCCGATCAATGATTCTCTCTCATCAATGTTTCTATCTCTCTCTCTCCCCCTTCTCCTCTCAAAAAAAAAAAAAAAAAAAAAAATTAACCCCAAAGGTCAGTATGCCGAGGTGGAGAAACCTTGCTAAAGGTCAACTTGGGGCTGGCCCTGCCCCTTCCACCCTGGGGCCCCCTCAGCCAGTGGGTTTCAGGGGCTGCAGACAGCTGCCTGCCCCCCAGTCCCCGGGCCCCACACCCAGGTGGGCTCTGCATTCTGGTCTCAACCCTGAGGACGTTCTGAGCCCAGGGTCCCCCGGCCGAGGCCAGGACCTGGGGGTGGGGGTGGGGGTGGGGGGCTCTCACCTGACGCTTGAAGATTCTCTGGAACAGCCCTTTCTTTGGTGGCTCCGGAGGGTGACTCCGGTCCAGGTCTGGTGAGAGGGTACCGTTAGGTCCAAACACGTTCAGCTCCTTGAAGCATTCCGTTTCTATCATCTGGAGGAACGCAGAAGCACGCGGGCGGCGTGAGGGCTGCGGCGTCATCTGGGTGGACAGTCCCAGCGCCGAGCCCTGGCCCCACCGCCCGAGCTGGGCCCCACCAGGTTGTCTGCCGCCCTCCGTCTTACCAGGGCCGGACCGAGACCAGACGGCGCCCGCCCGCCCGCCCGCCCGCCCACTGCCTCTCCCCTGAGAAAGCAGAAGTCGGCACCCCAAACCCACAGCCATCTCCTACTCACCCCACCCGAGCCCAGGCCACCCCACATGCTCCGACCCTCCCCCTTCCAGGGCTCCAGCCCCTCCCCCGCCCCATCATTTCAATCTCACTTGATCCAACTCCGCCTCCAGCTCAGTCCCACTTGTGCCTACGTCCCAGCTCCATTTCCTCCCTTCCCAGCCCAACTTCTCGTCGCCTAGACTGGCTCCTCGTCCCTCTGACCCGCCCACGATGCCCGGCAGACCGTGGGACCCGACCCGCCGTCCCTGCGTCCTCCCCGCACCGTCCCCCGGCGAGGCGGCCGCCCCGCACTGACCTCGTTTTGCCACGGGATGGGCACGGAGCCCGTGGAGAACTTGGAGTAGAAGTCGTCGTCCGTGTGGTCCAGGTTGACGCCCTTCACGGTGGAGAACTGCTCGATGTCCAGCACGTCCTTACAGTACACGGCCCGGGGCTGGGGCAGAGCGAGCGGTCACACGGGCCCTGCCCCCGCGCCACCGTCCCCAGCCCGGCCTGGGGCTTTGATGGGGGAGACAGGGGGCGTCTGCCTGAGCCTCCCCGCCCCCCACCCGGGAACCTGGGCTGCCCTCTCTCAGATCTGCCAACGGGACCCTGGCCGGGGGGAACAGGAGTCGGGGCGTCCAAGGCCAGTCACTCCCCATCCCTGAGCTCACCCCCCTCAGCGCCCCTCCATCAGAGAGTCTTTGTTCCCCAGAGGCCCCCGGGACTGGGACGGGGAGACTGTTCCCAAAGTCTGCTCTGTTTGGGGCTCTGGGCCACCCTCCATGGAGAGCGAATGCTGGTTCCCAGGGCCAGGCCCGGGGGACACGCAGCCACGGACGACGCTGGGGGGGGGGCTCCCTAACCCCGTCTCACATTACAGGGCACCAAGGGGCTCGGCACCCAGGCTCTGCAGCAGACGGGCCGGGCTGGGTCCCAGCTCTGGTGCTTAGGAATTTTGGGAAAGTCCCACGTCCCACAGCCTGTCTCCCCCCCTGCAGGCCGGGCTATGGGAGCACCTGTGAGCCTGGGGCCGCGTGAGCGGGCGGTAATATCCTTATCTCACTCCCCCCAACACGCACTGGGGGCTGCTCTCTGCCGAGACCCACAGAGACGACCCAGGCAGGCCTTCCCCTCCAGGAACTCAAAGTTGGGGGGGGGCGGGGGAGCCTCCCAGGGGCTCTGGGGCCTATGGGTCTGAGGATGAGGACTTCATGGAGGAGGCGGCTCCAGGATGGATACAGGACCCCCAGCCCTGGTGACACGTCTGTCACTGGAGGGCAGAGGCCGCCGCCCGCCCACGGGTCTCCTCGGCCCCTGGATCGAGGCCCAGAACCGACAATGGGTGAGTGCAAGGCTGAGAACAGGGCACAGGCTCCGTCTGGGCCGGGGCGGCTACTCACATCTGGAATGAAGGGAGGGTCCAGCATCCCGGCTTCCAAGCGCTTGAAGTTCATGTTCCTGAAGAAGGGGTGCCTCTTGACCTCCGCGGCCCCCTCCTCCTGACAGCCCAGCCTCTGCTTCGCGTCTTTGGTGAGCAGCTGTGACCACAGAGCCCCGTGAGGCCATGCCTGGGGACTTGCCGCTCCAGCAGGGCAGACCTGTGGTCATCTCCCTCGCACGGGCGCGGCCCTGGGACTCCCCGTGTCCCTCCTCCAGCCTGTGCCGCCCAGGTGCCCCGCAGACTCCGCCCGACCCTGCTCAGGCCTGGCTTCAGCGCCTCCTGAGCCGCTGTGAGCTCTGTGGTCCCGCCGGGACGCCTGGAGCCCCCTGGGGAGCAAGACTCCCGCCTGTGTCTCCCCGTGACCATATGCCCAGCACCTGGTGAATTCGGGGCATCCCTGCTTGCTGAATTGGTGTGACCTTCTGCCACAGGGAACTTACAAAGGGCAAGAACTCGGTCTGTAGGTCTCTGGTTCATTTACTCAACTCACAAGTGCAAACCCCTGGGGCGGGTGAGGGAGAAAAGAAGGGAAGGAGGACAGAGAGGGAGGGATGGAGGGAGAGAGGGAGGGATGGAGGGAGAGAGGGAGGGATGGAGGGAGAGAGGGAGGGATGGAGGGAGAGAGGGCACTGAGGGTTTGGCCTCAGCAAGATCATGTTTAGAGGACCCATCAAGGCATCACAGATGTAACACATGGGGTTAGAGCCGTGGTTGGCAAACTGCGGCTCGCCAGCCACATGCGGCTCTTTGGCCCCTTGAATGTGGCTCTTCCGCAAAATACCACGGCCTGGGCGAGTCTATTTTGAAGAAGTGGCGTTAGAAGAAGTTTAAGTTTAAAAAATGTGGCTCTCAAAAGAAATTTTAATCGTTGTACTGTTGATATTTGGCTCTGTTGACTAATGAATGAGTTTGCCGACCACTGGAGAGGAACGCAAGTTGGCTGCTCGCTTGGGGGTCAAAGAGGCCGAGGGGCCAGAGGAGACGGAGGGGTGGGGAGGGGCCAGTGCTGGGACTAAGGACCAGCAAGGGGCCTAAGGAAGGGGGGGCTGAGGATGGTCCTAGAGATGGGACCCGGGGTGTGTGTGTGGGGGGGGCAGTGAGATGCATGAATGTCTGGACCCCAGGAGCAGGGAAAGGTCTTGTGGCAGCCAAGACTGAATGAGGGACAATCTGGGTCGGGACCAGCTTCCTGGCTGTGTGTGGAGAGGCCTTCTCAGGCAGGCGGGCCTGGAGTTGCCGGGGCCTCCGGGGTCTCCTTATAGTCAGGCCCTACTGTGTCCTGAGCTGGAGGGGACAGGGCCGGCCTGGCTGCCAGACCAGAGAGACCGCAGTTAAGGACACAGAAGCAGCACAGGGTCATTTGTCAGAAGACGGAGCAAGGCCTCTGGTCATGCTTCCAGTTAAAGAAGATGAGGGACATTGGTCTGACACCTGGATCCCCAGGCGTGGCCGCTGCCTTTCCCTCAGTGCACACCAGGGGGCAGCAGAGAAACAGCAGCGCCTAGTCCTGGTGCCCCAAAGCCATGTGCCAAAGCCCATGATACGGGCAGGGAGGGGCCCTCTGTGCCTCTGCCCTCTCAGCACATCCCATGTCCCTGTTGGGGGGGGGGTCTCTCAAGACCTGCTTCTCTGAACCCCGACCCCTACCCCGACCCGGGACACATGGTGCTGCCCTCCTCTATCCCTCACCCAGTGTGGTGCCACTGCCCACAGACCTCACCTGCCCGACAGAACCAAGTCTTGTCAGCACTCCCATGGGGTTTTTAAGCACCCTGGGAGCCACGTCCCCGTTGACCGCCTCGTGCCGCCTTGCTCCTCCGGTCCCCCCACCACCTGCACGGCCATGACCACCTGTTTCCTTGGAGGCCCGGGCAGGTGGGCAGTGGCCCAGCCACAGGTGGTTCCGGTGTGTGTTTGCATGTGTGCATGCTGCCCCTCCCTCAGTGTCTCACATGCAAATGACAGGTGGCAGCCCCCCCCCCTTTCTTCCCAGGGCTCTGACGTCAGACTGGGCTGGGGAGGAAGCGGCCCGGCCCGGGGCGAGGACAGCAGGCCCGGGAGCTCACCATTTTGCAGATGGACTTGGCCTCCTCGGAGAACTTGTGGGAGTACACCTCCTCGGTCTCCAGGACCCGGCGGTCCACCTCCTCCCGCTTCACCTTCTCCTTGCGGCCCCGGAACGGCGACTGGCCCTCGATCATCTCGTAGATGAGGCAGCCCAGACCCCAGTAGTCGGGGCTCAGGCCGTACCTCTGGTTGTTCAGGACCTCGGGAGCTGGGCGAGGAGGGAGCGAGTGAGCGAGGTGAGAGGCCGCTGGGGGCAGCACAGAGCCCAGGCGCCTGGCTTGGGCGGTGACTCATGCCAGCCGGGTCCCCAGCATCCTCCTCCCTAACTGGAAGCAGGTTCCAGGGACCGGATGTTGCTCTAGGCCTCTTCCCTGCAGCCCCAGGAGGATGGTCGGGAGTCGGCTCAGGGGTGGGGTGGGGGCAGGGCCCCAAGGCTGCTCTCTGCTTAGAGTCATGCTTGGCACCCAGCAGGCGGTGTGCGCCTGTGCCGAGCCCCTCCTAGTGGCCTCCCTCCTGTCACCGGTCTCCCGAAAGGCTGTCCACCAGCCACTGGACCCTGACTTCAGCGGGGCCTCCTCCTGAGCATGGCTGTGTGCCAGCCTGGCCACTGACCCCGAAGTGGACTGGACTGGCTTTAGACGCAGGTGGGCTGGAGGTGGGGGATGCAGAGAGCTGGGTTTAGTCAAGTCACACCTTGGGGCTCCACCCACCCTAGCTAAGACCGCCCACCTCCCACCAGCAGAAGAGACCCTGCTTCTGATCAGAGTGGCACAATGAGGCCAGGGATCCACGTGGGGGGCTCGGGGGGAGGGGCCGCGCCCACACTCACCCATGTAGCCGACGGTGCCCACCCGGCCTCGGATCAGGTCTCCCTCGGGGATCTTCACGGCCAGGCCCAGGTCAGAGATCCTAATGTGGCCTGAGGGGGAAGGGCAGGGTCAGCGGGCCCCTGGGACGGTCATGTGACACTGGACCACCCTGGGCAGGGCCTCAGACTGGCGGCGTGCCCCCGGGCAGGGCACTCGGTCAGTGTTTTCATCTGTCCCGTGAAGAGGGGGGCCCCGATCTACCATCTCAGGGCGACTGCAGACCCTTGGGGGACTCGGGAGTCAGAGGACGTGGCAAGCCACCCCCTTTAGGAGGAAAACGCACAGATGCGGGGGCCTTGCACTTGGCTGGACGCGGGCAACCTGCCGCATGCAGCGCTCTAATGGGCTCCTGGGAAGGCTGAGGTCAGCGGGTTTAAAACGCCTTGGCCTGATTCTGGGATTGCTTCACGGAAAAAATGCGAGATTCTCCTGACATTTTGCAACAGTTTGCTTAAGGGGAAAAATTATAAAGCAATTTGGGAAGCAACTTCCTGTTCTGCTGAGATGGTCTTTGGAGGCTGTTTTCTCCCTTTGGAAAAACAAGATTGGAAGATGCCCAGGCCCCTGGAGACTGGGAGGTGGACTGGAGCTCCTGGCCCCAGACTGAACCCCAAGAGCAGAGACGACTGTGCTGAGGCCAGCCCCTGTGGTGTCTCACCTGGTGGCCCACCAGGGACAAGGGGGATGTCACAGCCACACCCGACCCTGCAGGAGGGACCCCTCCCCCTCCCCCTGTCTGTGAAGGCCGGGGGCCCCCACAGCCTGGGCCTGAGCAAGGCCCAGGGACAGGGACCCCCGCCAGGTCGGAGCTGCGTGAGGCCCCCAGCTCAGTGGCCCCAGACAAAGGCAGGAAAGGTACAGGGAGCACGTGGATTCAAGTCACGGGGATGCAGGTAAAGGTGGGCGTGGCGCTGAGACCAGAAGGATAGGAACCCCATTGGGCCCTGGGCTCATCCGAGAGGGGTAGCAGGGCCCGGGACTCTCTGCCTGCCGCCCCCCATGGCAGCATCACCAGGCCATCCACACACCGAGGAGACCTGGCCTCTGATCTCGGCTCCCTACTGATATTGCTGGGTGACCTCGGCAGCTTGGCTCCTCTGAGCCTTAATCTTGTCATCCATAAAATGGGCACAGGATGCTGGCCCTGCCCCCTCTGTGGAGATAGGCAAATCGAGTCAGATTAAAAACGTGGAAACATTTCCCACCAGCTAGTGTGAGAGGCTAACAATTGTGGGGGGTTACCGTGGCTGCCCTTGTCCTCCATGTGAGACAGTAACAATGGCGATGCACAAACACTGATGACTAACACGTTTCGCTGGCTGTGGCAGACTGAATCATGTCCCCTCAGGCTATCTTGTCAGACCCTCACCCCCATCTTCAAGCCTCTAAGCTGGCAGGGCCCATGTTTCCATTGAAAAACAAGGAAGATGAAGTGCAGAGAAATTGTGTGAGGTCAGTATTTGCCCAGCATCTCTGAAATCCTGGACGCCTCATCTCATTCCCCTGCACCTCTCTCTCTCTCTCTCTCTCTCTCTCTCTCTCTCCCCAGCCAAGTTGCTTCTTCTCCTGGTAGGAGCTCTGTCCATGCCCACTGTCTTCTGTGGGTCCTCAGGACTGAGGAGAGAAGTGGCTCTTCCCCTCCCGCTCGCCCACCACTCCCTGGCGGGCCCAAGGCCGTGAGTGTCTGAGAGGCCCTCTGCATTGGGTTGCGATGCTCACCTCAGCTACAAGGTAGGAAAAGGACCTTCCCAGCCCCGCCCTGACTCACCGTAATCATCTAGCAGGATATTCTCGGGTTTCAGATCTCTGAAAGGGAAAGACCACAGCATGTGAGCGTGGGCATCTGGGCAGCGGGGCGCACTGGCGTCTGGGTTGACCCCCGTGGGCCAGCCAGGCCCGAGTGTTTCCTTCCCACCTCAGGTGGTCTGGTCTCTGGGTCAAGAGAATCTTGGGCTGATCTCTCCCCTCCCACCCTTTGCCACAGGCATCTTCCCCTCGCTGGAGAGTGATAGGAAGGAGGATAGGCAGAGGCCGGTCCTGCCCCTCCACACGCTGCCAGCCGCCAGGGCTGAGGATACCGCTGGCTGGGGTGGTGACAGACCCCTCCAGGGCTGGGAAGACTCCCCTCCCCTCAGGATGCCCTGAAGGCAGAGCAGGGCCTGGGAATAAAGGCAGAGGCACTTTTGAGAACAAAGCGCCAGCTGCAAAACTGGCACCGAGAACTGCAGGGAAGAGGAAGGTGCCCCCGGTGAAAGACCCCCCGGGTATGGGGCCCCCAGGAGCCTGGCACCTCCCCAACTCCAGCGGAGCCACAGTGGGAAGAAAGCACAGCCAGAAGGCGCGGCTGTAGGCGTGGCCGCCTCCTCCTGTCCCAGCGGCTGTCTTCCCTTTGATGACATCACCATGCTCTTAGGAAAGGGAACCTCTGTTCGCAGGAGCGGGCAGAGGTAGCAGAAGTGTCCGGTTCTCCTAGGGAAAGGTCTCCCCAAGGGCAAACCGACAGCCAGCGGGATGGCGGGTGCCACTCAGGTGAGCCGCTGGGCAAACAGTCCAGGCGTCTGGACTGCGGGTGGGTTCTCCACCAACTGGCTTTGTTTATGGAACAGCCGGCATCTGTCCCCGGGGCGTGGTGACTGCCCCATCCAGTGGGCCTCTCACAGAGTGATGACTGGTGTTTGTATGGAGTTATTCATTACAAGATACATTTTGTTGCTGTTGTTATTTAATTTGCATTCTTTTGATGTGTTAACAATCCCAAATAAGGGCAAGAGCCGGGCTTCCATACCCCAGCAGGCCAGTGGGCAGGGGCCGAGCCCACGAGAGGCCAGGCGAGCGGCCGGCTTGGACTTGGAGCTGCCTTTTGGTAAATGAATGTTCTTTTTTCAACCCTTAGGAAAATGGTTCCGACTCCCTTCTCACTGGAGTGAGAACCACACAAAAGCGTAACTGGGGAGATGGTCGAGGGGGGAGGCACGCCACCAAGACCTCCCTCGTGGTTTTCAAAGCCTTCTTGGTCTCCCCAGGTAATCTCCACCCAGAGCAGGCGCACAGGTCTGCGAGCCGGGGTGCGCGTGAGTGGGGCCGCTGAGGACTGTCCAGGCAGTTTCAGGAATGTGCGTTTCCGGATCCCTAACACCAGGTGCCCTGGCTTCCTCTGGGGATCCCGCCCATCTGCCCTTTCTCAACAGCTCTTTTCCCAACGACAGAAGGAAAGCAGGGGTCCCTGGGGCCCCATCAGAAGTGGGACCTAGTCGTAATAATTATAACGGCAGCTCAACAGAAGAAATTATTTGAACACTTAGAGCCTTCTGATCTAGGAAATTTTTAAAAAATCTTCCATGTACCCACATATTTCAATAAAAGACTTTTGGGCAAAAAATATATTACATTATGATAACATTTTGTGAGGGAGGTGGGGAATAGAAATGACAGGAAGTTCCTCACCATTGAAGAGCTTTATGCATGTTTAGATAGACGATGGTGGGAATCAAAATGCTACAGCAGTTGGATTCCACTGGATACCTTTAAAAATGGGAAGTAACTTCCATACCAACATACCGAGACCAGCCACCATTTAAACAGACGGTGGACTATTTCAGAGGTCCATCTTCGGGTTGTGAAGATGCTCGTGGAGGCCGTGAGACAAGACCCCCCCACCCCGCCCTGGGTGACGGGCAGTGTGGGAGGCGTGGTCCGGCGAACACCAGCCATCATGTTGGCCCTGAGCTTCCCCCAGGCGCTGCTCACAGAACCTGAACCCTGAGCCTGCCACATCGGGAGCTGTAGATGGACGCAGGCCTGCTTATGGTGGCGACCCCCAGGTCTTCCCGGGGCTGGTCCAGGTCACGGCCACTGGGACCCACCAAGCTTCCCCGGGCACCGGGCTGGAGGGTGCCTGGGCCCGGGACACTTGCCCCCCTAAGCAGCCCACCTCACTTCCTCAGTTTCAGTGGGAGTCTGCGTCCCGCAGATACAAGGCCAGGCGGGACCCGCTCACCTGTAGACGGTGTTCTCCAGGTGCAGGTCTTCCAGGCCGCACAGGATCTCCGCCGCGTAGAACAGGGCCCGCTCCTCCTCGAAGCCGGGGTTCCCCATGTTGTAGATGTGGAACTTCAGGTCGCCCCCGTTCATGATGGTCAGGACCAAGCACAGCGCGTCCTTGGTCTCGTAGGCATACGCCAGGTTGACCTGGGAGCATAGGACAGCACCGAGGTGAGGTCCTGCCACCGCCCCCACTTCCGCCCTCCCTTCTCAGGGCCCCTGCAGCTGCGGGACGGCTGGGCTAGGGGAGCAGCGGCTTCACGCCACCCCCAAATCCCGACAGCCTCGGTGTGCCCTCCCCGCTGCCCCTCCCAATGGTGAAGGACTCCCTCCTTCCCAGCCGGTGGTTCCAGGTGAGGAGGCGGCGGGGAGGGGCCCTGCCAGGACGGCGTTCTTGCGTTAACACCACAGAAGCATGTGCGTGCATCAGTCAACACTGTGTGGCCCCGTTGGCTGGTCAAGAAGAGCAGGGCCCAGATGCCCTCCGGGCACCAGTAGTGCAGGGACCGGGCAGTGGGCTGGGTGGTAGCCTAGAGGCTTCGAGAAGCAAAACACGACTTGCCAAAGACTGTCTCCTCTTGCACGCAGGGCACGCCTGGCCAGAGGGACCATCCACAGAGAGGACCTAGCCCCTTGCAGACAGAGACCAACGCCTGAGGCTCCGTGGATGAGGGCTTGCGGGGGGGGGGGAAGAGGGGCAGAGCTGGGTCTGGGGCAAAGGACACTTCTCCATCGAGGGGCTGGCACACATGGAATCTGGCCGCCATAAAACGTGGCGCAAACACAGGAACAACGGGGTCACGTCGGAGGAGAGGTGAGGAACGCGCTGAAGGCGAGAGCTCTGCGGCCCGTCCCACACCTGCCCAGGTGACCCCAAGGAAGGGCTCCGGGAGGCGCGGCGGGAACGTCCCGCCAGGGGCAGAGGACGGGGCACCGTCGAGGAAGGTCCAGGTCCAACCCTTTCCCTGAGCGGGACTCACCGTCACCGACCCCCAGAGCCAGCCCTGCCCCTGAGGACTCCATGGGCAGCCTGGAGGCGGTGACCTGGGGTCACTATTGAAAGGGGCTGGTGACACAGGCTCACGGCCACAATGATGACCGCCACCTCCCACACGGCACGTTACCCTGGGCGGGGCTGGCGGTGGGGACAGCCGGGATCAGACACAGAGACCACACCTCTGTCCCCGGAGCGTCACCTTATAAATCCACCCCCGCTCCGGGGAGTGACGGAGGCCCTGGGCTGATGGCCTCGCTCGCCTTCATGCACAGCTGGTAGGCGTTTAATTGGGCGACCTGCGTGGAGAGCCACTTGGGAACAGCTGCCAAATGGAAAGTGCACACGCCCTCTGACGCAGCCACGCCTCGGCCAAGGAATGCGGCCTACAGACACGGTCACAGAGCCACGCCGGGGGCGCTCAGGGACGGGGGCGCTCAGGGACGGACGCACAGCCTCGTCCGCAGCGGCGTCACCCCCAGGACTTGCTCTCCCCAAGGGGGTGGGGGGCGGCCCCACAGGCCAGGGTCCCTCTCTCCCAGGTCTCAAGGGAAGGGGGCACAGTTTTTGTTTTTTTAAAGGTGCAGCTATAAGTCTGGGTTTGTTTGTTTTAAGATCTACATTTTAAGGGGAAGAAAAGATTGCAGCATAAGATGGCTAGTGCGATCCCATTGGCTCAAAGTAATGAATCCAACATGTTGGACTGGTTCCTCAGAGAGGGAGCCTTCTGGTTTTCTTTTGTGTCCGTCTGTGCTGCTGGCATGTTTACCTTGCGCACATATTGTTTTTTATGGTGACATGTGGCGGGGTGTTTAGAGCTGACCGTATGTCCACGTGCTCCGCCACGTCTCCCGCAGCTGCTCTGTGCCCTGCAGGGACCAGCTCTGGTGCACGGGCTGTGGGCGGGAGTGAGGAGCGCCACCGCAGCCGAGGCTGTGACGGTCCCCCCACACCCCTGCGCACACTTCCGTGACTCCAGGCGGGGCAGCTGTGGGGAGGAGGAGGGCTGATCTGACCGGACTCTATGTGAGTGACAGAACGGTCTTGGTTGGCCTGGCCAGCGTGGCTCGGTGGTTGAGTGTCGACCTATGAACCAGGAGGTCGTGGTTTAATTCCTGGCCAGGGCACAGGCCCGGATTTCGGGCTCAATCCCCAGAGGAGGGCGTGCAGGAGGCAGCCGGTCAATGATTCTCTCTCATCATTGACGTTTCTGTCTTTTCCTCTCCTTTCCTCTCTGAAATCAATACAAAGATACAAAAAATAAAAAAAGAACGGGCTTGGTTGTTTTCAGCTGCGGTGAGTCGGGGTGTATTTGTTACTGCAGCAGAGCGAAGCCCAGACTGAGGAACACAGCAGAGGCGCACATGACGGCGCCTCTCAGGGTACCGACAGCGAGGAAACCGGTCTACAGGGGCCTGTGGACACGAAGCTCCCGGCTGGGCCCAGGGGGGCTTCTTCAGGCCACCGAGCAGTGTACCAGGTGGTCCTGCAGGTCAGAGGCCTCGGTCCCACACACAGGGCAGCCAGGCCTGCTCTGTGACAGGACGATGTGGGCCACCAGGACCCAGAGGCGCGCTGGGATGCGGGTGGGGCCTGGCTGCCTCTCGGCAGGTAGTCCTCCCACTGCATTCCATCTCCCTGGCGATGGGGAGCTGCCACCCTGGAGGGCCACCCCCTTCCCAAGGGACAGAAGCCCCGGTCACCAGCCCTGGACACTCACCACAAACGGGCTGTTGACCTTCTCCAGGATCTGCTTCTCGTTGAGGGCCATGGACTCCCCTTTCCTCTTCTTGATCCTCTTCTTCTCCAAGCGCTTGCAGGCGTACATTTTCCCCGTGGCCCGAACCTGGCAGGCACAGACCTGCGGGGCAAGGAGGAACCAAGGGTGAGGGACACGGGAGGCCTGCCCGAGCGCCTCCGTGGCCAGGACGCTGGACGGAAGGGTCAGGAACGGGTGGAGCCAGAGCCGGCCGTGCCTGGCCTTGGACCCACGGCTGCCCCGGGCCACACCCTCGAGATCTGGCTGCAGCCCCACCTCGCCCTCGCTCCTCTGTCCCTTGGATGGAGCCCAGCCTTGGAGGTGCAGAATGAGCCATTGTCAGCAGTGCGTAGAGGGCCGCCGAGGCCTGAGGTCCCGTCCCTCTCGCAGAGGCAACTAGATTCTCTGTCCTCAGCTCCCAACCAGAGGCAGCCATGGCCCAATGGGCACTTTCGAGTCCCGGCTGCAGGCGGAAGATGCTTGTTGGGGACCAGGGACGGGAGACCCCCGAGAACCCTGAGTGTATGGTTCGGAGGAACGGGAAACAGGGCATTTGGGTTCTTGTCTTCGTTCTGCCCCTGGCTGGCTGGGTGCCCGTGGCCGGGTCACCTCACCATTCGGAACCTCAGCTTTCTCGCCCCTAAGTGAGCCACAGGCTGCCCCAGTCTTGGGGAGCTCAGACAGAGCACAACAGCCCAGACAGCAGCGTCATCTGGCCCCTCGTGTCCTCCCTTCTCCCGCCAAACACAGCTAAGAGCACCCGTTTCCCCTCCCCGGACTTGAACCTGAGGCTGCCTCACCCCCAGCCCCAGACACTGCAGACACACCTGAGCCTCCCAAACGCCCCGAGCCCCGCCCGCTCCTCCACCGGGGCCTAGGACCGAGCGAACGTGGGAACACCTCAGGCAGACAGAAGGGACAGGAAAGGGACCAGAGTGCAGGAACTCTCACCTGAAACAAGGTGCTCACTCACCTCCCCGAAGCCCCCCTTTCCCAGCACTCGGTACTGCCTGAAGGTGTTTTTGGTTACCGGTTGCCTGAAAAAAAAGCAAGAATCATGGCGTTAAGATGCATAACCCATATGCAGCAGACAGCGGCAGCATCTGACTTAGGCGGTGCAAGGCACAGTTCCAGGCCCCGGGGACCCCCAGGAATGACCGCTGTAGAGGGGCCCCTCATGGGCTTGCTCTGGGGCTGGGTGTTCAAATCCCAGGCCACCTGCCCTCAGCCCTGCAGTCTGGGAGACAAGCAGGAAGGCAGAAGGCGCGAAACATGTGAGCCAAAGCAGCTTCAAGGGCCTCCCGCTGTGGTTTCCCCTCGCTCCCAATGCCACTCAGGTGGCTCAACTCCGAAGGAAGCTGTGAGGCCAGTGCAGGGAGAGGGGAGGGCCCGGAGCCACAGAGGCTCAGTGTCCCCGGAGGGCATGACGGAGACCTGCCCTCCCTGCCCCTGCGCATCTCAGCTAGCCCAGCTTCTAGCTCAGCCAGCCCAGCATGTATCTCAGCCTGCCCAGCATGTAGCTCAGCCCAGCATGTAGCTCAGCCTGCCCAGCATGTAGCTCAGCCCAGCATGTAGCTCAGCCCAGCATCTAGCCCAGCATCTAGCTCAGCCCAGCATGTAGCTCAGCCAGCCCAGCATCTAGCTCAGCCTGCCCAGCATGTAGCTCAGCCCAGCATGTAGCTCAGCCCAGCATGTAGCTCAGCCCAGCATCTAGCCCAGCACCTAGCTCAGCATGTAGCTCAGCCCAGCATCTAGTCCAGCATCTAGCTCAGCCAGCCCAGCATGTAGCTCAGCCCAGCATGTAGTTCAGCTCAGCATGTAGCTCAGCCCAGCATCTAGTCCAGCATCTAGCTCAGCCAGCCCAGCATCTAGTTCAGCCTGCCTAGCTGGACGGCGCACTTCCAACCTCTCCCACCTCCCAGAGCCCCCTGCTTGTCCCCCCCGCAGAACTCCAACACTGCAAGATCCCGTCTGCCAGAGGGTAATCTATGAAGTCCTAATCACTTAGTGTCTCCCGACTCCCCATTTTAATTAGCCAAAGCCAACCTCTGACCGGGAGGCAGGGCGGGGAGTAAAGACCAGACGGTCCTCTGGTTGCCTCGAAGAACCCCGGGTTGCGGGCAGCTTGTGCTTTTTCACCGCTGGTCTGTTTGGCTATGAATAATCAGCTTGCTTTTTTTTTTTTTTAAACACACCTTTTTCTCAGCTTTATTGAGGTATGATTGAGTGTACAACTGGATGTTTTGATATATACACTGTGGAATGATCACCGCAATCAAGCTAATTAACATGCTATTACCATAGTTCCCTCTTCCTCCCTCCCTCCCTCTCTCTCCTTCTGATGAGAACGCTTAAGCTAATTTCAAGCACATAATACAGTATTTGTTAACTAGGGTCACCATGCTGTCCATTAGACCCCCCACAAGGTACTCATCCTGCAAAACTGAAACTTTGCACCCTTTGACCAACATCTCCCCGTTTCTCCTCCCCTCAGCATCCCTGGCAGCCAGCATTCTACTCTCTGCTTCTATGCATTTGACCGTTTTAGGTTCCACCTATCAGTGAGGTCATGTGATAGTTGTCTTTCGGTGTCTGGCTTATTTCACTTAGCAAGTGCCCTCCAAATGGATCCACGTTGTCATGAAATGGCAAGATCTCCTTTTTCAAGGCCGAGTAATATTCCACGGGGTGTGTGCACACCACACTTTACTCCCGTGTGCACTGCAGCATTACTCATAATAGCCAACATGAGGAAACGATCTAAATGTCCGTCACCTGGTGGGTGAGTAACAAACAAGCCACTTTACAATGTTAACACCGGCTCTTGGAACCGGAACTGATATTTTTTGTTTGTTAAAAAAACAACACATAACTTTTTAAAAATTGATTTCAGAGAGAGGAAAGCAGAGGGAGAGAAACATCAATGATGACAGAGAATCATTGATCAGCTGTCTCCTGCCCCACCCTGGAGATCGAGCTTGCAACTCGGGCATGTGCCCTGACGGGGGATTGAACCGTGAACACCTGGTTCATAGGTCAATGCTCAACCACTGAGCCATGCCAGCCAGGCCCAAACTCTTTTTGAGCAACTCCCACGCCCACCCCAAGAGTGCAGACCAGGGTCGAGGTGGGCAAAAGACTGAATTGGGCCAACGACCTGGGTCGGCTCGAGAAGGACAGTGAGCCGCCGGCAGCTCCTGAAGGAATCTTGCATGGAAACGCTTCTGGCTGCTGGGTCCTGGAGAGGACTTGGGTTTTACCAGAAATCCGTCCCTGTTCTCACAGGATGTCCCGAGACCCAGGGCACTCCCGGCATTCACTGCTGTGCCTCACTCTCCCTGGCATGTCCGTGGGCAGCGGGGTCCCCGTCGGCAGCACAGCAGGGCTCCATCGCTCTGTCTCTCTCCTCTGCAGGAGCGGCCGGGGCCTGGAGCTCCCTGCCAGGCGCCTCGTCCGCTATCGCCCAGGAGCGTGTCCCACAGCCGCCCTCGGAACCACATGAAGGCGTCCAGGCCCAACAGTTTATGGTACATGGAGAACAGACAGTCGGGCGACATTACCGCAGCGCTCCTCCGCTAGGGAAATAGTGGAATACAATTTCCGAGGAATTTCTTGGTTAACCTTGGGAGGGGAAAAGATCCCTTTAATATTTCAACAGCATCACACTAAGGGGCCACGGTCTTGGTAGTGGCGGGGGTGGGGGGTGGGGGGAAGAAGAGGGTTGTCAGTCATTTAGGACATTTCTAGGCCAGTGTCCTGACGTACTGGCTTCAACGACTTAGTGCAAAGGGCTTAACTTCTCTGATTTAAAAAGTCCATTTCTCCATTTCCTGTGCTTGGTGCAGACAAGTAAAATGAAAGTCCGTGGCCACAGCTAAAGGATTCCATTGGAACGGGAGTGCCGGGTAGAAGGATTTGAGTGAGGGCCCTGGAGTTCAGGCTCCAGCCTCGCCAGGCCCTTGCTGTGTGACCCAGGGCCGATCCATCAACCTCTCTGGGCCCTGCATCTTCAAGTGGCTGCAGATTGGGGTCATGTGTTACACCGCCCAGGGCTCCCGGAATCGGAGTGGGGCTGGATGGATACGTCTCACCACTGCCCACAAGGGTCAGCTGCTCCTTCCAATCCCAGACGTGCGAGGATGCCGCCACGCTGACGTTGACGCCGATGATCTCGGGCCACCACAGCTTCAGGAGTTTAGTCAGGAGTTTACTCCTGGGGCCAAATGGCTGACCTCTGTCGAGCACGCACCTTGTCCTGGGCACGTGCTGCTGACCTCATCTCCTCCTTGCCCCAAGCCTGCAAGGCGGGCACTGCTCTTTCCCTACTGTAAGAGGAAGCCGAGGCGTGGAGCGGCGAGCGGCCCTCCGGAGGCCCCTCCAGAGGAGGCTGAGCCGGGCTCAGACCCAGTCTGGAGGCACCAGGCCCTCAGCAGGATGGGGGGGCCGGCTCTTCGTTCCTCCGTCCCTCCTGCAGGTGCAAGGTGAGCAGTGGCAGTCATGGGCTGACCCCTTCTCACTCTGCCATCCCCGATGGTCAGGTGGAGTTCTGTGGCTGACGGGCAGGGTGTTCTCTGGGCATCTGCAGGGCACTCAGCACAAGTGCAAGGTCAGGATGGCTTCTTGCTTTACAACCACACATGCCTAGATGGCATGCGTGCCAGACCTCAGGGCACAGGGAACTCTGGGCTGTGGAACAGGACACTCCTACCATGTCTACCAGCTCAGTGTAGATTTATTTATTTATTTTTATTTTTAAAATATATTTTTATTGCCCGGCCAGTGTGGCTCAGTGTTGAACCAGGAGATCATGGTTCGATTCCTGGTCAGGGCACATGCCTGGATTGTGGGCTCGATCCCCAGCAGGGGGCGTGCAGGAGGCAGCCAGTCAAAGTTTCTTTCTCATCGTCAATGTTTCTCTCTCTCTCTCCCTCTCCCCTCCTCTCTCTGAAATCAATAAAAACACACACATATTTTTAAACAGGCGATCGGGTTAAATAGGGGATGTGCAGCTCATCAGGGGCTATGGCAGCTCTTCACTTGCTGGTGGAGGAAGAATTCCCAAGGACAGAAAGAAAGAACGAGCTGCCAAGATGCTGAGTGCGGGTGCCTGCGGGGGTGGGCGGTGGGTAAGCCACGGTAGCAAGCACAGGCAGCGCGCTTCCAGACGAACACACAGGAGCTGAGTTCACAGGAGAGAGACCGTTCACGTTGTGGGGACCGTCGGCCCATGGAGGGAACTGATTCTTACATGACTTCTCAGGTGAAAACGTGCCCCCCCCCCCCCACACACACACACACTGGCACACGCGTGCGTGGGGAGTGCCAGGGCGGCACTCACCTTTCCAACCACTTCCACTGGAGAAAGCGATCAAAATACATGCTGTCCAGGTACTCGCGGAAGGGCCCTCCCCTCAGGTAGTCGTGGACAGACCTGCTCGGAGGGGGGGGAAACGCAGACAGACATTCACAATCCTGGCCTCAGGCAGATGGGCAGAGCCGTGTCCGGCCGGTTCACGCCCGGCCTCCTCCACTCCCAGGCTTGGGAAATGCAGACACACAGGGGCCAGAGGCCCCATCATCCGAGGAGGTGGTTGGAGACTGCCCAGCTGGCCCGCCCACAGGCACCGAGCACCTGCCACGGGCACACTTGGCCTGGGGGCAGCAGTGAGCACTCGGGTGGCATCGAGGGATGGGGTGAGTGACAAATACTACATACATGACCCCAGGGACGTGTTATGAAGGAGGGTTAAAGGGAGGTCCCTGGGGGTCAAGGAGCTCTCTCTGTAGAAGGGACGGGTGCTGAAATGACAACAGAGGCAGACTTAGCTGGGTGCAGGGGAGGGACTCTGAGATAGTGGGTGGTAGGGGCTGAGGGGGGGGTGTGGCCCTGAGGGCCCAGGCTCTGGCCTGGGTCCAGGACCAGCAGAGCCGCAGGGAGATTTCATCCCTGCAGCAGAGTTTAGGGTCACCTGCGGGGGGCCCGGCCCGGGTTGGGAACCTGGCTGCAGGCAGGGATGGGCTGCTTCCCTTTGAAAAGTGGCCCAGCACTTTGGACCCGGGGATGGAGAGGACATGCACGTTAGAGGCCGTGTCCTGCCAAACCGGAAACCCGGGGCTGGCGTGGGGGGTCAGGGTGAGCACGTCCTCAAGGGGACAGCCCGGGGACCTCACCCATTTTCAGACCTGACCCTCGGCCAGTTCTAAGAGGGCAGCGACCAGGCTTGTTTCTGTTCGTGGGGGTCTCTGCTCGGCACCTAGCAAAGGGCTGGGCCCCAGCTGGCCTCCCTAGTGTCCGCCCACATCATCCCGCTCCCAGGGCACGGGAGCTGGCTTTCCTGTCCTCCCCACCTGCCAGTGAGCTCTGGAAGCCGGGACTGGGTCCTGCTCACCATGGCACCCCAGCAGCTGTCTGCTGTGCAGAGGCTGAGCCAAGTCCCAGGCTCATCCAGCCGTTGGGCGGCCTGGCTCCAGAGGCCTCTTGCATGTAGGTATGTGTGTGTGCACACACCTGTCAGCTTATGGGGAGCGGTGTGTGTGGGCACATGAACAGGTGTGTGTTAAGCCTCTGTAGTGTGGTAGGGGGGTTTGGGGGGGCTTGATTGGTACAGGGTGGTTGTATGCCCTGCAGAGGTGATGGGGTGTCAGAGAAGGCAGCCCCCCCCTGCAGCAGTGCCCCCGGCTCAGGTTGGCGGCAGCGGAGGGGGTTGGGGGCCTGGGAAGGATTCCCAAACCACCCAGACTGGGTCAGATTTTTGCACATTTCTCCGTCTCAACAGCCTGGAGAGCCACCGCTCTCAACACCCTTTGAAGCAGCTGTTTTCTTTGGACTCGGCCCCCTGCTATCTTCTTCCCTTCTTAAGGAGACTACAAACATCTGGGCGGCTTGACTGGGGCCCTGGCCCCTGCAGACCAGCCCGCCGTGCCCCGCGCTCCAGGTGGGAGCTGGTGGCAGCCCTCGTCCAGGTGGCTGTGTGGCTGCCAGAGGTGCCGAGGGCCTACCCCCCCCGCCCCCCCGCCCCGGGCCGGGAGGGAGGCGGCCGCTGGGGCACTTACTGTGCGCAGGCCGAGAAGAGCTCTTTGCAGGGCCTCTGTCGGAGCTTCTCCTCCGTCTGGGAGACCAGGTCCCGACCGACTTGGGCGACGAAAACTGGGGACTGGAGGGAAGAGAAGAGGTGGTCAGTGAGGGGGAGGAGCAGGGCGGCTGGGTTAGTGAGGGGAGGGTGGTCCTCCCCGCCCGCCCACCCCTGGCCCTGGGCCGCCTGCACAGTGCCCGGGGGTGCAGGGAGGTGGCTGGGCCGGAAGGTGGTGCACGGGCCCAGACTTCGGGTCAGGTTTCTGCTCTGCCGCTGTCAGTGGGGGGACCTCCTGGAGGTCACATGGCTCCTTTGAGCATCACCGCCCTCGTGTGCAGAACACGGACAACGATGGCCCATGTCCTGGGTCTGCGGCAGAACCGAATGAGGTGGGAGGGGCTGTGCAACAAGCCCGGCTCATTGGTGAGCCCCCCCGACCCCCGGGGGCTGTCTCCTCACGGGGCAGACTTGAGATGAACCCCTGCCCAGCCTCAAGGTCACGTACAAAAGGATCTGGAAGGGGTAAAAGGGCAAGTGAACAGGACGACGCAGGGTCAGCTGCTCCTTCTCACAGGATGCAGCGAGGGGAGGGGAGCTCAGCAGCTCTATGATCTATAGCTTTGGCACCGACACACCAGGGTTTGAATCCCACATCTGTTACTTGTAGCTGTGGGACCCTGGTCTAACTGCTCAGCCTCAGTGATCAGGAAGATGATCAGAAATAACAGTTTCTCTCAGAAGGAATCAATAAAACCACTAGATCAAGCCCTTGGCCCAGATCCCGGCACGTGACAGAAAAGTGTGCAATCAATGTCCTGTCATTTCCTCCTCCTCCCCCTCGGGTAAGCTGCCTGGCCGGAGCATTTCCCGTTTGAAGGACAGCGCCAGCGTCCTACCCAGGAGCAGCAGCCAGCTGGGAAGGCAGCCCCGCCCACACCCACCACTCCCCGCACCAGTCACCCTCCACCAGCTGCTCACTCACCAGCTGGGCCCTGAGGTGGGTTTTTAATAAATTACAGGAATAATTGAGAAAATTGCAGGGAGTGGGCTCAGAAAGATGGGGTAGAGACGCATCTTTCCCAAAGATGTTGAGCTGGGAAAGACGTGCTTCCTCTCCCCAGCTCTGGACGTGTGACTGTGGGGCTGACTGGCCTGCTAAGCCCATCGGGGGGTGTCTGGGGGGTTTGATCCTGAGGGTGGAGGTGGAGCTGCCTGGCCTGGCCCTGGTGAATGACACCAGTGGCTCATCCTCTGGTCCCCACTGTTCTGAATGCCATGTTCCGTCCTTCTTTCCTCCTCTCCCAGGCCCTGCCCTCTCTGCAGATCTTCCCCTGTCCTGGGGCCTCCCGCCCCTGGGTGGGTGGAGCCTCAGGTGTGGGGGGAGCTGCTGTGATGGTAAACGCCCCCCAAACTCCCAGTGCAGACAGAGCCAGTCACACCACCATCCCAGAGCATCTCCCAGATGGCTGCTGTCGCCAACCCTGGGTGGCGGTGGCTCCCTCCCACCCTCCGTCCCCACGTGGACAACTTAATGAGATGGCGGAAGAGCAACCATAGAGAGTTGGTCTCTGGAGCGCGTTGCTCCTCCTTTTGCAGAAAAGATGCTCGACCAAGAGGCTGGAGCCCCGAGCTCTGGTCCGACCTCTGCCCTTGGCCATCTGGGGCCTCCCATCCTCCCTTGCAACAGGAAGGGGCTGCTCCAGAGATGACCTTCGGGTCCTTCAGGACTTGGGAATTGATGGTTGAGGGTTTTTTTTGCTTCTAATCCTTGGGGAGCTTTCTTGGGACTCTGGCAGCTGAGTTTATTGGGGACCAGTAACCCCAGGATACTCCAGAGCAATGGAATATCAGCACAGACCCCGAGGCCACTGGCAAATCTGCTTCAGAAAGTGAGCTGGTGGCTGGGCAACCTTGGTCTGAAGGGCCTGGTGGCTGGCCCAGAGCTGGTGGTGGCCACTGTGCATTAGCTAATGAGAGAGAAGGTACAACCTAATGTGCCAGGATATGACTGGCACCTGGGGTGAGTCAGCAAAGACCGAACAGGGATGCTGGGTGGGCGGGCTACTGCCTTGTCATCAGACTTCACCCAGGGAAGACACACCCTTACCCGCAGGAGGCCCAGCCTGGCAGGGGCACAGTGGGCAGGGGCGGGGGCGGGGGCCGGGAGGGTGGTTAAAAGGTGAACTAGTGTAGTCCTTGACCTCAAAGCACTTTTTCTCCAGAGAGACACATGAGGGAAGGAGAGATCCTAAC
Source organism: Eptesicus fuscus (assembly GCF_027574615.1). Classification (NCBI taxonomy): domain Eukaryota; kingdom Metazoa; phylum Chordata; class Mammalia; order Chiroptera; family Vespertilionidae; genus Eptesicus; species Eptesicus fuscus. Next base: position 55,535,642 of record NC_072489.1, on the reverse strand, counting down.
AGGAAAGCCCTTTCCCGGTGCTTGGCCATCTGTGCTGATGTACACACAGAGTGGGCTGGCTGGGAATCCATGGTTCTTCAACCTTTTTTCAATCAGCAAGCTTCTTTTCTCCTCATCCAAATGAAACTTATTCATAGACCCAATATTTCAAACCAACAGAAGTCATACAAGGATGCTTTGCCTATATTGAGGCCAACCGTGGACAGGCACTGTGAAAGGCCTGACACGCATTATCTCACTTCATCGCCATGTGGCTCTATGAGGTAGACTCTCTCATGATGTCCATTTCACAGATGAGGAAGCCAAGGTTTAAAAGGTGGAGGCATTTGCCCAAGGTCACCCAGGCAGTAAGTGGAACAGAGGGGATTTGAACCCACGTTGGCTGGGTCAAGAATAAGCCTGAGCCCAACTGGCGTGGCTCAGTGGTTGAGTGTCGACATATGAACTAGGAGGTCACGGTTCGATTCCTGGTTGGGACACATGCCCGGGTTGCAGGCTCGATCCCGTGTAGGGTGCGCAGGAGGCAGCCAATCAATGATTCTCCGTCGTCATTGATATTTCTAGCCCTCTCTTCTTCTCCCTTCCTCTCTGAAATCAACAGATGAGTCTGATTGGAGGGGGCGGGGGGTGTCTGAGCCTCCTGAGCTCCCTCATCCACTCCCCACCTCCCTGGAGGCCTCTGAGGTGTGGCCTTAGCCCTGGGGCTGAGCAGGAGACCCCAGGTCCTCTGGCAGAGGCAGGCAGAGCTTGTATGGAGCGGACAGCTCAGGGCAATGAGCCACGGGCCAGGTAAGGAGGAGATCCTCACGGGGTGGGGTCACCTGGGAAAGGCTTCAGGGGGGATGGGGCAGAGGCGGGGCAGAATTTGGCCTCAGACCTCCCTCCCCTCATGGTCCCTCCCACCTGCCGTTGAGGACAGCCACCTGGGCTGCCTTCTCAGCCACACCACTCCCACTCTTTGGCATCGGCTGGCGGGGGGCTCTGGGGGCACTGCCCACAGTGGAAGCCCGACGGGAGTTAATGAGCAGGTAAGAATGTGTTTGGTGCGCCGAAACCGGTTTGGCTCAGTGGATGGAGCGTCGGTCTGCGGACTGAAAGGTCTCAGGTTCGATTCCGGTCAAGGGCATGTACATTGGTTGCGGGCACATCCCTGGTGGGGGGTGTGCAGGAGGCAGCTGGTCGATGTTTCTCTCTCATCGATGTTTCTGGCTCTCTATCCCTCTCCCTTCCTCTCTGTGGAAAATCAATAAAAATATTTTTTAAAAATGTGTTTGGTGTAACAACCGGGGGCTTAAATTCAGTCCTTGGCTCGACATGAAGAGATTAAGGATTCCAACCAAACCCCTTTCAAGTGACTCCAGGGAATGCCACCTTTGCCAATAAGACGGGAGTAAGAAGCTGCTGGCCAGCTTAAGTCAGAAACAGAAACCCAGACGCCAGGGGAGAAGGAGCGGCTGCTCAGAGGCCATTTCAGGGGGACACTCGCTGTCTGTGTCCCTGGAGAGAAGTGAATTTCGGGGGGGCGGGGGGAGACCGTTAGGAAGGCTCCTGGGCCCTCTGCGCAGTGAGTGTACCCCCTCACGTAAGAAAAGGCTATGAGGCCTCAGCAACCCCAGCTTCCCCCCTGCACCCCCCTGTCCTTGAAGACAGTTTCAGATCCCTTTCCCTCCTGGTCCCAGGGGCCCTGTGCGGTGGGCTGAAGGTGGGCTGAAGGCCAGGGGGGCTGGGCAGCAATGCCACCTCGCTGCACTGGGGATCGGGAAAGCAGGAGAGCTGGGCTGGGCAGCACAGTGGCTCCTTCTACCAGGGACTGTCCCTCTGGGAGGAAGCTGAGGGTCAGGGTGGGCAGGAGGGATGGGCGCCCTCCTCCTCCATGTCCAACTGCAAGGGCCTCAAGGCCTTAGGTGTTTACAGAACGAAAAGCAGCCGGAAGGTCTCTGAGAAAGTCCCCCGGGTCCTGGGACCCCTTCCCGCCAGCAGGGCTTGAAATGACACTTATTCTTTGGCCACCAGATGGTCTCCTCAAGTAGCGCCAGCCTGCAGGCCTTGGCCTGAAAAGGACACTGTCCTTTTAGGGGTCTAAGTCCTTTGAAATGTGTGGCATGAAGTCTTGGTGGGGGGGGGGCATGGCTTCCAGACCAGGGGGGACTGGGACAGGGTTTCTCTCCCGCTGGAGGCCCCACCATGAACGCCTGCCTCCCGATGGTCATGGGCAGCCGAAGCTAACCAGCTGGCCAACCTCGATGTGACCAGTCTGCCCAGCTCTGCCAGAAAGTCCCCTCTGACGACAGTCATGAGGACCCCAGCTGCTCTTAGGAGGGCTCTGTGGTCACCTCCTGGGACAGCTCAAGACAGAAAGACATGCCTGGGGGACAAGGCCACGCAGCCCGGGGCACTGACCAAAGAACTCTGTCCCCTCCTGCAGAGAAGAAAGTGACCCTGCCCTCGGACATGTGGCCTCAGCCAGACCTCTCTCATCTCTGCTCCATCAAAATGGAAACCTCTGCCCTAGCCGGTTTGGCTCAGTGGATAGAGTGTCGGCCTGCGGACTGAAGGGTCCCAGGTTCGATTCCAGTCAAGGGCACATGCCCGGGTTGTGGGCTCGATCCCCAGTGGGGGGCGTGCAGAAGGCAGCCGATCAGTGATTCTCTCTCATCATTGATGTTTCTATCTCTCTCTCCTTCTCCCTCCCTCCCTCTCTGAAATCAAAATTAAAAAAAAAAAAAAAGGAAACCTCTACCATATTCAGGCACAGTATCGATCAGGAATGATTCGGTGCCCTGGGGGCCCCAGGCGGCCGAAAGCCAAGCCCCATGGACTCTGCCTGCACCCACCAGGTCATCCAGCCTCGGCCAGTGTGGCGGTTAGTCCACAAGGTGGCGCTGTTGAGCCCCTTGCGCCCGTGCTTCACTGCACTGACACCCACAGGTAGACCAGCCGGCAGGCCTCTGAGACCGGGTGGCACAGGGGACATAATGACCTAGTGAGTCATCTCAGACCTGAGGTGTGCGGCCTCTGCAATAACAGGTGAGGGAATAATGAGAGATCCATTGCGGGGGAGCCCTGAGGGAGAGGTCGATAATCCTGGGGTCACCCTCGGAGCCTTCTGGAAGCACACACCCTCTACTTGTTCAGAGACTCAGGACCCAAGATGGAGCAGCGGGAGGAGGAGATCGCAGAGGGCTCTCCTGGGGAGACCCCTCAGGGCCCAGCCGATTCACCCACGCGTGGCACAGAGCGGGGACTGACAGAAAAGACCAAGGAGGGAAGGACCCCTCCACGGCCACACTGCTGGCCCATGGCAATCTGGTCTGAGCCTTACCCCCGCATCACCGTGCCCTCCAAGGACGCACCGTCCTTCTCAGATAGTGTGAGGGGATGTGACTTTGGCCCTGAGGAGCAAGCCCTTCTTGGGGGCCACGGGGCTGGAGAATGAGGTGCAGTGGACTCTGCCTGTTTGGGCAAATGCTATTTGTATAATGCTCCCCCACCCCATCCCCAGGCTAATGGCCACCATATGCTTCGCTTCAACATATGAAAACATCCCACCGAGGAGCTCCGCGCTCATTAGCAGCGGTTCCATCAGCGAACAAAAGGTCAGCCCAGGAGACTGCCGCTCTATCTCCAGACGCAAGCACTTAGGCCTTAATGATGTGTATATTTTCATATGTGGGCAGCTGACATTTCCCATGTAAACTATGTGCAATTTCCCAATGTGGACAGACGCGGCCTTCAGGAAAAGTGGAGCAGCGGAGAGGCAAGGCACTCTGGGAGAAAGAGGGTCCAGGGTCCCCCTTCCTTCCAAACAAGGGGCTGCCTAGCGGTCCTTCCATCCTGCCCATACCAGGGTGGAGGCAGCTGTTTCTTGGGGAGCGGGCACCTCCGTTTCCCCTCCAGCACAGGAACAGAGGAGGGGTGCTTTCACAACACACCCCGCCGCCCACAGACCGGTCACGAGGGGGGTCTGCGTCAGCGGCCGAAAACTCTGCGCACAGCTGCCGGGGCCTGGCCGTGGGCGAGGGCGGGGTGGGACCCAGGCTCTGGCTGTGAGCGCCTGGGACGGGGCGGCCTGACAGTCACTATTCCTCGACGTGAGTTTCCCTACAACGTTATACTTCTGTTGCTCCCCAGAACAACTGTAAGTGGGGGGGTAGAGGGGGTGGGGTGGGGCTGTTCCCGGTCACCAGCAGAGACTGGGCCTCAGCAACGATCCTGCTCATTCCTGTCTCATCAGGGTCCAGCACAGAGCTGGATGCTCACAGACTGAACGGTCAGCAGTGGACCTGAGACCCCAATCCAGGCCGGCCTGGCTCCCAATCCTGCATTCGCCCCACTCGCTCTGCTGGAGTGAATGGTGATGCTCCTGGCACACAGCAGGAGATCCGTATACGTGTGGAATAAATGTGTGTGCCTGTGCACACTCAGCGGGAGAGAGGCAGCGGGGAGCACGGGGTCTGTCCATCAGAAGCACTTTCATGAGGCCATCTGGTCGACCCCCTGCCTTCATGACAAAGGGGACAGTGAGAGTCCTTTGGGATTGTCTTAGTCACAACTGGCCGGAGTGCCTGTCCCAGGCCGAAACGGTGGGCCAGAGGCTTGGGGGTGGCCAGCAGGGGTCGAGGCGTCCCGGTGCCAGGGGTTCCTCAGCCCCTCAGCCCTGGGGTTCCTCAGCCGTGTCTCTCTCTCAATTTCATTCAATCGTCCCCCACCAGCCAATACATTCCTCCTTTGTTTGAGCAACTGGATTCAGTGTCTGCCACTTGGTGCCAAGAATCCAGACTAATTCACCATCTGTAAAACCAGGAGGTGGGCCAGGTGACTAGGAGGACCCTCCAAACGCTACCCAAGCCACCAGGGGCTTCCTCTCTCCTGATTTTCTCTCCCCATCCTCCAGGGGGCTGGTTCCAAGATCCACAAACTCCCTCAGCCCAGCTCATCCGACTCCTGGGACAGCAACAGGGAAGAAAGCAGGGCCCGGCAGGAGAGGGGAAGCGGGGGACCCGTTCCAACCCTAACTCCTGGCTAAGAAATGAAACCTGCCTGTCCAATCACAACCAGAAGACAGAGGCGAGCTGCCTGAACGGCAGCCTTGGGCGGCGTTTCCGCACTTGAGGGCTGACTCAAGGTCGGCCTGACAGGAAGGGAAAGCGCCGTTCTTCCACCTTGTTAATCAAAACCCTCGGTGCCATGTGGAGAAACCGCTGCCGTGCGCCGTGTCCGTCTGGGGCAGTTCCTCTGTCCGTCCGCGGCCGGGCGGCAGACGCGAGCCCCAAACAAGAACAGGACCAGAGGGAAAGGCAGGGTGTTGATTCCTCGGTCACCAGTGGAAAGTAAATCAGCCCAGCCACGTGCTCACGAGTGACATGCCGTGAGGCCACCGTCCCCTCCACGCGGGCCTGATGTCTGTGCCCCGCGGCTCTCGGCCGAAACACCCCCGGCCCCTCCCCGAGTGTCTGCGTGGTCGGCCTGGTGGGTGGACCGCACGGCCAAGCACCGTGCCAGATGCAGCCCCGTGGGGCAGGGACACACGGCTGGACAGGCAGAAACCAGAAACATGGCAAGCCTGCCCCGCACAGCGCTGTGTGTATTTCCATCTGTGGGCACTGTGCCTCTTGGACGTGCTGAGGGCAGGCGACGCTCACTGCCTCCCATCGGGGTGGGCACGGCCTCCAACAGAAGCGATTTACTCTGAAGCAGAGGAAGTTCAGCTTCAGGGCCCTTTGCCTGCAGCCCTGGGCGCTAGAGGGGCCACGCTTCCCAGGAAGCATTTCCACATCGGCCTGTCCGTCCGTCTGTCTGTCCCCTCGAGATCTCAGGAAAGGACCTGCATCTCCACGCTGCAGTCCTGCGTGGTGATTTCTTGGCCCATTCGCTTGTGTACCTACCATTCTGTTCTTCTTCTTAAAGGGAAGACACTCCCCAAGTTACTTATGCTCCGGCCCCCACAGTCTCAAAAGGGCCTTCCCCAGAGGGACACCCCCTCCCACCCGACAGCATCGAGCCCTTAGGAAGATGGAGCCCGACGGCACCTTTAACTTGCTGCGATGAGCAGCCAACGACCAGCGTCGAGGGGTCCAGGGGCGTAGAGGGGTCCAGGGGCTCGCTGGGCTCCCCGCGGTTGGAGGAGGAAGTGAGGAAGGCCAATGCCCTGACAGCGGGTTGGGGCAGCCCCGGGGCCTCTCTGACGCCCACACTTCCATCGCACCGCAGACACACGCAGCCACCCGGCCATCTCCTGACCTCCCTGGGCAATGATCTCTGGCACCGATTTGGGGGTAACCCTGACCCTGGCATCGCTGGTTACGACGGGAGCCGGCTCCGCAGGCGGAGCTGGAGGTGGTGCTGCCGCTGCCACCGGTGAGAGCGCAGGGAGCCGAGCTTCTCCAGAGGGTCGGGCTGACCCAGTCCTCCGGCCACACAGGGTCCCCGAGTGCCCAGGCTGTGCTCAGTGCACGGTCCACTCCCAGGACTCACAGACCAGCTCACTTGGCCGACGGCGTGAGTTTAAGGTGGACGGGGTGGAGGGCAGCTGAGTGTGGTGGCCTCCAGGAGGGAGGGCTCAGAGGGGCGGCCACATGGGACGCAGCGGATTCATGGCTGAGGTGAGGTCTGACAGGGCCTGGGGGTTGCAGGGGATCTGACTGGGCCATAGGGAAGACCTTCCTTCGTTCGGCTCCTGGCTCTTGCCCACTGGGAGGTACCCCGAGGAGGCCTATGGCAAATGGACGCTTCTCTGGACACACTGAAGATGACTCTGAGGACCCCGGACACACAGCAGGCTCCCAGAGATCAGAGAGTGGGGGGCCATGAGGCCAGGAAGTGCCGAGTGAGGGGCTCCAGCCCTTTCCCACAGTGCCCTGCTGCCTGGCCACTCTCGGTCCCAGGTGTCACCTCCCTGGGTGAGCAACGTGCAGAAACAGCCCCCGAGAAACCCCACAGCCCTTCGAGGAGGGCACGGCAGTTTGGGGCGTAAAGGATCCTGACCCACATTTCCTTTGCTGTTCAAGCGGCTTCGCAGAAATGAGGCTGAAGGACTTTTAGAAGTCAGGACGGGAGAGGAAGTGAGGAAGGCCAACGCTGGCAGGACTTAGCCGGGGGCCCGGAGGGCTGGGCAGCTTTAATGAGGAAGAAAGGAAAACACACAAGCAACCCTGACCCAGACCTTGACTCTTTACGTCAAAAGCGAAGAAGGATAATTAACAAAATGAAATGTGCCTGGAGATGTGGAGGGGGGCCAGCCGGGCTCTGTCAATTCGATAATCCCCGGTCACGACCCGACCCGCGGGCCCACAGTGCACGCGGGGGGATGACGGCTGTTTACACGGGCCGAGAGCTGCTCTCGGGAACTGGAGAAGTGGGTGGGTTTTTTTCTGGCGAGCGGCTTGAATCCAGCCAGCTCTGCTCTGGGTCAGTGCGGCCACGTCCAGGTAGTCCTCCAGGGGCGCTGGGTCCGAAGGGCTGGGTGCAGGATGCTCCCGTGGGGAAGGTCCCTCATTCCTTGTGTGTGAGAGGCCAGGGTGTGGCGAGCCAACTTTCCGTCTTCCAGAACACCCTCCCATCCCACGGCTTCCAGACTGGCCCCGCTTTGCAATTGTGCTGGAAATATCTTGGAAGGTTTTTTTTCCCCCCGGTGAGGATTTCATTCCGTGGGGCTTGGGAGTGCAGGAGGGGCAGGAAGATCCAGGGAATCCAACCGACCCCCTCCCCCCGTAACGTCATTTCTCTGCCCGAGGCCCACCTGTCAGGCCACACACAGGCACCGGGGACCTGCGTCACCGCCCACCGAGGGCAGAGGCTGGGGGCAGGGGCGTCCTCAGGAAGCCTATGGCTGACTCCTCTGGCTCCGGCCACTGTAAGGAGAGGAACTCTGGGCAGGAAATACTATACACACATGGGAACGGGGTCAGAGCCAGAGCTGGCTCCACCAGCATCAAAGGAACATCCAACTTTCTGACCTGGAAGGTCACGAGAAAGGAAGAGGGACCCAGACGGGCATGCTCGGGCCTGCTGTGAGGAGCCCCAGCTGGCACGCCAGACTCCAGAACACCAGGAGGAGCCGGAAAAGGAAAAAATCAGGCTTCGGGCAAAGAGAAATTGTTTTCCAGGAGGTTGGGGGTGGGGGTGGGGGCGGGGAGGGGAGAAAAAGGTCTGTCTATTTGAAGGACAAGTACACAGTCACTTACAATGTGGTGTAGGGAGATCGTGACATGAGAAAATGCTAAGGACCCCGTGCAAGGTGGCCGTCGGTGCCCAGGCTCAGGGCCAATCGCTGGAGAGGGGCCAGGAGAGACTGGCCGGCCGGTACATCCTCAGTTCGGCCCACCTCCCCGCCCAGATCTACTCATCCATGCAGCACCCGGGAGGCTGATTTGGGGGGAATTTTGTCTTTGATTAACGTTGGAAGCAGTAATACCGTGTTTGGCGCATAGTGAGAGCTGCTCCGGGCTGCAGGTCTTACTGCTCTAGGTGGCGAGAGTGGGAGGCACCGTCAGACAGCACCTGGCCAGCCTACCTCCTCACTCCACCCAGGGGAGTGAGGCCCAGTGACTGGGGAGTGGGAAGAGGACAGGCCCGGGTTCAGCTCCCCACTCTGGCTGTTCTTGGGCAATGACTTCACCTCTTTGAGCCCCCGTTTCTCATCATTTCAGCGGGCGGTTATGGGAGCCGAGTGAAACATGAAGTTCCGGGCTCAGAGCAGTTGCCCAATAAAAGCCAGCTCTCATCTGTCCTGCCCCAGGAGAGCTAGTGAGCCCAAATGTGGCTTTGTTTTTGTTTTTGTTTTCCTCTCTGCCTGCTCCCTCCCCCCTCCCCCACTGTGTGGCTTGAGAAAACTCCGTGGCAGGAAGTGGGAAGAGCTGGCCCAGCTGCCCTTCCAGTCTGGCTCAGGAGGGGCTCAAGCCAGGGGGACTCCACGCTCACCAGGCTCCTTGAGAACAGAGGCTGTTCTGGGTGCTGGCAGACAGACGAGGGCCAAGCCATCTTAGCAGAGATGAAAAGGGGGTCCAAGGCCAGTGGCTGGGACCCCAAACCCCACAGAGACGGGGCAGGCACTTGGAACAGAGGGATGTGCCTAAGCCACCCATGTTCTGTGCCCTAGGTTGCCCTGGAAACCAAGGCTTGGTCCGATGGTCAGTCGGACTCTACATCGGCTCCCCCAAGGCCAGCGACCCCAGGAAGGGAGACCAGAGGACAAGCCTGACTCCTGCTCTTGGCTCTGGGTCACCCCATCTTTCAACAAGCCGGCATTTCTAAAATGCATCGTGGCTGGGAAGTAGTTATCCCAGCATTTCCCAAAGATGCTGAGGTGGTCTCTGAAGGCAAGTAATACTGAATCACTCAGGGAAAAGGCCGTCCCTTTTAAATTTCCAAGCCTCCCAGCCTGAAGGAGGAAGTCTCAGCGTGGGGCTGCCATCTTGCTAACGCATCTCTAATCCTCGCTAACCTCCTTCAAACAGAGAAAGGAGGCTTCAGGCTCAGAGCCTTAGGCAGACAAGAGAATCCAGCGAGAATTCACTATCCATTTTTCTAGTTATCTTTATGTACGACCAATCAATGCTGGTTTTCCAGATGTGTTCCTGATACAAAGTTTCCTTTTCACACTCATTTCATTTTAATGATGGCTTTTAAAAGATGGCTTGATTGAAAGAAAAACGTATGTAAATAATTGTAAGGGTGGTATGCAATTATAGCCCAAACTGTGAAGGTGCTTTGAGAATGACTGATGGCCGTGAGCCCCTGTGAACATCATTATCAGCCCCTTACTCAGATGGGCAAACTGAGGCTCCAAGGAGGCTCAGCAGGAAAGTGGCAGGACCGGGTTCCATGTGAAACAGGACAAGGACTGAAGCTGCTAACTGCCCCAGTGGCCGGGAAATTGTCCCCCTCTGAGAAGCAGCCAGCCAGCTCAGGCTAGCTCAGACTCCTATGCTGCTGCCTGGGTGAGGAAGGGGAGTAATTATTGTTTCCTTTCATTCAAACTCTTTACTTTGTAAAACGTGGATATGTCCCGGAGGGCCGAACAAGCACCAGGAATAGGTTTTCGTTTGTGCAGGAACTCGGGCTGATGGGTAACACTCCCCCCAGCCCCCCTTAACAAGAACAAACTCCCCTGCCGTACCCTGTCATTGTTACAGAAACAAAGAGGCATGTGGCCGTGGAGACCCAGAGAACAATATGCTGTGAGCGGACCTCCTGCAAGAAATGCTCTCCAAGGGCTGCCTGCCAGGGCGGGGCCTTCCCAGCATCCCCCACAGAACATGGGCTGCTCCAACACACCTGTCCACCTCACTGTCAGAAGAAACCCACACAGGCCCTTTCAGCAGTCCCTCCCGCAGGTCTGAGCTCCCCCGGACTCCACTGTACTGCCTGCCAGGCCATAGTGGTTGGGATGGAACAGCTCAAAGCTGGAGACCAGGCACGGTTGCTCATGGGCCTAATTAAAATGAACCACTGTGGACACTGCTGCCAAAGCAGGATGCTCAGGGGCTCCACGTAAGCCTGCCTCCACTATTCTAAACCAGCCTCTTGCCTTCCCCAACCTCGGTGGCCTGATCTGTAAAATGGGCACACTAATACCCATTTTAGGAAGATCCAAGAACAGGTGTGTAAGATGGCATTGCAGTGCTGGACACAGACGGCCTGAAGAAGACTGTCATGCCAACTAGGAGAAGGGCCGGAATATTGCTGAAGGAGCAGGTCTGGCCCAAGTATTCCCAACAGGCCGTTGGGCTTCGGTTCTCCACAGAAAGACAGATTCATGGGCTTGCACTACATGCACTAGAATTTGTTTACTTTGTCCCCATACACACCCTGCTCCCGCCCAAAGCGAGGCCTTCTTACAAGGACAGGTAAGACAAAGCAAAAACAAGTCATTTAAAAACAAGTAAAAAAAGCCCCACAAAAAACCAATCTGAATTTCATAAAAATTTAAAATCTTTATCCTTCCGACGACACTGCCAAGAAAGTAAAAAGACAACCCACAGAATGGGAGAAAATATTTGCAAGTCACCTATCTGATAAGGAAGTTGCATCGGGAACATACAAAGAACGCCTAAAATTCAACATGAGGAAGATAAACAATCCCATTTAAAACCCGGCCAAGGATTTGCATAGACATTTCCCCAAAGAAGACATACAAATAGCCGATAAGCACATGAAAAGGCGCTCAACATCATTAGTCATTAGGGATATGCAAATCAAACCACAATGAGGTACCACGTCACATGAATAAAATAAAAAAGACAGAGCTGAAACCGGTTTGGCTCAGTGGATAGAGCGTAGGCCTGTGGACTGAAAGGTCCCAGGTTCAATTCCGGTCAAGGGCATGTACATTGTTTGCGGGCACATCCCCAGTAGGGGGTGTGCAGGAGGCAACTGGTGGATGTTTCTCTTTCATCGATGTTTCTAGCTCTCTATTCCCTCTCCCTTCCTCTCTGTAAAAAATCAATAAAATATATTTTAAAAAAAAGACAGAAAACGTTAAGTGTGGAAGAGGATGTAGAGAAATAGGACCCTTCATACACTGTTGGTGGGAATGCCAACTGGTGCAGCCACTTTGAAAACAGCCCGGCAGGTCCCCAAGTGATTAAACATCAAGTTACCATGTAACCCTCAATTTCATCCTAAGTATATCCCCAAAAAGAAATGAAAACATATGTCCATGCAAAAACTTGTGCATGAATGTTCCTAGCAGCATTATTCATAATAGCTAAAAAGTAGAAACAACTCAAGTACCCGTCGATTGATGGGAAGATAAATAAAATGTGGTACCCATACAATGGAACATTGTTCAGCCACATAAAGGAATGAGGTACTGATACATGCCACAGCATGGATGAACCTTGAAGACACGCTAAGGGAGAGAAGTCAGTCACGAAAGTCCACACGTTGTAGGATTCTATTTGTGTGAAATGTCCATAATAGGCAAATCCATAGAAACAGAAAGCAGATGAGTGGTTGCCAGGGGCTGGGAGAAAAAGGGAAAGAGAGAGTGGCTGCTAATGGGTGCAGAGTTTCTATCGGGGCTGATAAGATGTCCTGGAATCAGATAATGGTGCACGCCGTACAACCCCGAACATTTTAAAAACCATTGAACTGTACACTTTGAAAGGGTGAATTTTACAGTATGTGCATGATATCTCCATACAGCCAGTACTTTAAAATGAAGTCTGTAGTGATGAATGATCACAGTATAGAATACTGCTTTCAGGATCATTTATTATTGTTATCAGTGTTTCCCAGCCCAGAGCAACCCTGCCGCTGAACACCTGCCACCTGTATCACTCCGATCTGCAGGCACCTGGGAGGTGAGCTGCCCAGATCTCTTCAGAGCCCAGCACACGTGTCTGATTCCATTCGGGGGTCCCTGGGCAGCTCCTCTGAGCTGACCAGCCTGAGAATAGCTGTGAGACATGTCATGCTGCCCGGCCAGCGTGGCTCAGTGGTTGAGCGTCGACCTATGAACCAGGAGGTTCACGGTTCGATTCCTGGTCAGGGTACATGCCTGGGCTGCGGGCTTGATCCCCAGTAGGGGGTGTGTAGGAGGCAGCCCATCAGTGATTCTCTCTCATCACTGATGTTTCTCTCTCTCCCTCTCCCTTCCTCTCTGAAATCAATAAAAATGTTAAATAAAAGAAAGAAGTGCCAATCTCCTGGCTGTCTCACCAGCCCAGAGGCTGGCCTGCCACACAGACAATGCTTTCAGCTGGGGGGCTGGGGGATGAGAACACGGGGAGGAAGCAATACTCCATGTGCCTCCCGGAATTCCCCAGCCTACCTTGAGCAACATGTACACGAATAGATAAAAACCATGATTCTTTTGTTAAATTTTTAAATTATTGATTTGAGAGAGAGAGATTTGCTGTTCCACTTATTGATGCATGCATTGGTTGAGTCTTGTATGTGCCCCGACTGGGGATGAAACTCACAATCTTAGGGTATCGGGACGATGCTCTAACCAACTGAGTTACCCGGCCAGGGCTCCCATGATTCTTTATCTGATTAGGCAGAATCTGCTAGCAGAGGCAGAGCAGTAGTCTTCATCTTTCTTGGCCAACCCCCTTGATCGGCCAGTGGACTGGGAGAGGAAGTGGCTGTTGCTCTGGGCCAAGGCAGCTAAGGCTCATGTGCCTCTGTCACGCTTCTCTCCCCCTTTGGAGGTGACCGTGTGACAACATCTTTAAGACGGTGGAGCCACACAAGCGGCCAGGACCCCCGGTCCCCACCCAGGAGAGTTGAAGACACAATCGGGCTGTGCATGAGAAAACGAGAAATCTCCGTCACGGGAAGCCCGGAGGCCTGGGTTCGTGTGTCCTGGCCTCTGGCATTCATCATCCTGACTATTGCATTGCCTTTTAATGAGTGCGGCCTCTCTGGCCAGCCCTCCATGGCGGGGGCCCCTCCGGACCCCTCTTTGGCCTCTCACACCCCACAGCTGGAGTTCATGTCTGAATGATTTCCTCGCTCAGCAGCCTGATTTTGAAAGCGCAGACAAAGGAGGGGACTGTCAGATGACAGCCACCGCTGAGCGAGTGGCTGATGTGTACCAGCCCCTGGCTCTGCCCTTGCTGGTATTTGTGACGCCCACCACTATTCTGCGTCATCGAGAGGTTAAGTCACGTTAGTTCCCAAGGCCACATGCCAAGGAGCCAAGTCTGGCTTCCAACCCAGGTCTACCAGGGGCTAAAATTCACCTCCTCACAGCACCTGCTGCCTTGGTCTTTGCTCCCCCACAGCTTCCAGCCTGTCCCCCAGCTCACCCGGCTGCGTCCTCTAAGGCCCCCTGAGCAAGGCTGCCCATGTGGGGGCATTGGATGCAGGACTTGGGGCAGCATCCAAGGAGGGGACTTTGTGGGTCTGAAGAGCATCATCGCACGGAGGTCGAGAAATCAACTCTGAGCTTAAGCTTTGACTCTGAGCAGGAACATTCCCAGCAAACAATCAGACACTGGGGGACACAGTGCCAGCTGCCCAGAAAGAGACCTGACGAAGGAGAGGCGAGGGCCTGTGAGGAAGCTTCCCAGGCCCCCTCACTGCCTCCATCAAACCGACTGACTGGCAACGAATGAGACTGTGCCTAGGGCTGTGCTGGGCAGGGGACACTCAGGGCAGATGCCATCATCTCCGCCCTGTGAGCTAATGACCCTCTTCCTACGCTCTCTGTCTTTCCTGGGCACCTACACTCACTCAGAGACCAGCCCCCGGATTGGGTCATCCCACAGCCCCTGCGGCAGGTCCCTGGATGGTCTCCTGCCTCCAGTCTCCCCTCCCCCTTCTCCATATGATCAGAGGGATCACCCTAGACCAGTGGTCGGCAATTTGCGGCTCTCGAGCCACATGCAACTCTTTGGCCCCTTGAGTGTGGCTCTTCCACAAAATACCACACGTGCGGGCGCGCACGTACAGTACGATTGAAACTTCGTGGCCCATGCGCAGAAGTCGGTTTTTCGGCCTGGGCGAGTCTATTTTGAAGAAGTGGTTCTAACGCCGAGCCACACTCAAGGGGCCAAAGAGCCGCATGTGGCTCGTGAGCCGCGGTTTGCCGACCACTGCCCTAGACTGTCAATGGCATGCAGAGCCCCAGCGGCCCCCACTGCCTTTGGGATGATGTCCAAGTCCCGGAGGACAAGGGTTTCCTGGCCCTGCCGCCCAGAGGCCCGGGCCCTCTACCTTCCACTCCTGCAAAACTGACCTCCCACACCTGCCGCACCTCTGCACCAGGGTTTCTTAGCCTCGGCCCTGCTGACAGGTGGGCTGGGTCACAGGGGTGTTTCCTGGTCAGCATGGTATGTCTCCCCTTTGGAAAATGGCCCCTGGAGCCGAGACACCTGAGCTGCGTCTTGAAAGACACAAGGTAAGTACAACCTGGGCTTGGGGACAACAGCCTCAGCCACTAGCTGCCCCTCGCTCCCCAGCACCTGGGGCGTCTGCAGGACCGAGAGGGAAGCCGGCTCCCGAGAGAGCGGCCGCAGGAAGGCTGGGAAGGCGGCGCAAAATTTATTGTCGGAAAACAGTCGGCCCACGGGACCACTTCGACCACCGGCCCCGGCCCCGGGCCATGACATATGGTGTGGTTTAAACGTTAGAAACCGGGGCGCATGTGAGAAAGACCTGCTGGCAGCTCTGAGGCCCTCGTAAAGCTGTCTGAGCTGCGGGAGGCTGGGCCTGCCCGCCAGGAGGCGGAGGCGGCCCTGAGCGGGGCCGGCGGCCTGGAGGGCCCAGACGGGGGGTCCACTGGCAGAGGCTTGTGGACGAGGTTGGCCAAGTGGGGAGAGAGGGTAGCCCACAGCAGCCCCCGGATAGGCAGAAAGAGTCGGCGAGGCCGGGCAAAGAGCCCCTTCTTAATCCTCTCTGAGATCAGCCAGGCCGCAGACCTGCGGGATGGGGCGGTGCGGCAGCGAGGGGGCAGGCATGGGAAACAATGCACCACAGGGGACCCAGGGCTCCTGGGTCACCCCAACCCGGGCTCAATCGCGGCTGTGTGACCTGGGACAGGGACGGCCCCTCCAGAGCCTCCCCGCCCCCCCCCCCCTAAGGTGGAGCCAACAGAAGCACGTCACACGGTGACAGCAAAGACTGAGTGAGACGGCGCCGGCACACAGTGGGTCCTCAGTACATGATGGCTGCTACTGTCTGCAGGGAACCCAGGCAGGGGGGCAGAGCAGAGCCGCCGTGGAAGCTGCCTGCGCTGTCCCATTAGCTGCGCCTGCAGCAGGCTCCCCCTCCCGGCCGCGCTGCCTGTGCACAGGCCGTCTGTCTCTCCTCTCTCTCCGGAGGCGGAACTCCATCACAGAGAACGTCGAGGTGGCGTCTGGCTCCCGTAGGCGCCCAGTCAGCGAGCTGTCGTTCTTAAAGCCCCGGGGTGAAGGGGCTGCTGTGGGTTAACCCCCTCGAGTCACATGGACGCCTTCACAAGGGGCTGCAGGCTTTCAGCGGCCCAGCTGCTGCTGGAGGCGCTGCTGCACGTGGCCTGGATTCTGTCCACCCCCGCCCCCCTCCAACCCCCATCTCCCGAGTGGAGTCCACCCGGGTACCTGCACACCCGGCTCAGGCTGCCCCAGCCTCGGTGCCGTCGCCCATGCACACGGGCCCCGGGGTTAGCACCCCAGGTGGCAGGCAGGGAGGGCCTTTGGAGTCAAGCTAATTAAGGGTCAACTGATTAATTAATTAAGGTGGGTCAGGGGCCGCCTTTCTTTAGGGGCCAGATGTCGCACCGTGGGAGTCTCTATGTCCCATCCGCAACACACACCTCTCCCTGCCTAGAAGCGTCTCCTCTGCTTCCCGCTTGGTTCTTGTCTTGTGAACAACCCGTCCTTCCCTCAGTGTGGGCTGGGAGAGGGCAGCGTCTGTGACTGTCCCGTTTGAGGGACCCTCTGCGATGAACGGGCCAAGCCTCACCCGTTTCACAGCAAAGAGCACTGGGGCCTGGGCAGAGGACCACCAAGGCCTTGTGGGCGTTAGGAGCGGGCCGTTTCCTGACCTCCGTGCCTGTGTGTGGCCGCCCCTGCCCCACGGAGTGATGGGTGGGCAGCCAGGCCCCCATCGCACAGGCCACGGTGCCTTTGCTCCGCCAGCAGCCTGGACGTGAGGAGCATGCTTCCTGGGGGGGGGGGCTGGCGCCCACAGAGTCCAGGTCCGGGGGGAGGACGAAGCCGCCGCTGCCCACAGGGTGCAGGACGCGCGCAAAGCTGTCCGCATGCTGGTCTCCTCGCAGGCTCTCAGTGCCTCCGGGAGGCGGGTCTGGGGGGAGGGCCACTTTTAAGGAAGGGACTCTGAGGCCCAGAGGAAACAGGACTGCGTGGGTGGCAGAGCTGGGATGAACACCCAGCCCCAGGCCAGCTTCTCTGGCATGGACGGAGAACACACTGATCTGTCAAGTGGGGGGAAGAAGACACAAGTTCCAGGGACCAAGGCCGCCAGGGCCCCGGGGGGAATGAAAAGGGGGTGGCACTGCCTCTCTCCCTTCAGCCACAAGGGGGTGCTCCTGAGGTGGGGTCAGGGCGGCCCCTCACCCTGTTTACTCCAGAACCTACTTCAGAATACTCTGCATTCTGTTACGTGTTCAACTGACATTGCCCTTGCCAACACAGCCTCGGCCACCCTCTTCCCCTCCCATCTCCCCCAAACCCTTCTCTGCCACACGGACCCCTCACAACCACCTGCTGGCCTGGCCTGGGCACCCGAGTGGGTCCTTCCAGGCATGGGCACTCTGTGGGGAAGGATGAAGATTCTGGATCTCCGGAGACCCATGGCAGCCACACGGCCCAGCACAGATCTGGGGGCCCATATTCCTGGATCAGGCCTCCCAGTCCTCCTGCTGTGGGGTGTGGGCGGCCTCTTACCTTAGGGGTGAGGTACTTGGTCATAATTTCCTTCCCTTTTTCTCCCAGTTTTTCATCTGGAGTAACTTCATATTCTGCCTAAAACAGAAGAAGGAAAAGGACAGTAAGAGATTTTGCTCATGAGCGTCTTAGAGTTACAGAACCTTCGGGGCCCCAGGAGAAGACTCCCTGGAGCGGCCCATCCCCTCCTACAGGGCAGGGAGCTGACGCCCAGGGAGGGCAGGCGGCCTGACATCCCATCCAGCCTGCTCTGCACCAGCGTGGACACGTGCCTGGGACAGCGGCTGTCCTTCGGGCTGCACGTCAGAATCCCCGGGGAGCCAGCCCTGGTGCTCGGGCCTCACCCACCCCACCCAAGTCAGACCTTCTGGCGACAAGGGCCGGGCATCCAGGCAGCTGAGGTGGAGATGCCAGGAAGCCGGGCTGAGAACCACCGGCACAGATCAATCAAAGGAAGTCACTGGAAAATAACAAGCCACCGAAGTGGGAGGCCCACCCCCGAAAGGCTGCCTTTGGCCACGCGGACCTTCCAAGCTGGGTGACCTTAGACAACTTCCTTGACCTCCGTGAAATGCACACGGAAAAAGCACGGACTCACGGGGTGACCGTGCAGCTAGAACGTGAGAAAGCTCTTAGCCCAGAGCTGGGCACATAGTAAATCCTCAGTTAACAGTTGCCATAATGATGGCCATTGTTAGGATTACACTTTGCGAGCGAACACAGAGGTTTTTCAGATGCTCTTATCTGAACCTCCAAAGAGCCCAGGAAATGAGTGGGAGGGCGGGGGCAACCCCTACCCCCCTTCACCCGCATGTGAAGAGCAGGGGCGGTGGAGGGGGGTTCCAGGGAGTTGCCCAGGGGAGGTGGCAGGGCTGGGACTTGGACCTCCCAGCCCAGAGCACTTTGTCAACACCACCGAGGAATTTAGAACGCGAGGCAGCAGACCCAGCCAGTGGGCCCCGGCCCTGAAGAAGCGAGGCCTCTGCAAGGCGGGCCTTTTCATTTCCCTTGACCCAGAGCGGCCCCGTCACTGCCCTGGCGCCCCTGCCAAGTGCCTAAGAGCCTGGAGCTGACCAGAAGCCGGGGTGAGCGTGCCTTTCTCATGTGGACACGGGAACTGACTGCAAGTTGTTTACAACCATTTCAACATCTCCCACTCGAGGATTTGTCAATCTCGGCCCCAAAGCACAGCTATTTCAGAGGAGGCAGAGACAGTGACATCGGCACAGACGGAAACTCCTCCCCTCTCTGGCTCCCCCTCTTCGGAGTTAAGATGCCCCAGGCCTTCCCGCCCCGGTTCAAGGTGACCTCTGGACCCCATGGCTAGGGCCAGTGTCTCCCCAGGCCCTCCCAGAAGACGTCCCAGAAAAAGGGAAGCGCGGACAGCCCTTGGGACGCCCACAGAGGCGGCCAGGCACATTTCCATCCGAAGTGAGTGAGTTTCCCCTCATGACCGTTTCTCTTCTAATGGAGGAGGATCAAGATGCAATGAATTTCTCCGAGGAAGAAACATGGACACGACGATCCTTTGAGTCACAGGACTATGGGATGGTGGGTCTGGAAGGAATTCAATCCACTCGCTCTGCAGGCTGGACACGAGGCTCAGAGAGGTAGAGGCCTGGCCTAAGGTCACACAGCTGGTCGCAGCACAGCCAGCACTGAGCACCCTCCTCCTGACCCCCGTGGGCCACCGGCCTCAGCCCCTCTCTCTCCGAAGGCCAATGCCCCTCACCATTAGGATGGGCCTGGTGGGACTGGTCATTTCTTAATGATTTAATTCATGATGTCCTGAGACCATTTAAGAAGAGAAGGTATCTCTTTCTTCTTGAGTTTTTCCTGTTACCTTCCCCCTCTATGCTCCCCAACAATCCCCCCAAACTGATACTCATGTGAGCACACACCTCCACACAATATGGAGTACATTATAGACTCACCCCGAGAGGCGGGTATTATTATTCCCAATTTACAGATGAAGAAACTGAGGCCAAACACAACTAGTTCAAATACAATTAAGCCGGCAAGCAACAGGGCTGGGAGCTGAGTCTAGAGTACAACTGACCCCCCTTTTCCAGGGTGAGGAGAGAAGCACCCCATGTCTGTTGCTCTGGACGCCCTGTCTAGTGGTCTGGCACCATGGGAATTTACCCAGACTGCTTTGCAAGGCCCAGACCACCTTTTTGGGGTAACTCAATCCCATGCAGAACCCTGGATTTGCACTGTCCCAAAATACATCTGTGAAGACGGCTCTATTTAACCTAACGGAGACCTAAGACTCACTAATCAGCCTCAATAGCCGGCTGAAAATATTCTTGCTCTAGGTGTGTATTAAAACCCACGTGAAAACAAAATAACATCACTTTCAGGTCAGCTGCCTCCCAGCAGAGCCTGGCTGGGCGGCGGGGCGCCGCGGTTCCACAGGGAGGCAGCGGGAGCACGCGGGGACAGGCATCCCGGCCCGGGATCAAAAGGCCTTTCTCCGAGAGTCCACGTCAGGTCACCGCCACTTGAAGGGCATTTGTGTTGGGAGGCAGAAAACCAGCCGGCGGCTTCCGGTGGGCTTTCCACGCTGATTAAGTCACCTGGAGTGACAGGCCTTGTCTCCACAGTGACTCCCCCACACACACACACACACACCAGGGGGGGCTCATGGGAGACATGTCCTAAGAGGCCACCTGCAGAGAGGAGGCCCCCTGGCAGCTCCCCTGTGGGCAGAGCTCAGGCAGCTCCCACTACCTGAGGCGGGGACCCCCGGGAAACCCGCTGCCGTGGGCACACATTTGCCCAGGTAGTGGGCAAAAGCTGCAGAAGTCACCCTAAAGCAGAAGACATAAGCAGCGGAGAAGAGGTTGGGCCGCCAGCCTAGGCCATCACCATGAGAGCTGGCAGGGAAATGACAGCCACCATGGCTTCAGGGACAAGAGAGGTAACCACCCCAAGGTATGCCCCCGTGACCTCCATCTGTCAACTCCCTCCTACCAGAGAGGGTGCTGGGACTTGTCCCACCCCCACCGAGGGGACACACACCGCCCTCTCTGCTGGAATGCCCACCGGAAACGAGCTGCTGCCCACAGCTCAACCCTAACAGCCAGAGCCCCAAAGAGCACCCAGGCCCGTCCACCCGGAGGGCATTTCTCTTCCCCAGATACATCGTGGTGCCCACCGACGGAGGCACCTGCTCTCAGCACTGTCATTTATGCCACAAGCGAGTGCCCTGTGGGATGAAGATAGGGCTCCAACATGAAGGGCAAAATGCTACCCTGCGTTGAAGGCAAAAGGAACTACGTCTGTACCTGCGGCTGCCAGAGAGATTAGACACCTGTGTGCGGCCTCGTTTGTAAGCTAACGTGTCACTCTCCTGGCCTTTTCCTACTGAACCATCGACCTCAGAGGACGCTGGTGAAATAGGTCCTCTCTCGTAAGACACGTTTCCTCAGAGGCTGTTTAAGAGCTGGTAGGAAGGGACCTGCCATGTTTTCAACTAAACTGGTTTAAAGAGCGGAGAGTCAGCCTGGCTGGCGTGGCTCAGTGGTTGTGCGTTGACCTGTGAACCGGGAGGTCACCGTTCGATTCCTGGTCAGGGCATATGCCTGGGGTTGCGGGCTCGATCTGCAGTGTGGGGTGTGCAGGAGGCAGCCAATCGATCATTGATATTTCTCTCTCTCTCTCTTTCTCTTAAAAAAAAAAAATATATATATATATATATATATATATATATATATATATATATATATATATATATATATACTTTTATACACAAAAGTGTATATATATATATATATACATATATATATATATATATGGAGAGAGAGAGAGTGAGAGCGAGCAAGCTGGATGGAACTCTCTCGGCCTCTAGCTTTAGCTTCACCTCCTTCTCCCGGGAGACCTTCTCCTGCCCCGAAAGGAAGGTGAAGTCAGAGATGCTATGAGGTCTGGCCACCTCCGGCTCTGTAATTACCGATGTGGTCAGCTTTTCCAGAGTCCTCACAGCAGGGACCAGTGACGTGCTGGTTGGCAGCGCTGCTTGCCATGGCCCTTTCTGGAGAAACACCCGCTCTGCCCATGTTGGCCTTGGTGTCCTGCCTGTGCTGACCATGTGGCCTGTGGGAGGGCACTCTCCACTTGCCCCTCCAGAGCTACTCCCCACCTTGCTGCTGGCTCCCCCCCCCCCCGGGCCTGGACACCAATGGTTCTTGCACCTCCCCCGGCCCCTCTTTAAATAAATATATTTTTGTATTGGTTTCAGGGAGGAAGGAAGAGGGAGAGAGAGATAGAAGCATCAGTGATGAGAGAGAATCATTGATTGGCTGCCTCCTGCAGGCCCCCACTGGGGACTGAGCCTGCAGCCCGGGCATGTGCACTGACCAGGAATCAACCATGACCTCCTGGTTCATAGGGCGACGATCAATTACTGACTGAGCCACGCCAGTAGGGCCCTGCACCCCCTTTTGAAGACCCAGCTCCGCCTGAGCAGACGGTTCTTTGATCTGAGGAGCCCACTTGGGTCTGGGTCAGGCAGGGATTCAATGGCAACAGATGGGACAGGACCAGAGAAAGACGGGAGGAGTGGACCGCTGGCCACGCCGGGGTACCGACTGAGAGGCAGGAGGAACGGCCGAGGCCTCACCCACCCGCTGGCCGTGTGTGTGAGCTGGAAACAGACCAAGGATACAGATGCCTGCAGCCCCAGCATCTTGATAGAACTCGTGAGAGACCTGGGCCAGTGGCACCTCAGGAAACCATTTCCAAATCTTTTTTTTAATTCTTAAATTTTTTTTATTGTGATGAAAAACATATAGTTTTCCATCCTTTTTTTTTTAATTATAGTTCACATTCAATATTATTCTGCATTAGTTTCAGGTGTACAACATAGGGGGTTAGACCTGTGGTCGGCAAACTGCGGCTCGCGAGCCACATGCGGCTCTTTGGCCCTTGAGTGTGGCTCTTCCACAAAATACCACGGCCTGGGCGAGTCTATTTTGAAGAAGTGGCCTTAGAAGAAGTTTAAGTTTAAAAAATTTGGCTCTCAAAAGAAATTTCAATCGTTGTACTGTTGATATTTGGCTCTGTTGACTAATGAGTTTGCCGACCACTGGGTTAGACAATCATATACTTTACAGCGTGGTCCCCCTGATATTTCAAGTACCCCCCTGGCCCATACATAGCTATTACAATATTATTTTCCCCCCACCCCCCAGCACATGCCCTCAACCCCCTAGTGTCTGTGTCCATTGGTAATGCTTATATGCATGCATACAAGTCCTTTGGTTGATCTCTTACCCCTTCCTCCCCCCCACCCCCCACCTTTCCTCTGAGGTTTGACAGTCAGTTCGATGCTTCTCTGTTTCTGGATCATTTCCAAATCTTGACCCACAGAACTATGAGATCATAAAGTGTTGTTTCAAGCTGCTAAGTTTTGAGGTAATTTCTTACACAGCAACACATAACAAATGCTTAACAGGCATCCGAACTAACCGCTAGTTTGAGTTCATATGTGTTTTCAATCTCTCATTTAATCAGAAGGCAAGCTCCAAGGCGCAGGAGCGTACTTCCCCTGCTCCCCGCACAGTCTCCAGCGGCCGGAACACAGTGCGGCATGGGAGGCATCCAGTAAGTGTGTGCCGAGTAGGTCTGGTTGAGGATCTGCCGAACCTCCCCAGCCCCCGAGAGAAGAGACCCAAGTGTGGCCACGGCAGGGTGTCAACAGAGCTCAGAGGCCATGAGGCTCCCAGAAAATAGGTTAGAGAAGAAGCATGTCCGTTTTTTAAAAAGATATTTCTATTGATCTTTAGAGAGAGAGGAAAAGAAAGGGAGAGAGAGAGAAACATCAATGTGAGCGTAGAACTCTGATCAGCTGCCTCCTGCATGCTCCACACTGGGAATCAAGCCGGCAACCCAGGCATGTGCCCTGACCGGGAATTGAGCCGGCAACTTCTCGGTGCATGGGATGATGCCCAACAGAGCCACACCAACCAGGGCAAGTATGTCCATTTTGTTGTTGTTAATCCTCACTGGAGGATATTTTTCCATTGATCTTTTTAGGAAGAGTGGAAGAGAGAGGGAAAGACAGAGAGAGAAACATCCATGTGAGAGAAACACATCAATTGGTTGCCTCCTGCACATGCCCTGACCGGGCCTGGGCTGGGGAGGAGCCTGCAACCAAGGTATGTGCCCTTTGACCGGAATTGAACCCGGGAATTGAACCCACAGGCTGATGCTCTATCCACTGAGCCAAACCGGCTAGGGCAAGTACGTCCATTGTTAAGAAGTCCATGGCAAGACCCCATTGGCCTGTGCAGGTTGACACTAACCTGGAACCCCTTGTGATCCCATGATCAGCTGGGCAAATCCTCTTTGCCCTCCAGGAGCCAAATCTAGCCATCGCCCTCATTAAGGCCACTGACTCTATTTCTCGGCGGGAAGGGGAGGGGCGTCCTTCTCAGGGTCCCAGGAGCCCCTCGACAAGCACGGCTAAGGCTGAGTTACCCTGCGGTCTGAGGAGGTGCACAGACAGTTCTGCCGGCCCCAGCACCGGGGCCCCGCTCTGAAGCAGCCAGCCTCCTGCGGACTCGAGATGCACAGCCGTCGGGACGGTGCCGAGGACCAGCCTTTCCCGAGGGCGAAGTCAGAGCCCGACAGGATGGGTTATTTTTAATAAACTCCGCTTGGCGGAAATTCAGGTGAGAGATGGGCACGGTGAGGACAGCGCTGGCTGAGCCAGGGGGCACTGGGCGGCATGCGACACGCAGGACAGGGCCACCCTCTCCCTCCTCGGAGTTCCCGTCTGGATGGAAGGGGAAAAAAGAAAAAAAGAAAAAAAAAAAAACCCCCCACATATTTCAGACGAGCATCACGCCAGCCCTGGAAAACTCAATAAAGGCTTCGTGCGTAAAAGGTGTTTCCAAAAGCCGGCCACTTGACGTCAAGATGGGCGATGAAAAGGCCTCGCCAGTTCCCAGAGATGCAGACAGGACGCGGGGAGACGGGGCGGCCTCCCTGAGGGGCAGCTTGGTCAGGGCGTGCGTAAAGAGCATCTGTCATGTCGACACCAGGAGCCACGCTCACATCTCCTTTCCAACTGAAAACTCCCCGGTGCCGGCCCGGCCGCAGGACGAGAATGAGCATGGGCATCCATGGGCTGTTTCCTTCTCCTCAAGCTGACTGAGCATCTAACGAGACCCGTGGCTGGAAAATTCCACTGGCTCCTGGGTTAGCCTCGCCGGCTCCGCCTCATCAACTCTAGACAGGTCCCACAGCTGCCGACGCCCCGTCTTTCCAAAAGGGGCGCCTGGGTCCAGGGCTCGCCCTGGGGTTTCGTGCCCTCTCCATCCACATGCATCTCCTTGGTGAGCTCACCCCGCCCACGGCTCTAAGCACCTGCTGTGTGTGGACAACTCCCCAGTTCAGACTCCTCACAAAGTTCAGACTTGAACACACACCTCCCTTCGGGCCTCTCCACTTGGATGTCTGATGGGCGTCTCTAGCTGAGTGTAACCCCCCAACGAGCCTCCCTCAGCCGCCTCTGACTCCATCCTTCTGGTGGCTCTGGTCAACACTTTTAAGTCATCTGTACGTCTTCTCTCTCACCCCCCAACACATCAGAAATACTGTGAACTCTTGCCCTGGCCGGGTGGCTCAGCTGGTTGGAGCATCATGTTGTACATCCAAAGGTTATGGGTTCGATCCCTGGTCAGGGTGCATACAGGAGGCGGCTGATCGATGTTTCTCTCACATCGATGTCTCTCTCTCTCTCTCTCTCTCCATTCGTCTCGCTCTAAAAATCAGTAAAACATATCCTCGGGTAAGGATTAAAAAAAAATAAATACTGTTAACTCTGCTTTCAAAACATGCCTTAAATCCAACCACTCTCACCACTGCCAGATGCTGCCACGTGGCTGTGCCACCATCAGCTCTCACCTGGACTGCAGCCGCCTCCAACCAGAGCTCCCAGCTCCCGCCCCAGCCCCTCATAGCCTGTTCCCAGCACAGAGCCAGAGCGTCCTTTAAAAACCGACGTCAGGCCACGCCACTGCTCTGCTCAGAGCCCTCCAGTGGCCCCATGTCACTCAAAGTTCTTTAGCGGCACAGGTCTGGCATGACTGACACCTCTCCTGGATCCCTCGACCCTGCTCCCTCCACTCCAGCCTGGACCGAGAGACTTGACCATCCTGGCAAGAAGGAGCTCCCACCAACAGGGGGCAGGGCCAGAATTCAGGGCCCAGCAAGACCCGGGGAGGTCGAGGACGAGAGGGCAGGCAGGGCCTGTTGGTGGGAGGTCTGGTACGTCAGTTTCAGAATTCGGACTGTGTCCCGGATGCCAATGCTTCCCAAGCCTGGACACGCAGTACAGTCGGGAAATGTTAAAAATGCCACACGGTCTCCAGTCCGTTCCCCAGTAAGAGGAGCCAGGGCTCCTCGGAGAAACCACGAGCTCCAGGTATAGGGCAGGAAACACCAGACGAGCTGCGACACCACACGGCAGCAGACGGCCAGGAGGCCGCCGCGATCACCGTATCCTCCACGGGCTCAGCAGCCAACCCGAAGGGCTCCCCCTGGCCAACAAGGAGACCTCGCCACACCGGTAACAATAATGCCTGCTGTGCATCAGAACGCGCCACGTGAGCCGGTTACTGCCAGGGAACCGACGGGTACTTTGAAAACACAAAAAACAGGAAAGGAATAAAGCACTTCCTGTGTGAACTTTACCACTGGGTAACCAGGCAGTCATCGAATGTGTTTCCTAGTTAGCAAATGAAGGGACGACAGACTCAGGATGTCGCCATGGTGTCACCCCTCATCCATCAGCAGATTTGGGCACTGAATGTCACCACTTTATTTTTTTGTCGTTAATCCTCACCGGAGGGCATTTTCCATTGATTTTTTCGAGAGAGTGGAAGAGAGAGGGAAAGACAGAGAGAAAGAAACATGGATGTGAGAGAGACACATTGATGCACGTGCCCCGACCAGGGCCAGGGATGGAGCCTGCAACCAAGGTAGGTGCCCTTGACTGGGATCGAACCTGGGATCCTCCGGTCCACAGGCTGAGGATGCTCTATCCACTGAGCCAAACCGGCTAGGGGTGAGTGTTATCACGGCTGCTGCCGTGTCAGAAAGGACAACCAGAGAGTATGTGTCCCCTGACAGAGCAACTCGAAGCCACTTAGGAAGTCAGTCCCCCCACCCTCCAGCTGAAATGGGCCTGATTAATGAGCCATTTACAAGAAATACAGAGGAACCTATTAAATGACACGTGGGGAGGAGCATGCAGAATTCCGACCACGGAACACTCTTCTGGATGGACGAGGGAGACGGCTACACACTGCTAAAACATGCGTTTATGAAACAGGAGCAAGTCAGACGTGGGAATACGGACTAATAGTGGATAATAGAGGATAATAATATTTGAGTTATGGTAATGGTATTGCGGTTATATTTTTGTTAAAGAGTCCTTATCATTTGGAGACACATCTGAAATGTTCACAGATAAAAAACAAATGTGAGATCTGCTGCAAAACGCTCCAGAGGAGCGGGGGCGGGTGAAAAAAGACTGGCCTTGAGTTCATCATTGTTGAAGTGGGGTGAAGGATGCGTGGGGGCTCATTATACCATTCCGTAGACTTTTGCCTTTATAGCTTGAAATTTTCCATAATAAAAAAAAAGCCATGAAAATACTAGGCCCCACCCCCCAGAGAAACACACTATTGAGTGTGGGCTTCCGTTCGAGCACTGGTATTTTTTTTTTAAGGCTCCCCGGGTGTTTCTACTGCTCAGCCAAGGTTGAGAATGCTGCAGTCGCTTAAGGAGACACGCAGAGAACCTGCACTGAGACCAAGACGGAGGCCATGGAGGGGAGGGCACCGGTCTGGGAGGGTCAAGGAGCCCAGCACAGGGTCCCTGATCGGGTGGGGAAAGGGAGGAGGAAGAAGGAGAGATCAAAGACGATGCAAAGGATTCAGGCTTGGGTGACTGGGGATGCTGGTCACTGGCCCAGGGAACATGTCAGGGCTGGTAGTTTGGGGGGCCTGGGGAGAAGTTCTGGGTGTTTAGGGCATGCTGACGTTGAGGGGCCCATGTGACTTCCAGTGGAGACCGTCAATGGGCAGTTTGGTTTGTGGGTCCAGAGAGCCACAGCAAGACCCGGAAGAAGACACAGAAACGTGGGCCCCACGGGGCTGTCCCCTAAACCAAGACAGAGGTCGGGATGGCTGCAGCCAGTCGAGAAAGCCTAGGGGCAGAGGCCAGGCGGAGGAGCGCCTGCGCAGCCCTGCCTCCGGTCCTCTAGGCCACATCTGTCGCACAGGTGAGCGACCAGAACAGGTGCAGGAGGCCCCCGTGGTGTGAAGCACGGCCACGTGTGCCAGCAGCTGTCAGACCAGCTTGAAACTGCCAACACGCGTTCAGTGCACACACACGTGCTGGATGCCTACGTGGGCCGGGCTCTGTGCGAGGCGGGGGTGACCCAGAGCCAGGGTCCTGGCCTCAGGGAGCTTGCTTTCTAGTGGGCAGTAGACAGGAAACAAGTCCACGCACACGAGCTTTGGACTTCTAGACAATGGAGTCTCCGCTCGGGGAAGGGACGATGGGGTTCCAGCGTGACCTCGGGGTGTTGGGACAACCACACAGCTTCCCCGTGTGCAGTCGTGCGCAGCCCCGGCTCCCGGAATCAGGGAGCTGACAGGGCCTCCTGTTAGAGCAGCAGGAACGGAGGCCCAGCGGGGAGGTGGCCACCCACGGCCGCCAGGGGTGCAGACCTGGGGATGACACACAAGTCTGCACGGAAGTTTCTTGAGCAGCCATTTTCGTCGCCACACCCTTCTAAAGCATGCGGTCTAGCGTTTCCTTTGGACAAACACGATCGCTGATCACCAAGGACCCAGGGCCCTCCCCCCCCACCGCCCCGCAGGACCAGGGACTTACCACTGAGTCCAGAAACTGAATGTAACACTCCAGCCCAGGTCTCGTTTCACAGAACTGCCGGAAAAGCAACCTCCCAATTGGCTGCTTGTCACATAGACTGCAGTAGTCTCTGTCTGGAGACAAGAAGAGAAGAATACGGTGAGACCCAGGAGAGGGCCAGGCAGGGCCGTCCCATCCACCCGCACCCGGACGTAATGCCCCAGATGGATGGAGCAAGGTGCCTGGCAAACTCTCAGGGGCCCTTATGTGTCCCCAAGCCCCGCAGACTCAGAGGGGACGAGGTCAGTGCAGAGGAAGCTGCCAGTGACGGCCCAGCCTCCGCTCCCAGCCTGCTCCCCTTTCCGATGCCCTGGTTTCTGCGTGGAGGTGCCAGCCGCTCTGGGGACTATGACTGCACCTGGCTGGCCATCAGCATGTCACATCCCCTGGTTAACGTGACCGGATAAGGGTGGCAGGCATGTCACCCACGCCAGTAAAACCAGAGTGAACCACACTGGCACGTTGAGCAGAGGTGGTTTCTCGGCCTGTGGATGGGGTGCGAGGGGTGAGGCCAGAGCCTGCTGCAGCGTTCTTGACCCTGGGAAGGAAGCGCCTGCGAGGACGAGGCTGACTCACAGAGGAGGCCAGGACTGGGGGAATTACAAGTAGACTTGGGGCCTGGTGGTGCCATGAGTCTCTGGATCAAACCGTGCCTGCAGCCCAACCATATCTGAAACACTTAATAAAGAGCCTTGCTTGAAAAAAAAAAAAAAGTTAATTACTTGTAATTCAAAGCATCCTAATGAATACAGTAAAAAAAAAAAAAAACAACTTTCATTCTTGTCCAGTTGGAACAAAGCCAGTCTTGGGATGTTTCGAATTATGAAAAGCCTGCTTTTTCCAGCGGAGGCGCTAGAGGCCCAGAGACAAAGTGGCCGTGGCCAGCCCTCAACCACTCAAGTCGCAGCCTCGCCAATGACGTGCTGTGTGACTTCAGGAAGCTCACTTGTCCTTTCTGGGCCTCAGTCTTCCTCTGAAAAATGAAAGCCCACGTGGGCCGTGAGATGGAGGTTGGTGGGAATCCCTTCTTGCCTCTTCCTGCAATGACTACCAGAGGCTTTCTCAAGGGCGGAGGCCCGTGGCCTTGAGCCTTCTGGAGCGCTGTGCATTTGCCTTTGACCCTGCAGCTGTGCAGAAACAGTCAGGAGATTTCATGGGGAACCGGGAAGCAGGCTGAGTGAGACCTGGGTCAGGAGCTGCCTGGACAGGAGGAATGACTGTCCTTGCCACCTGCCGAGGAGGAGCCAGGACGTGGTGTTTCTCTGGAGATGGGGACTACAACGGGAGATACGAATACGGCCATCATGTCCATGCACAAAGAGCTGAGCCATGGGCAGGTCGGGAGCAGGGGGCTGTGAGCCTGGGTTATGGAGCTAAACCGCCTGGGTTCAAATCCCAGCCTCACCACTTCCTGCCTGTGTGACCTGGGACAACTCACTGGGCACATTTACCCCTCGGTTTCCTCATCCGTAAACTGGAAACAGCAATGGTACCCAGCTCCTGCGACTATCACGAGGCCTGAATAAGACAACGCGTAGAAAGGACTCAGACCAGAGCCTGGCACATAGCAAATGCTTAATGAACCACCTGTTGTCATCATGGATGTGGACTTTCGGTCTGCGCCATCTCCCTTCCTCTAGGGAACCTTCTCTCCCGGTCTGTAAGAATCCAGCCAGCCCTAACCAATCAGAGCCCCCTTCCCATGGCCACAACGATAGGTTCCCTGAGCTGAGTGGGCCTTGGAGTCCTTCCAGGGTTTTTGCTAGAACTTTGCTAGGTACTTGCTCTTCTCTGGGTGACAAGGCTGAGGGACTGGTCACCCCAGAGCTGCCGCAACTGTCCCTCCCACCAGGCCGTGAGCCCACGGAGAACGAAGCCAGCACAGGGAAGAGAGCCGAGTGAAGTGAGAAACCTGGTGCCCGAATAGCACAGGGGCCCCGCCCAAGCCAGCCTGCCAGGCCAGCGGCGCCTGCAGGGTCCTCACCACAGAGTCCGTGCTGAGGCCAGTTGGTGTTGGGTTTGTCTCTTGCGACTAAAGGAGCAAGTGACTAGGTCTCCAGGCCGGGGAGTCTCACAGCACCCCTCTCTCAGGGAAACTGCCTGAGGGCAGGGACTGGTTTTGTAGGAGTTCACCGGCTCTAGCTATTCTGTTGGACAAGAAGGCACTCCAACATTTCTCATTCTCACAAGTGGGTACTTTGATCAATGGGGGGCCCCCTCCTCGAGTGGTTTGGGGGCTGAAACTGGCCTTGAACTATCACCTTAATCCAGTCCACCTTTCCATGCACAGACGGTTCACAAACACTTAACCCACAGCCCTTCGGGCCAGGACCAAGAGGGGCGGGGATGGGATGTGGTCCCAGCCCTCAGGGATCTTGGATTCTGTTGGAAAGGAAGTGTGTGTGTGTGTGGGGGGGAGATGAGCTGACAAGATCCCAAGTGACAGTAATAAAATGTCAGGTTAGATGAGTGTCCTCCGCAGCCACAGTGGGGAGTCTGGAAGGAGGCCCAGAGGGCGACAGGTCTGCGGCTGCACCCGTGAGCACACCGCCCTGCAGACACGGCCCGCATGCTCCCTGCCTCCCACACACCCATGCCCACGGGTGAGGAAAGCAAACGCCCCCAGCCCTTCCCCATCCGCGGAGCTTCCCCAGCCCAAACACAGGAGAGTAAAGCACCTGGTGTCAAACTCCCGTTTTATTCCATCATGGCACGGAGCGCCGCGCTGCTGATGTGACTGAGCAACCCCCCGCTCTTCCAAAAGCAATGATGAGGCTTCGTGTGCTGTGTTGTGATTGCCTAAGGGTTCATCTGACAGCATGTTCCCTCTCCATATGGCGCTCGCTGTCAGTGTGGAAACAAGGCCGTCATAAACGCACAGCATAGTAAACACCCAACAGGAGCTGTCAGCACCTCCGTTCCCTGCCGCGCCCAGCGACACAGAGCATCCCAGGCGAGACAGCCGCCCCCGGGAAGCCCAGGGAGAAATAAAAGGACGGGCAATCATCTATTCAGGCTCTTTTCTCAGCGTAAGTGGAGATAATGGGCCCATCTGAGGAAGCACCAGCAGCAACGACAAAACCCAAGGGCAACGCTTGTGCATCTTTCAGAAAAGGGAGGACGAAGCCAGGGAAGGTGGAGAGGAGTCGGGGGTTGATGGAGGGGCAGGAGGAGGTGCAAATCCAAGCTCCTGCGGGGGGGAGGGGGGGGGGCTGGTGAGCAGGAGCGTCCGGGACAATGGGGCGGACCCTTTTCTGTCTGAATCTCTCAGGCTGGGGCAACCCTGGATGCTGTGCACACAGACACCACGCACTGTCCACACACACACACACACACACACACACACACCCTGCTCTTCTAGAACCCTGCTTTGGGCCATGTGCCTCATTGGTCCTTCCCTCCAGCCAGAAAGAGGCTGTTGTTACGTAAGATGGGAGGGGCATCAGGGCCCGCTGCCCCAAAGGATCCAGCATCAGCCAATCATTGCAGCTTTATTCTTTCAGGTCCCTCATTTAGTCAACAAACTCTCTCCCAAGGTCTCTTGCTTTTTGATATTAAAAGGTGCCTTCAACTTTAAGACTCTCTTCTTGAATTCAACACCTGGGGAGGGGGTGGGGGTGGATAAATGGGTGGGAAGGGGTGCACCTTATACACCCTAGTGGGCTAATGATCCAGTAACAGGCCTGGAGTCAACAGCTGGCCATCAGCTGAGACCAAGAATGGGGGGGTGGTCTTGGTGACGTGACATCTGGCCTTGGCCGCAGTAACAGAGATTTGGTGGACAGGTGTCCAAAGGAAGGTGGCCGGAGCGGGGCCTAAAAGACCATTACAAGCTCCAGGACACGGAGCTGTGCCCTTGGCCAGGGGGCCAAGCGCCCCAAGGAAGGGCTGGAGCCCACTGTGCACTCAGGAGGGTGGTGAGAGAGACCCTGGGAAGGCAGGCTGGGCTCAGACAGGCAAGGGCTGGACCCCGAGGGCAAGGAGACCAGAATGGAGTCACTGTCCCACTGGGGCATCCACGATGTCAGAGCACCAACGATTCAAGCACAGTCCACAGAAAGGTGGACAAAATGGGGTGGGGGAGTCTGAGACCTTTACAGAGGAGCTGGCTGCCGCAGGAGCCCTGCCATGGGGGGGTTCAAGCCGCCTTTGGCACGGAGGGCGCAGTGCCTGTGGCCGGGATCCTGCTTCGGAGAAGAGCTGGACCGAAGGAAACCACATGTGCCGTTTGTTTCTTCAAGGGCTTGACACCTCTCCGGCATGCCGAGGGCTGGCCCAGGAAGCAGGACGGCCACATCGGCTGCGACACACTGGACTGCAGCCAGGCCTCAGACAACGGTTTCTCCCACAGACAGACCCTTTAGCGGGGCCACAGGCACTGGCTGAGCCCCTGCCAGGCCCTGCGTCCTGGGCCCTGCGAGCAGACGAGTCCCCGCAGGCCTCATCTCTGTCCTGAGCAGGGAGCGTGTCTATGAGCCGGGGCAGGAGGGAGGACCGTTCACGGACAGGCTGGGAAGAGCAGCACGGAACAAACCGCAGACGTCGGAGGAGGAGGCACACGCCGCCCTCGTGCCCAGGGGTGGGTTTCAGTGGTGCCCATGGGACAGCATGCCGGGACACGGGAATGGGAGTGACAGGGTCGCCGAAGGCAATGCCGGCAGGGGAGACACTGAGTGCTGGGGAAGAAGAAAAAGGTCAAAGCCAAAGAAATGGGGCCAGCGGTTGGGATTAGGGGCGAGGAGAAGCCACGGTGGGGAGGTAAATCCCCAGGTGAGAAGCCAGGAGGTGTTAGGGCAAGAATTCCAGGCTAGGCCTCAGATCACTGCAGGGAGCCTTCGAGAATGGCTGAAGTGTGTGAAGGACCCACAAAAAATTAAACTGTCATCATATAGCGACCAATCCCACTCGGGGGCATTTACCCAAACGAAATGAAATGAGGACCTCAAAGAGGTATGTGCACTCCCATGTTCATTGTGGCGCCATTCACACTACCAAGACGTGGGAAGGACCTCAATGTCCACCCACCGATGTGTGGACTAAAACGGGGTCTATACAGTACACACTGTACATACAGCTGCCAACCAACAGAGGGCGCAACAAGACCAGGGGCCCATCCTCCCCACCTCTTTGCGACGTTGGGGTGCTTTGCTGAGAACCTTCCCATGTCTCCTAGGCTGTTGTCATCATAAGCTGCTGATGGTACCCCCACCTCAGGCCCACTGTCAAGGACACGTGCTATAGACTGGACGCCTGTGTCCCCCTCCCCCGCAAAAGGCACACATAGAAACCTAATCCCCACTGCGATGGTATTGGAGGGTGGGGCCTTTGAGAGGGTGGAGCCTGCACGAGACCCCTGAGAGCTCCCCCATCCCTCTGCCCTAGGAGGACACAGCCGAAGATGATTGTTTATTAACCAGAAAGCAGGCTTTCACCAGACACAGGATCTGCCAGCACCTTGATCTTGAACTTCGCAGCCTCCAGAGCTATGAGAAATACATTTCTGTTGTTTATCATTGGTATTCTGCTACAGCAGCCCAAATGTACTACTAACTTGCTATCTGGTCTTGGGCAAATCCCTTAATCCTGCCTCCCGCACCACACGGGCAGCCAGGGTGAGCCGTTGCTATCGGGTGTTAGCAATACTAGTCCACGTGCTAGCAATACTGGCCCAGACTCAGCACATAGGGGGTCCTACATAAACAGCTGCCATTTGAACAGATCGTATCTCCTCTATGAGCCTCAAGGAGTGGTGGCTTTTACTCCTCTGAAGATGCGGTGGGTGGAGGGGAGTGAACGGGGCCTTGACTGCATAAGCACCAAAGAAAGAGCGAGCCACCCCACCCACGGCTGAGCCATTGGAGGACCCCACGCCCCCAGAGGGCAGGGGCCAGGCCTCTGCGGCCTTCCGCTCCCTCACTTTTTTAAAAAAAATATATTTTATTGATTTTTTACAGAGAGGAAGGGAGAGGGATAGAGAGTTAGAAACATCGATGAGAGAGAAACATCGATCAGCTGCCTCCTGCACACTCCCCACGGGGGATGTGCCCGCAACCAAGGCACATGCCCCTGACCGGAATCGAACCCGGGACCCTTGAGTCCGCAGGCCGACGCTCGATCCACTCAGCCAAACCGGTTAGGGCCCGCTCCCTCACTTTGAGCCTCCCTCTCAGAGAGAAGCCACACGTGTCCTCACAGCACATGGCCGAGGTTAAACTCTCACAACCCACAGTCAATTCCTTCAAGACTCATAACCCCCCGTGGGACTTAGAAACAGGAATGATATTGATAGTGAAGATAAATAGATGCTGTCACTGTTTTCATTCCTTTCGAGTGACATGAAATGGGAACATACTTTCTTAATTAGGAGCCTGTGGTATGTGGACACTTGGAGGGCAACCAGATTTTCCCAACCGAGGGCCAGAACACAGGCATGGCCCCCCCTCCGGTGGCCAGGAACCCCAGTGAGCGAGGCCGCCCTGCCTGCCTCCCCGGCTTGGAGAGCTGGCCTTGATCCCTCGTGGATGGGGAGCAAGAAGTCACGGCCGGGAAGGAGGAGGGGGTGGCCCACGACTGAAACCTGCTTAGGATTGTTTTCTTCGTTGCCCCAGGCCCTCCTTGAACTTGGGCCAATGAAAATGCACGTTCCATTTCAGAAGTAAGAGCAAGAAACGCAGCTTCCTGAGGAAATGGAACCACTCACACCCGAGCCCTTGGAAATGAAACCACATGTTTATTGTACCTGGGGGAGGGGGGGGGGGGGGGCGCCCCAAAGTGATTCCTGAAGCCATCTCTACCTTCTGGGGATTTGTTTTTGTTTCGTTCGATTTAATTTAATAACATTGTTTTATCGAAATACCAGGAGTTTGGGGATTATTATGGTTCTTTCTTGCGGGGGCCAGGCGGGGGCGGTTCCTGGTAGGTCCTCCGGCAATTTAGGAAAACAGACGTAAGGAGACTGGATTAGACAGGAGCCCTTGACATTGCCACACGCCAGGTCTAAAACAACCAACGGGAACGTGCTCTGGAAACAGCTTTCTCTGAAAAATTCCTGCCAGAGCTGGAAAAACAATTGGGCGTTTGCTCGGAGGGCAGGCGCGCTGACGTTTGAAAGGCAAGATAGCATCACGGATAATGGCAACGCTTCGCCGCCCGCGTCCTGGAAGGCGCAGGCGAGGAGGAAAAGGGAAACATTTGGTATTTGGTTAGCAACAGCTGAGTGGGTTCCGATGACTTCAAGGAAGATGTTCCTATGTGGATGAAAAACGACATATGGCGCCTTACACAAACACGCCCAAATCATGCCGTCTTCCTGTGCCGCCTGTCCCTCTCGTTCTGGCCTCTAGTTTTAACGCGTGTCATACCTGCCACGTGTCTCTCTGCTGGACCAAACGTCTTACAAAGCTCGGGGGCACCTGGACAAGCCACAGGTAACGTCCACTCAGTGGTAGGGTGTTTGGGGCTGGGCTGCCAAGTGGGGGAAGGGATAGAAATGGGGGAGGGGGGAGGAAAGGGGACCCTTGTGTGTGGGTCTGTGAGATGAAGGAGGGAGGTGGGTTGGAGTTTGCTTCTGGGGGCTCAGGGCAGCAGCCCCTACCAGCCTCGCCTCTGATGAAGGTCCAGGTCTCTGGCTTGAACCCGCCGGGTGCAGTCAATCCCTAGGAGATGCGCGGGAGTCTGGAAAAGGGCTGGGGGCTGAGCTGGGCAGGACACGTGTGTACGCCATCACCGTGGGGCCCTCTGGCAATAACCGGGCTCCACGGTTAGGCAGTGACCTCGCCCTTATTCTCAAGGCCAAGGAAAGCAGAGGAGTTGGTATTCCCTTGTAGTGGGAAAGGGACGAAGAACTGGGTGGGTGAATGGAGGGTGGGGCGGTGCAGGGGGGGCCCAGGAGTGGCTAGGTAGACACGGAGACTGCGCAGGTGGTGGTGGGAATGAGCCTGGCATGTTGGGAAGGTTGGGGGACAAAGCCAGGACCCGGGTTCCAGGCCTCGTCTGTCACCGCTGAGCTCCGGACTGTCCCGTGTGCACTGCTCCATCAGCCTCCCCTCCGTGCTCGCACAGGGCTCTGAGCAGGACGACCCAGAGGCGCCGGGCACGGCAGCAATGGGGGCTCTTGAAAATGCCAACAAGAAGGAAACACATGGACGCAGGACCCGCAGCTGTGCCCTGGGAAGCAAAGGCGTTGTGGCCGCCAGACACGTCCCCCTCGGGTGCAGAGCCTGGGTGCAGGCGGGTGGTCAGAACGCCCTGCTTGGCCCTGCCTGGCCTGCTGGGGTGCCAGCACCCAGGAATGCCTCAGTCCATGGCAGTGGTCGCCAACTGGTGGTCCGCGGGCCACCGGTGGTCCGTGAGATCCGAAAGGTGGGCGACCGCTGGTCCACGGTATGCCGCTCCGTCCTGGTGACCTAGGCCTCCCTCCCTCTGCTCACAGCCAACCTGGGGCCACCATCCTCCTGGGGCCACATTCTTCCCACAAGCTTTCTCCTCCCTGGAAAGAAACGTCCATGTGGATACAAGCAGCTTTGGTAACTGAGAGACCCAGGCCACACCCAGGCCACTGCGTCAGACCTCTGAGGGTGGGTCAGCAATGTTTGCAGCTCCCGGGTGATTCCAACATGGCATGAAATGTCCAGTTCAGCTTTTTAAAATATATATATATATATATATATATTATTGATTTCAGAGAGGAAAGGAGAAGGAGCGATAGAAACATCAATGATGAGCATCACTGATTGGCTGCCTCCTGCACACCCCACACTGGGGATGGAGCCTACAACCCAGACATGTGCCCTGACCGGGAACCGAACCGTGGCCTCCTGGCTCGTAGGTCGACGCTCCATCACCAAGCGACACTGGATAGCCAGTTCAGCTTTTTCTCCCCAGCACCTGGAACGGTGCCTGGCCAGAGCAGTACCGCCTATGTAAGACGAAGGAACGACCGAGCAAATCAGTGACATGTGGAGACCACATGCTTCTAAATCCAGAAGTAGAAACCTCGGGCCTGAACTTGCTTGACACTTGCCCCCCGCCCCCCGTTAATCAGCCAGAAATGAAGGTCTCCTGAAGCAACTCGATGACAGAGAGTTGCTCCTCGTGGGGCTTCCGTCCAAGGGAAGCAGAGGGCTCTGGGTGCCCAGCGAGGTGAGGCGGGGACAGGCTGTGTGCTGCACTGGGAAGTGGCAGCCATGATGGCCCAGGGCCCCCAACGTGAGGTGGGCCTGAGCAGGGCCCTGCCTGACTCCCCGCTCCAGGAAAGCTCAGCAAGGGCCAGGGGTCTGGACTTTGCCTCCAGCTCCTCCTCTGACCCCTGTATGACCTCAGAACCGCCATTGTGCTCTCTGGACCTTGGTTCCCCCTTCTACAAAGTGAGGCTGATACACAAGGGAAGCTTAAGTGCCCCGCCTCCCAATTTGGTGGTTCCGCGGGGAGAAGGCTGGTGGGGGTGGAGACAGGGGCGGCACGGGCCTCTACCCGGCATCAGGGTCCGTAAGCCCACGCAGCTTCCTGCCTTCCGGCACCTGCACTGGCCGGAGTGCCAGCAGAGTGAGCGTGAGCTGAACACGTGGCATTTCTGGAAGGCCTGGGCGGGGCTGCTCTAAGGTGCCAGGGGTCCCAGCTTCCATCAGTTTGCTGTGGAGCCCAGCTGTTACTCCTCCTCTCTATGCCTCAGTCTCTCTCGAGTGCTCTTCTCATTTACCCCTGGATGACAATGCCTACCTCCCCCCCGCCCCCCTTACTGCCATCTGCCCTGGCCTTCGGGAAAGACAGCAGGGAGATTGGGTGTGTGTGTGGGGGCGGGGGGGGGGAGGCAGAGGGAGCTCTGAAGCCTTCCAGGGCCCTGGGGACTGGCCTCACCTGGAGCTATGAGCTAATGAAGCAAAAGCCACAGGGGGCGGTGCCAGGAAGTGGCTGGGCAAGAGAGGCCAAGGCAAACAGCGGGCTCTGTGCAGAGGTAGCTTGTTGCTTCCTGGGCCGCCGGCCAGGGCTTATCGAGGCTCCCAGCTGTGCCGGCCCAAAGCGCTGGCGGAGGAAATGCTTGGGAAGGTGAAGGCAACGGACGGTCTCCTGCCAGTCCTGACGTCTCAGGGTCCGAAGACCTCAGTCACCCCGAGCCTCTCAACATGATCCCCCCTCAGAGGCTCAGTCAACCTGGGTCTGTGCACTTCCAGGGACAGGAAGCACTTCGCCTACAAAGGGTCCAGCCCTCTTCATCAGAACTGAGTTAAAGTCTATTCTTAATCTGAGACCAAAGTCGCCTTTCTCTCAGACCTGCCCCTTGGTCCTCATTCTTGGGGTACAGAGGACAAATGCTGGGTGGCAGTTATTCTCTGCTCCTGGAGTT
This sequence comes from Eptesicus fuscus, assembly GCF_027574615.1. Lineage (NCBI taxonomy): Eukaryota > Metazoa > Chordata > Mammalia > Chiroptera > Vespertilionidae > Eptesicus > Eptesicus fuscus. The sequence continues at coordinate 55,497,008 of NC_072489.1, read as the reverse complement.
TTCTCTCACACCAAAAATAATAATAATAATAATAATAATAATAATAATAAAAGCCCAACTCCCCCGCTACCTCATCACAGCTTCTGTAAGACTGGCCAAACCCGGTCTCTGTTTCCCCAAGGAACAGAGCCCGGAGGCCTCCGGCCACTGGAACCCGACTGGGGTCTTTGGTAATTAAACGTGAAACCATGTCCACTCCTCCCTTCCAGCCATCTTGCCTTAGCTCGGACCCAGACCCAAGAGGGGCTAGATTTGGGATGAGAGGGGTGCCCTGGTCGGCACACAGAGGTCACCAAAGCTCACATTCCAAACGAGAAAGGGGAGAGGCATGCTGCTTCAGTAGAAACCGCCGTAGAGACAGCTGGGGTCAGACTTCCCTTAGCGGAGTCACAGCTCAGGTGCTGGGATCGCAGACACGGGTTTGCGTGGAGTTGGGCAGAGCTAGTTTTCAGAAAGAGCCGTCCTTCGGGTCCGACGGTGCGCTTCCCACTGCCACCTGACGTGTGATACCGGAAAATGACAGCAGCTAATGGGGCGCTTGCTGTCCAGCAGGCACCGTGCTGGGGCACTTCTCACACTTTGTTTCCTGCAATCCTCCTAACAGCCCTAAGAAATGTACCAGCCTACATTTTTAGATGCCAATGAATGAGGAGCTGGCAAAGGCATTTATTAGCATGAGGCCCCAGAGCTAGCAAGAGGCAGAGATGGGATTTGAACTCCTCTCTTCCTGACAGCAAAACAACTTTGCTGCACCTTTTAGCTTTTAGGGATCTGCCTCAGCAGCAGGCAAGGACCTAGGACCCAACCTCAACATCCTGGCAATCTCCAGAGGCCCACAGGGGGGCAGGGCACCCTGGAAACGTGGACATACCCATGACCTATTGGTCACTCCAAGGCCCCGGGCCCAGGGGCTGCGCTGCACACTGAGTCCGGAAGCTCCTGTCTCCAGAGACTAAGGCCTGGCTGTCAGCTGGCCCGTGCGCTCCAGGGCTGGGCCGGCACAGAATTCTTTGGAGCACTCTTCCGTCCTCGCCTCCTCCAGAAAGCCCGAGTATGCCGCCCCCTCCCCAGCGCCGAGCGCCTTCGGCTGGGAGGCCTGCACCGCACCTGTGAACACAGAACCTGCATGCTACCGCGTTCCTTCGGCTGCTGTCCTCGGAGTTAGCCTTTCCCCCACACCTGAACTATAAATTCTCTCTCTCCGCTGCCTCCCCCTTTGCAGCCCTGCAGAGCCTGGGACGGTGTGCACACTTATGAGGTCACCCGAAACGATGCCACTGATTAAGGCAGGAGCAGGCGTGAGAAAAGTCACTCACTGGGCTCCTGTTTACACTTCTTTCGTCAAAACAAATCCTTTGCTCCTTGGAGGGAGAAATCTTAAAAGTCCCCCGTGTCCACACGTCAATGCTTGGCTTTTAATAGGGTGTTGGAATTGCGTTTCGCAGCACATTCCTGTGCTCAGACCTACAGCGAGACAAGCCTGTAAGCCAACAGGACAGGCGTCCAAACAGGGCTGGACCCAACTTGGAGCAGGCAGGGCCCAGGCTGCCTTGTTCCCTGCACCCCCACCCCCGGCCCCACACCCAGCACAGGGCCTGGCACGGAGCCGGGAGCCGGCAGGCAGTAACGTTTAACAAGTGAATGAATGAACAGGTTAACGACCTAACGCATCCATTTGCGAGCCAGTGGCTGTATTCTAACGTACTTGCTTCCACATCTCTCTGTGCTGGGTCAGGGTGATGAACGGATCTGCCAACCAGGAAAAGAGCCCTTCCTGACGCCCACCCCCTCCTCCTGCACCGTGCGGTCGTGTCAAAGCAGAGAAGGTCGTCCTGGAGGGAGCACAGTCACAGACCTTGCAGAAAACCCGAAGGAAAGCCAGTCTGACCCCCTCATCTCTCAGATGGGGAAACTGAGGCCCAGGGAGGGGAGGGGTCTTGTCCGGTCCATCCCCTGGAGCTTGCTTAGCTGCCTCAGCTGCTCAAAGGCTCTGGATCAGTGTGAACAGGGAGGAGAAGTCCTTCATTACAATTCAAAGACCCTCACCCGAGGGTCCCTCCCAGGTCTGGTGCAGAGATGCCCAGTCAAGTCGTTCAAACCGCCCCCCGCCCCCCCACCCTGGGAACTGACATTTTAAACACTGTGAAGTGCAGCTATTCTGTCAGCCTGAGGCCTGTGGTCGATGCCATGCAGGTGTCTCAAATAAATCTTCAAGGGCCGTCTCTGCATGGAGCCAAGTAGATGCTTTTAATCATCAGGAGGGGAAAAAGCAAGGGCCTCGTGCACTTTCGTTTTTATCGAAGTAAAACAGCAGTTGATCCGCCAGCAGGCAGTGCCACTTCTTGCCGAATACCACGTGTCTGAAACTGAAGCTCTCTCAGCTACACAAACACAGGACAGAAGCCTGCGGGACCCCAAACACACGCTCTCCTTTCTTGCCGGTTTCTTTTTGAAGAGTGCCACATAGCTCATCGCTGTCTAGACCTGGGAAGCGCCGTCTCAGCGGGGAGCACGGCTCTCTGCTGGCGCTTCTCCTCCCCCTCCCACTGCCTGGCTTGGAACAGACATTTTGACAGATATTTAACTGATGCTTAAACCTAAGAGGCAGCCTCCTCCGTTACTTAGCACAGGAGAGATCGCTGGGGGAAAGACTAAAAGGAAAGACTGAGATGATCAAAGAATACCATTGCGGTGAAACCCCGAGTTCTAACTGGTCTCCAATGTAACCCACACGGCTGTTTGTTTTAAATTATTCCTTGCCAAGAACAATGTTCAGATGATTGAAAAATTCCACACTGAAACCCCCGACGCCGACTTGTTTTTCCTTCTGAGCACCTGCGCGCAGAGAAGCCTTGCTGAGAAAGTGTAGCTGACCACGGGGCAGGCGAGCTCTCCGCTCCCGGGTTCAGCATGCTGCCGCGGGGAGCCCTGACGGCGTCTTCACGGGGCCTGGGCTCTGAGAGGTCAGGCTGAAACTGCCTCTTGTTCTAGATGAGTCAGGGCCAGTGAAAGCCTGCAGCTGTAGCACGGCGGGAGGGAGGAGGCGGCCCTTCCCTGCACGGGGTCTGCAGGGGCCCCGCAGCTGACACACAGGACCTACATGTGTGTAGGAGGACCGGAATCGGGAATGTACACACACAGCCAAGTGCCCGCCACTAGGAGAGAATCCAGTTCTTCCCAAAGGGGGCTCAGAATCACGTTTCATCCTGGAAGCTCAGCCTGCAGACATTGTTCAGACACTTTGGGGTTCAGCTGGGGGAGCCGGCAGGACACCCTGAACCTCTCGCCAAGACCTAAGTAGCTGCGGACTCCACCCTCGAAGGGAATCCTAGACCCAGCTGCCTGCTGGCGGTTGGTCACCGCCCTTCCCAGCCCCCTTCTACTCACATCCAGGTTTGCGCAACTCATGTAGCTGAGGTTGGAACTCATAGGCCAGGTTCCTCTCTCCCACCCCATCCCCCGCTTTAAGACTGATTTTCTGAGCACCTCTCTCCCACCCCATCCCCCGCTTTAAGACTGATTTTCTGAGCACCTCCTTGGTGCCTTGCTGTGAGCTAGCCCAGAGGGTCAAGGGATCACCAGAAACGCCTACCACCTCACGCACCCAAGGGGCTTACAGTCTAGCTCTGGGTTTTTTTTCCTAGAATTCCTCTTGGATGAGAGGTGGTGGCGAGGTGAGGGGCATGGACCACCTGGACTCACATCCCAGTCATCCAACGTCTGTGCATCATGTTTCCTGTTGTAATAGGACTCCTACTTTAAGCTGGGCACATGGCCACCCAAAGGAAAAACTACATTTCCCAATCACCTTTGGGGCTAGGTGGGGTTGTATGACCAAGGTGGGTTTTGGACGATGGAATGTAAGCAGAAACAATGAGTCCAAGTTAGTTCTGCTTATGCCCTTAAAGGAAAAGCTTCATTCTTTCACCATCCCCTTTCCATGGACCAGAATGCAGACACGGCGGGGCACCATCTTGGACCGTGTAGAAGAAGACTACAATATCCTAAAGACAGAAGAGAAGCAGTAGCCACACAGAACTCCCACGGCAGCCCTTGACCCCTTCCCAAGCATTGTTCTATGAGAGAGAAATAAACTACCTTATTTAAACCCACGCTCATCTGGGTCTTTGTTACAGTAGCTGAACCTATTCTCTGCCTGAAACTATCACCTCCTAGCAGCCGGATCTTTTTCTGAGATTCACTTTCTTTGTCCTAAAATGGAGATAACAATACTATGACTGACCTCATAGGTATGATTCCATCAAAGTGCTTAGCACAGCGCCTGGCACATGGTACACCCTCAGTAGACACTAGCTATCCACTACTATTGAAAGGAGCAGCCACTGGGTATTCTTGCCCAAACCCCCTACACCCACCTCCTTCACCACCCAACCAGGAGAGGATGTGAGCACACACTGCCAATAAGGGGTTAATTGGAACCAGGTTGATCCGCCTGAGCCTCATCTCCTAAGTCAGGCGGAGTTTCAGGAGTGGGAGGCCAAGATGTTGCTTCAAACACAGTGTACCCACCCTCCCTTCCTCGGTAGGACCCACGGTGCTCTACTAAGGCTCCCAGGGTCCCATGCTCCTCTGGGAGCCCCGGCACTTGAGCAAATCGAGGGCTGTTTGTTTCCCTGGGGGAGTTAAGTACCCGAGTCTCAGAAAACATGTGTTTACTTTAAAGACGATGGCCTGAAATGCAGAACGCAGTTTCGTCTTCCTCCCCGAGATCTCCTGGGTAACCCACATTTAAAGGGCATTTCAGTAAGAGTTGTAGTTTGGATGTTGGAAGGGTCTGAAATCAACACAAGTGTTTTTGCTGTATATTATATAAAATAAACACTCTGGTTCCAGGAACTCAAGGCAGCACACTGGGAACCGCATCTGTTTTCCCAAGACGTGGACGTTGTGCAAAACTGCCCTTGTGGGGGCTACACGGAGTCACTCAGACCCAAGTGTCTCTGGGGTTCCCAAAGGGCATGGGCAGGGGGCAACCCTGAGCTGGCCACACGAGTACCTGGGGTGACACCGCCTTCACTCACAGGGCGGGGCAGGTGGGTGCTGTGTGCGCCCCCAAGGGGAAGGCATCCGGGCGGTTTCTAACCCCGGCTACAGCTTCATTTAAACAGCCAAACACAGACTGTACACAGGGCCACGGGGGGCTTCCTAAGAACTGGCGTTTCTTTTTTTTTAAATATTGACTTCCTCCTTGCAGGATCGTGCCTCTGATGGCACAGAGCACAGAGTGGGGGCAGCCCGCAGCTGTGCCCATACTTCCTAAGGGCGAGGGCTGCCTTTCAGTTCTGGAACCCCCTCGGAGCCTGCACCAGTGCGGGGCACCCAACATGGCCCCAAGTTGGGGCTCCTATAACCTCTTCTCCGGGCCCTCAACACAGGCGACCTGCAAATCTGCCTGGTGATTGTCTGAGTGATTCCCTCCCCACCTCCTGGATCTGTGATTGATGCCTGTGTCCCCAGTGCCCAGAGCAAAGCCTGGCACATGGCGGGTTCTCAGAAATGGGAGAATGAATGAATGAATGAATGAATGAATGTTGGGGCTTGCTGAATCGAGGGGTGATTTCAATCATGAGGAGGAAGAGGAAGTCTCCCTCTAGGCAGCGGGAGAGCAGCAAAGGCCACATACTGGGAAATGAGTGTGGGCATCGGTTCATGTTCGCCCGCAGGTGCCAGGAAAACTCACACCATAGTGACCACACATGTCTTCAGCACCTACGAGCAGCCACATGCTTTCAGACTCCATGCTCGCACTTAATGCCACCCTGCGGGCTGGCACAGCAGGGCCGAGGGCCTGGCCCAAGCTCACACCGTGTCAGGAGAGGAACGTGGGTCTGAGTCCAGGCCTCCTTGGCCCTAAAGCCCCCCGTTGCTCCCAGCATGCATTGGGGAGGCAGGAACCGGCCTGGCCGGACCTTCCCAGGCAGCCTCTCTGCGGTCCCAGAGATGAGATCTGCCCTTGGGAATCAGAGCGGGGAGAGCACACTGCTCCTCCCTCGAGAGGGAGCCATCCTTTCCCACCAGAGGAGCCGCGGGGGCCACGGGCTCAGAAACACTCAGGGGCCTCCCTCGGGCCAAAGGGAGACGCAGGGCCTGGGAACAGAGCGTGACCCAGATCGGGGGCCCTGGGCCAGGTGCAGAGGAAGAGGACCAGGGGTGGGAGACGGAAAGGTAGACACTCCGTCTGGCTGAGCAGGGGCAGCAAGAGCGTCCAGTACTTGACCACGCGGCTCCCTGGGCCATTTCCCTCTCGGACGAGCTGCGGCTTAAACTCTGCAGAGCAACTTACTGACCACCTTGGGAGGCCACCAGGGGCCCGGGTGTGCTAGCCGAGGAACAGACGTGAGAAGCCAAAGACAGGCTTTGCACCCAAAAATGGATGCGTTCACAGACCGCTTTGGGGCAGCACCGGGTACTGTGGCCTCCATGGAGGAAATGTGAGAAACAGGAAGTTCTACCAAAAGAGTGGAGTCCCTCAGGCTCCCCCAGCCTCCCCAGGCTCTCTAGCCTCCCCCAGTCTCCTCCAGCACCGTCTCCCCCTCCCCCAGACTCCCCAGCCTTCTGCATTGCCCCTCAGCGCTCCTTCCAGCCTCCTGGCTGGGCGCCTACTTACAACCCCACCTGGAACCGGTATCTGCTCTGGACCCCGCAGAGGACTTGGTGTACGAACGCAATCCTCTGCCTTGGGAACACCGCCCGCATTCCAGAAACGCAGACAAGGCAGGAATGTACATTTCAAACCTGGCAGCGAGGATTCCCTTCACCAGCCACAGCGAGCATGGGAGTCTGAGAAGGGCAGACAGGCGCTGGGTGAGGGAGGCAGGCGAGTTTACAGCAAGGGCTCCCACACACGATACTGTCCTAGCTCAGGGCGTCTTTGCCGACGGATCACGCTCCCCTCGGAGCCGGGGCTGGCTGCCATGTGCAGAGGCCTGCTCTGCAGATGTCTCCATGGGTTCTCCCAGCCACTCCTGCCCTCCTTTGCCCACCTGGAATTCCATCCTCTTCTGCATTAAAGACCTGAAATGCTATCTGACTGGCTGCGTTGAGCTACAGCTGCCTTGTGGGCCAAGCAAGGGACCAGACAGCCCCCTCTGGCCACATCAATGGAGAGGAAGTGGCTCCTGGAGAGCAGCCACAGCTCACCTGAATCAGTGGGGGGACTACATGTAAGGTTGCCCTGAAATGGGCCAGAGTCCCAAATGGGCCAACTTCCCAAGCCCAGCGTATATATGCACGGACACACCCAGAGTCACACACACCTCCTCCAGGAAGCCTTCCCGAATGGCCCAGCCCTATCCCTGGGTTCCCGCACAATCGTGCCAAGTGACTCCTTTGATGTGTAGTAGCGGCCATCTCCTGGTGTGATCTGGGGGCCCAAAACAGTGGCAGGGGCTCAGGGTCATTACAGATTGAATTGTGCCCACCATCCCCACCCACCCCAAACTCATATGTCAAAGACCTAAGCCTCAGTGAGATTTGGAGATGGGGCCCTTGGGAGGTAAGTAAGGTTAAATGCGGTCATAAGGATGAAGTCCTAATTCAACAGGACTAGTGTCCTTATAAGGGGAAGAGACATCAAAGACTGCTCTCTCTTTCTTTCTTTCTCCCCCTCCCGCCCCCAGAGGAAAGTCCACGTGAGGACACAGAAAGAAGGCAGCCGTCTGCAAGTCAGGAAGAGAGGCCTCACCACAAACTAACTCTATTATCAGTACCCTGAGCTCAGGCTCACAGCCTCCAGACGGTGAGAAACGAATGTTGTTGAAGCCACTCAGCCTGTGGCATTTTGTTGTGGCAGCCCGGGCTGACGAACACAGGGTGTGTGATCAAAGGAGTGAGGTTTGAGGCTCAGCCCTGCCATTTTCAAGCTCGGTGATCTCCAACAACCATTTGGCCTCAGTTTCCTGGTCTGTAAAGTAGAGCTATGCCTCTCTCTGCCCTGCCTGCTTCCCTGAGAGGCCTGTGGAGGTCCAGGAGAAGGCAGTCGGGTGGCAGGGTAAGAGGGTCTGGCCTGGGTCAAAAGGTGGACCCAAGGTCAATCCTGGCCCACCACTCTCACCACCTGGGAGACCCCAGACAAACCACATGATCAAAGCATCTACTGTAGGGGGAGCATTTGCTACGCGAGAGGCACACTCAATCTGTTTTCTCAGGTGAGCGATGGGGATAAGGATCCCGCAGCTCTGGGGAATGGCAGCCAGATGCTAACATGGGCACAGCATTCGAGCCAGGGCTAGCCATGCCCTCGGGGCAGCCACCCAGGAACCCTGCCCCCCAGCCCTCACGACCCCTGGCCCAGCGACACTCACTGGTGCCCTGGGACCTGGGTGAGCTGGCCCTTTGCTGCCGCTCCAGGGCACAATGGGAAAATCAGCTGGGGTCTTGGAAAGAAGCGGCCAAGCCATTCCAAGCCACCCGCGGCATGGTCCAAGGCTCACATATTTTCCACTCACCGAGGCCTCTCCCTTTGGGGTGTGATTGACACGGCCATCCCAAGAGGACCAGGATCTGTTCAGCAGATGCTGCCCGGCCCCGTTTGGGAGGCTGCCCCGTTTGGGAGGCTCCCCCCAAAATCCAGTCTCCATGGGGCCAAGGTGTCTGAGTCAAGGAGCAGGCGCCCCACCCATCCAACACCCTGCTCGTGGCCATGAAGAAGCCCGGATACACAAAGGGGGTGCGTGGGTCACCACGTGGCCATGAGGGCAGGTGGGGGATGAGAGGTGGGAAGGCGATGGGGGACCCTTGCTTGCATGGAAAGAAACACAAGCAGAGCTGTCTAACGGTGGGGTGCTGAGTTTGAGGTGCTATTGCTATCGTTGAACAAACTTCAGTCACAATTTCCCTGGCGCCTGGACACAGGTCTTTGGAGGGCAGCCAAGCCAACAAGAATTTAGACTCTAATGCTTCCCCCCCATCCCCCCCGCCCGGGGCAGAAATTCAGTCAAGGTATGCACCAGAACGGACATTCCCCACCAGTCCCCGTTAATGACTATGACCTTTTCAAACATCTCCCAGACCGCAAGCACCAATGGCACCCCAGGACGCTCCCACGTGGTGCCTTAGCCTCTATCTCCCAGGAGACAGATCTGCAGACAAGACATAGGATCCTCTTAAGGCACCTCCTTATTGTGCCGAGACAGTCTTGGGTGCAAAGGAATTTGACCAGAGTAAGCAGAAGGCCACAGCCCATCCTGTCTCCCATTTTGTTGCTTTATCTTTGGAACAAAAACAAGCTTCACCTGCATTTATGGTCAAATTGGTCAAATCACTATTCCTTACTCAGCCCTGCTCTGTCACATAAAAGGAAAAAAACAACAACATTTACAGACCACTTTTATTACCTCGGACAGGGCAAAGCACTTGGCAGCATTCTCTCTGCCTGGGCTCCAGGCTCTGCTTGGCTCCGGCTGCTTTCACACCTCACTGGTTGCTAAGAATCTTTCCTCCCCTCGCCTGGCGTCACCCACAAGCTGTTCTTCAGTGGGGGTGGAAGGTCCCCGGCCCAGGCTGGGTCGTCTTTGACAATGCCATAGAGGTAGCGTGTGATAGAACTAGCACTGGTAGGCTGAAAAGGGAGAGCTGGAGACTAAATTTCAGTAAAGCAAAGCCTTTATCCTTTTGTCAATTTGAGAAGGGTTCCCACACAGGAAGGCAAATCCTCCCCTAGACTGTGTCGAAACTCGTGAGCAAAGGGACCAATGGTGGCTGGGCTGAGTCTACTGCAGTGGTTCTCAACCTTTTTAATGTCGCGACCCTTTAATACAGTTCCTCATGTTGTGGTGACCCCCCAACCGTAAAATTATTTTCGTTGCTTCTTCATAACTGGTGACCCTGCTAGCAGTTCTCAACCTGTGGGTCGCGACCCACAGGTTGAGAACCGCTGCTTAGAGCCTAAGACCATCGGAAAATACAGATATTTACATTACGATTCATAATAATAGCAAAATTACAGTTATGAAGAAGCAACGAAAATAATTTTATGGTTGGGGGTCACCACAACATGAGGAACTGTATTAAAGGGTCACGGCATTAAAATGGTTGAGAACCACTGGTCTACTGGATGCTAAAGCATAGAGAAGGTCATAGGTCTGTTTTGTTATTTATTTTTAATTTTTAAAAATGTTTTTTATTGATATCAGAGAGGGAGAGATAGACATCCAATCAATGATTCTCTCTCATCATTGATGTTTCTCTCTCTCTCTCTCCCTTCCTCTCTGAAATCAATAAAAATATTTTAAAAAATAAAATAAAATTCTTGGCCTAGAGACTAATTCTATAAAGCTTTGGAACTACTTATTTCTTAAAAGCTCCAAGGTGATGCTGATGTAATCCTCTAGGCACCCTGATGGACACTAATTTTCCATCTAACTGAGGATGAGGGCATAGGCATTGATATTGTCGTTATGCATTTTTTGAGCTGCCCTTTGCACCCTGAGAATTTTTTGTTTGGTCTTAACCTATGATAATATAATACTCTGCTTGACAGCTTTTGCTCTTTTCTGTGCCTTTTTTACTAGTATTCTGAATATAACATTTACTCTTGCTACAGACCTTTGTCCCATAGAGCTGGGTTGTAATATTCCAGTTGTTCAGTAGGTGTCGCTGTAACACACGGGGAGCATGACCCAGTCTTGAAATTCTTCTCCATCAAGGTTCTCGGGCCTACAGACTGTATTAGCGTCTTACTTCATAAGTTCTCTAAATTTAAACATTTCTAGCATGAGTTCTTTTAGAATGAAGAGAATGAAGGATAACTATAGAACAATATAACAATTGTTCTCAAGGCTCAGAAAATGCCATTTCATAAGGATTGTCTTTTAAGTCACTGGTTCTTTTATCCTTCCCCCTCCTTCTACTTCAGTGGTTCTCAAACTTATAGACTCAGAACTTCGTGGCACCTCTAAAAATGATCGAGGGCCCCGAACAGCTTTTGTTTGTGTGGGTTATATCTATTAATATTTTCCATATTAGAAAATAAAATTGAGAAAACTTTAAACACAAGAATAGACAAGCATACATTCCATTAACCATCAGAGCGATGGTGTTATCACACATCAAGGAGCCTCGAGAAAACTACTGTACACTCGTGAGAGAATAAGAGTGAAAAGGGAAAACAATATTACTAGGGATGATTCTGCATTATTATGAAAACAGTTCTGGCCTCATTGAAAGGCCCTCAGGGTCCTCTAAAAGTCCTGATCCGCATTTGGAAATTGCCACTCTACTAGTTTCCAAGTTATCACTGTCTGTCATTCACAAATCCAAAATTCATCAACATGTTTACTTTCCTCCCGAAAGAGCCAGCCGGAGCTTCCACTGCGTTAATTCTGATTATGCCCTCGCAGCTCACATGTTCTAACCATCCGGTACTTTAGTTCTGTCTTGCTTTTATTTAATCCCTCAGTTGAGACATCATTTTATACAGCCAGTATTTGTTTAAATATAGCCAAATATTGACCAAAGTTGTTGCACATCATCCCACCTTGTACCTCACACCTTCTGTCTGGTGTTTTCTTTTGCCTGAAGTTCGCCCCTCCGAACGTCCTATCGTGAAGTAAATGTGCAGAAAATTATCCCAGCTTTGTTCTTCTTTCTCTAATGTCGCTCTTATTCTCGAAAGGAACTTCCACTGGGTTTAGAACTATAGGCTAACCGTGACTTTCTCTCAGCACATGGAAGATATTTTGCCATTTTATGGCCTTCATAATTGTTGTTGAGAAGTCACTCACAGACTCATCACTGTTCCCAGAAGGAAAATCTTGTTCTTCTCTCTGGCTGCTTTTAAAATCATCTCTTCGTCCTAGGTGCCCAGCAGGTTTACACTAAAATGTCTTATTTTTATTTTATTTATCATGCTTGGGACTCAGTGAATTTTCTGAGGTTTCATACCTGTCAAAATAATCTGCAAAATTCTCAGTTATTATTTCTTAAAATATGATCTCTTTCCCATTTTCTGTATTATCTCCTTCTGACAACCCAACAGGATGGGTATTGGACCTTCCGCTCTATCCCACATGCCTCTTACTGTCTTTTATTATTTCCATCTCTGTATGGCTCTGGGCTGCATTCTAGTTCATTTATTTAAACGTAGCTTTCACTTATCTAATTTTGCATCCACTAAGTCTAATCTGCTCCTTAATGTATCCATTGAATTTTTACTTTCATTTATTAAATTTCCATTTTCCAAAGTCCTCTTTTCACATCTGCCTTGCCATTTTTATAGCCTCTTCTTCCTTGCTCATAGTTCCCAGTCTCCCTTACACTTACTATGAAATGCACATACATCCCACAGGCTCTTTATACAAAGTCACTGACACCCCTTCCACTGAGAGGTTGGGCCTGTGTTCCCTCCCTTTGAATTTGTAGTAGTGGCCTTGTCACTACTCCAACCAACAGAACGTGGGCCAGGAGACGCTTCGTGACGTCAGAGGCTGGGTCACAAAAAAGCATGTAGTTTCTGCTTAGTTCTCCATCTCTGGGATGCTCACCCTCGGAACCAGCCACCAACTGTGAGACACAGGTGAAGCTACATGGAGAGGAGCTGAGGACCCACCAACAGCCAGAACCCCCAGACCTGTGAGCGCATCTCCCGCTCCTAGACCTCAGGTCTTGCCCCAAGGCTCTTCGAAGGGGGTGTTAAAACACAGAAATAAGCCGTCCCTGCTTTACCCGCCTCGAATTCCAGACACACAGAGTCTGTGAGCATAATAACTAGCTGTTTTATGTCACTGCGTCACTCAGCCATGGAACATTGGCCAGTGTCTCTCCAGTGCCTACTTTAGGCCTGCTGCGTGGTGGGTGCTTAAATATTTATCAGATTTACAAAACACATTCATTCGCTAACGTATTCTTCTTCTAGCATCTACAGCCACCTCTTCAGGAAAGTCCCATTCCCGTCGCTGGGTATCTTCGACCCCCTCACTGGAGCCAAGGCTCACGCTCCAGGTGGCCAGGGACAGAAAGCCCTCAAGTTCCCAGAGGGCTCCTGCCCCACCCAAGTTCCTCGGAAAGTGAAGGGGTGTGGTCAGCCCTGCTTCCTGCCCTCTGGGTTCCACCCTCAAAGCCAATAAAGCACCCATCCCTCTGTTTCCCAAACAAATATTTAGATTGCCCTCGGCGGTGTGGATGCCATTTTGTGTTTCATCAGGTTCTTCCAGGACAAAAGTGATGAGGGGAGAAAAAGACGTTTCCAAACAGCACCTGCCTCATCCAACCTAGAAATAACGCCAGGAGAACCGACTTTAGGAGCGAGGCCGCTGCTAAAAATAATGCTCAGATGTATAATGGCCTTAGCAGGTACCTGGCCTGGGACGTGGGCCCCTGGCACGCGGACTCCTTCAGGAGCTGCCTGCTTTCCGAAATGCGTCAGTGCCTCCTCACCACACCCCACCCCACACCCCACCCCACCCGGCCTTCAATTTGGGAGGCCAGGGCTGGACCTACGAACTCCATGGAAAAGGGATGGCTGAACATAGGGGAAGCCTGGATTTAGAGTTTTCATTAGAAAGTAACAGACTTTCTGTTTCAAGAACAGAATGTCTGCGTGTTGCCAAGGAGAAGCTCTCCAGGACCCGATTAAATGGTAAACAAGAACTATTGTAATTAGCATATTGATAGCAGTTTGATTTCTAAGGCCCCATGAAAGCATCTCTCCAGCCTCTTCACAATCCTACCTGCTTGGAGGTGATTACACAACAGACAGAGCCCTGGAGTGCAGCATCAGTCCCCGCCCCCCGACCCCCACCGCCTGCTTCCACCTCTAACTGGCTGCAGCCAAGTCTCCCATCAAGAGAAGGGAGGCGTGGGGTTCATCCCACCTCTCAAGCCCAAGTTAGCCCTAACATTCTTTCCACGGTCTGACAAAAAAGTGAAAAATTCTCCCAAAGTGAAAAGGGCACATTTCAGACACAAAAGACCCCCAAATCTCAGCAGAGGGGGCTTCGCATGAGTGATTGGTTGACCTTCCGTGAACAAATCCTCAGAATAACTTGGGCAACTCCAGTCCACACTTGCTCTTCCTGGCCGCTAGCCAGAGGGCGTGCCCAAGAACTGAGAAGGGAAAGGCGAACACAGGCCCCCAGGGGGTGACGAGAAAGAGAGGGTGGCAGCCTGCAGCTTCCAGGCCTCACAACTGCTGTGAGTGGCACAGAACCCCGCCCTCGCCTGGGGCTCCCCGCCTTCCCCTGGGGCTCGTGAGCACCTCAAAGGGCTCAGAGCCAGGCTCAGCACTCAGTTCTGAGCTGCGGAAAGCCGGTCCTGTGGCTCCTGCTCTCACTGCACCGGAGGGTGGAACGTTGGGGAGCTGGACTGTTTTGCACTCGAGAGTGGTTCTGACTTTGCAGAGGGGCTGATGGGATGGCGGACAGCGGCTGTCTGGGGCGGCCTTGTTGCTGCAACTCTACAGTCCAATTAAGTGTATATGTATTTTAATTGATTTCAGAGAGGAAGGAAGAGGGAAAGGGAGAGAGACAGAAACATCAATGATGAGAGAGAATCATTGATCGGCTGTCTCCTGCACGCCCCACACACTGAGGATCAAGCCCGCAACCTGGGCATGTGTCCCGATCAGGAATCGAACCGTGACCTCCTGGTTCACAGGTCTACGCTTAACCACTGAGCCACTCCAGCCAGGCTCTACAGTCCAATTAAACACCAAGTCAATGTGCTGAACAATCCACAAAAGACCAAGTTTATTGGGGCCACTCCAGAGGCCAGTCCCAATTCAGAGCAGGCTTTTCCCTCTCCATTCAAATGCTGTTCCCACTGCAGCCTCATGTGGAGGTAACTCAAGCTTCTGGAAGCATCTTGAAGATGGGACTTTTTGTCCTTCACACACAGTGGGCGGCCTCCCTTAGAACCAGGCTGGCCAATGAGAGGAGGATACGCTGTTAGGTTCGGCTCCCAGAAAAGCTCCGTCAAGGAGGCTGACTCATTGAGAGAAATGCACGTTTACCCTGGGCCCTCTTTTCTTTTTCCCACTCCCTAGAATGAACATGTGATGGCTGGAGCTGCATCAGCCCTCTTGGACCGTGAGATATCTAAAACAGAGACAGAAAGACTCTGGGTCCCTCATTTATGTGAGGAAAAAAGATGTGCAAGCCATCCTGCCAGTAACCATGGGTATGTGATCCATAGGATGCTCTGCCTTACCACCCAAATTGCCCTTCCTAAATCCTACCCCTCAGGCAAGGCCACCTCCTCCCGGAAGCTTTCCTGGATTATGCCCTGGGAGAAAATAATTACACCTTTATTTGACCAACTGCAGTACTGTATCATATAGCACAGTAGTTCCCGATCAGGAGTCAGACAGACCAGGATCAAATCCAAGTTCTTCTCCTTCCTAGTCATGTGAACTTGGGCAAATCATTTCACTTCCTTGAGCGTCACTTTCATCAGCTGTCAGTCGGGATAGTGACACTACCCTTGGATGACAACACAGGTAGAGCCCCTGGCATCCCACGAGCATGCAATGAACTTGAACTTAACGTTTCCAGACATCAGCCATGTGTGAGCCCCTGTCAGGACGGTTTTCCACCATAACTACCACCTGTAATAGTTACCACTGTTTACTTAGTTACAATATTTACTTGATATTTTTCTTTCTTTGACTTGGACTTTAATGAACTCTCCCAGCATTTTTCAACTTAGCCTTTCTAAAGGATAGCCGATGGAACATGACCAACTGTGGTTGTTGTTTACTTTTGAATGACAGACACTGAAATAAATGCATAACCACAGCTCATCCGTGCACCACCTGAAATCATCTCACACATAAAGAGGCGTGCCTGCCACCCTTCCCGACGTGGCTCTGGTGTGTTTAGGAATGACGCGCACACGCATCTTCCATTCCCTAGCAACCGGTCTCTTTGAGGACGGGCCGGGTTGCGTTTATCTCTGATTAACCCAGCATCCGGGACAGAGAAGGAGCCTGGTGAACATTTGCCTAATGAGCAGGAGAACATTCCTCATAGCCGTATCGGAGACCTGGACCGAGAGCACAGCCGAATTCCATTCCAGCACATTCCAAAGGCTGTCCCAATGCTGCTGTCGGGCGTGTGTTCTATCAAAACCTCACACGTCAGAAGTGAGCTGTCAGCAGAGGAGTCTGCAATCGTTTCCACCAACGTTTCCATGGGCCTTAAGCAGCTTTTGCCGTAATGGGATTTGATCCATTTCATGGCGCCCTGGCCAGGCCCGTGGTGGCCAGCGAAATGTGGCAGGGACTTCTCAGGAAAGGGGTTCTTCACGGAGCCGGACAAAGAAAGCCTTCTGGAGGACTTCTGCGCCACCACCACAGCTAAAAACATCCTTCCAAAATATTTCCTTCCATCAGGGAGCACGGTCCTTGCGCAAAGCAAGAGGCGGTAACGTTCTGAAAACACCGGATCCCAACGAAAATGTGAGCTGTGACAAGGATGCAGGGGGACCCGCCTCTGTGTCAGAGACACTTTCTGGGGATGATGGAAATGTTTTGATGGGAAACAGTACACTTGGCCTGTGAAGAAGTAACCAAGTAAAATGGCTCTTGGCATTTAGAGAATGTTTTACTTGGCAACTCAGACAGAAAGGTAACTCACTTCTCTCGCCATCTCACCTTTCCGTGGCCAAATGGCATATTTAAGAAATGAGACAGGTGGAGGCGGCGGGCTGCTTGGGACCAGACGGCCGAAGAGCAGCATGCAGACGGCGCTGCAGCCGGAGGGTCCCCATGGAAGAGGCAGGAAGCTCATTCAGCAGGAATGGGCTCACACACACCCCTCCACCAGCCCAGAGGCAGTGTCCTCACCCTATGCCCAGGCAGGCCATGTGGTGGTCACCGCCCCAATTAAGCCCCAAGAAGCAGCAGTGAGCTGTCCTGGCCAGGCCTGGCCTGGAAACTGATGACTTAGGCAACTCCTAGGAACCCAGTTTGTAATGCGAGAATGAAAATACCACTTCCTCGCGGGATTGCTGGGGGGTTACATGAACTCAGGGAGTGTGGAGAGAGCTAAGCAAGCTGCACAGCACCGCAGCCTCGATGGGGAGTGAAGACAGGCACACTCAGAGCAATAGCCAAGGGCATGGGGCTGAGTAACCCCCACAGGCCGGTGGCGGTTTCAAGGATCATAGGAATCCCTGGAACTCGGAGGAATGGGAGGTGATGGCAGCTGAATCGGTCCCGGGCGGGAGAGCTGGTTCTCACCTTTCAGGCCCAACTGCGGGGAAATGTGGCTGCAATGACCCGAGAGGCCGTCTCCGGGACTGCAAAGAGCCAGACCCAATGCACAGTCCTCGTGACCCTCTCCAGCCCCAGTGAGACTTCCACCCTGGGGTGCAAGCCCTGAATGCAGGGCCCCCCATGAGTCTTAGGTGGTGCTCACAGAACCCCAGGAGGCAGCCCGTGATATCTATTCACCCCATGGTATCCGTGAGGAACCGCTTCCAGCAGGTGTTGCCTAAGGCCATCCAGTGAGATCATGGACTAGCAAAGAACTGAACCAGGCTTTAAGGACTGCAGGAACCATCAGAAACAGCCTGCCGTAGCCTCCCCTAGCCCCACCTCCCGGAGCCAAGCGCCTGCCCTAGCTGTGTCCTCCCTTGCTTTGGCACCTTTGTAACACTGAGGCGCAGCGAAGACCAGGAGTGGCCCATGGCTAATCCAGCCCCATCAGCTCCCTGCTGCCTCCTTCCCGCACTGACCATCACCACCCACATCCTCCCTCCTCTCCTCCCTCTGGTCCCTAGCCAGGAGTGCTTCTTTGAACACAGCAAATGAACCATGTTCAACCTCTCAGCCTAGAGCTCCTTCTCTCAAACCTCTCTAATGATGGCCACAGTGCGGGGAGGGAGGAGAGCGGAGGATGACGGAGATTGCTCAACTCTCATCTCTTGTCAACATCTCACAAAATCTGTCTCCTGCTGGTGGCCAGGACTCCTATTTGGTGGAAGGAGGGAGCGAGCAGCCACCCTCAGCACTCCTATTTATACCTCGCAATCGAGCTCTCTCTTGGGGACAATGTCACCATCTTGGTTCCCTGCAGATGCTCAGTCATTGTACCTTTCACCCCGTGTGGTTGGCCTGTCCTTGTGCCTTTCACCCCGTGTGGTTGGCCTGTCATTGTACCTTTCACCCCGTGTGGTTGGCCTGTCACTGTGCCTTTCACCCCGTGTGGCTGGCCTGTCATTGTACCTTTCACCCCGTGTGGTTGGCCTGTCAGTGTACCTTTTCACCCCGTGTGGTTGGCCTGTCCTTGTACCTTTCACCCCGTGTGGTTGGCCTGTCATTGTACCTTTTCACCCCGTGTGGTTGGCCTGTCATTGTACCTTTCACCCCGTGTGGTTGGCCTGTCCTTGTACCTTTCACCCCGTGTGGTTGGCCTGTCCTTGTACCTTTCACCCCGTGTGGTTGGCCTGTCATTGTACCTTTCACCCCGTGTGGTTGGCCTGTCAGTGTACCTTTCACCCCGTGTGGTTGGCCTGTCATTGTACCTTTTCACCCCATGTGGTTGGCCTGTCATTGTACCTTTCACCCCGTGTGGCTGGCCTGTCATTGTACCTTTCACCCTATGTGGCTGGCCTGTCATTGTACCTTTCACCCCGTGTGGTTGGCCTGTCCTTGTACCTTTCACCCCATGTGGCTGGCCTGTCATTGTACCTTTCACCCTATGTGGTTGGCCTGTCCTTGTGCCTTTCACCCCGTGTGGTTGGCCTGTCATTGTACCTTTCACCCTATGTGGTTGGCCTGTCATTGTGCCTTTCACCCCGTGTGGTTGGCCTGTCATTGTGCCTTTTCACCCCGTGTGGTTGGCCTGTCATTGTACCTTTCGCCCCGTGTGGTTGGCCTGTCATTGTACCTTTCACCCCGTGTGGTTGGCCTGTCATTGTGCCTTTCACCCCGTGTGGTTGGCCTGTCCTTGTACCTTTCACCCCGTGTGGTTGGCCTGTCATTGTACCTTTTCACCCCGTGTGGTTGGCCTGTCATTGTACCTTTCACCCCGTGTGGTTGGCCTGTCATTGTACCTTTTCACCCCGTGTGGCTGTCCTGCCACCACTGCTGTGACTTGTGATGTCGAATTCCCCTCCAGTGCAACTTCCGGGGGCCTCTCTAGCCAACTCTCAGATGTTTCTCCAAGATGGGAAGCTGGTCAGCTGTGCCCAGCCGGGCAAGCTCTGGCCCCCTCCAGACTGGCAGTTCCACAGAGGTGCCTGGCATCTTCCTGCCTGAGTAACGCATCTTCTAGAGCCCTGGGCAGGCCCTGGCCTGGCACTGCCTGGCACGCTGGCCTGCCAAATACATTCTGCTCCTACATTCCTCGAAGTCAGCAGGACAGGTGCTAACTGAGAGGGCACCAGGGGTCACACACACCTGCTTCCGAGGTGGAGCAGAGGTTTCTCTCCTTTCATTTCTAATGTTCAGATTTATTTACTGCTTGTTTTTTTTTTTAAAAAAAATACGTTTTATTGATTTTTTTACAGAGAGGAAGAGAGAGGGATAGAGAGTCAGAAACATTGATGAGAGAGAAACATAGATCAGCTGCCTCCTGCACACCTCCTACTGGGGATGTGCCCGCAACCAAGGTACATGCCCTTGACCGGAATCGAACCTGGGACCCTTTCAGTCCGCAGACCGACGCACTATCCACTGAGCCAAACCGGTTAGGGCTACTTATTGCTTGCTGACGTCCCAAAAGGACCCACGGCATTTTCCAATAAGAGCACATGTTCAATTGTTTGATGAAAGACAAAGGACAGGAAACAAGCAGCCAGGCGGGAGGGGAGAAGAGAAGGCGCTCCCTCTAGGACATCTAACCAAGGAGAGCCACGCTTCTGGCTCAAAACGGGCTGCCCGCTTCCCCGCAGTTTGGACAGAGAGCCATGCAGTGGGTGGTTGCTGGCAGGGCACAAAGTAAAACCAGGCCTCAGGACTCCTCCTCACACACACACACAACCACACCTACTGTATGCAGTGACTGTGACACATGCTGGGGGCGCAGGGCACTGAGGCCCGGCCCCCGTCCTGGAGGGCAGACCGACCGGGCTGGGTGGGTGAGAGCTCATTCGTGGGGCACCACTCTGCCCTCCCTCACAGAGAAGGGTGGACACTGGGCCAGAACAGGACGAGGGACACCAGGACAATGGACACCTGGCCCTGCCTGGCCATCCCCACAGGCACAGGTGAGGCTGCCCTCTCTGCTTGCCACGCTGTCCCGTCTCCTAGGGCAGGTTCGGGGCCCAAGGAGAAAGCCCTTCCCTAATTCAGAGGCTGCTGCCGAGCGTGGCGGGCACCATGCTTGCCCAGAAGTGGCTGCTTAGCTCTAAGGCAGCATGTGAGGAGGCCACAAAGAGAAGGGGTCTTTCCTGCATACGCCCAGAACTGCTCCTCCAGGGGTACCCCCGCCACACACACACCCACACACACACACACACACACACACACACACATGAGAGGCCACTGCTGGCCTTCCAGGCTCCTCAGTGAAGGCACCACAGGGCCTGGCCACTAAGCCAGAAGGTCCCAGCTTGTTTCCTGCCATCCTCACCCTCCAGCCTGCCCATCCATCCTCTGTGGGGCCTCAGTTTCCCCACCTGCAAAGTGAGGGCGTGGGGCTCCCCGTACGAGGTCTCCCAGCTCTGACATGCCAGGAGGGATCTTTGTCAGTCAGAAAGCAGGACCGGACAGACCTCAGCTCTCCAGCCCGGGCACTGGCGTCACCCCCTGATCGGGCATCCAATGAATGGAGGAGTCACCAGGACGGACGGACCTGTGGACTCGGGGGCCACGGGGACGAGCTGAGCTCACTCCCTGCTACAAACCACGGTGTGAGATCAGAGCTGCTCCTGGGGAGACTCTCCATCCCCCGAAAAGGCCTCGCAACCCAGGGTCCCACTCAGCAGGAGGCGGCGGCAGCAGCGGCAGCCTGCCCAGCCCCTGTCCACCCCCGGCCTCCTTGGACCCTGAGCGCGTCCCTTCACTCTGAGCCTCAGCTATGTCATCCATGAAGTGGGGGTGAGGGTGAGCTCCCAGGCGCAGGAAGAACAAGGCAGGTGTCTGTCCCCTTTCGAGGGGAGAAAACTGAGGCTTGGAGAGAGGTAATGGGAGAATGAGTCCGGGAGGGAGGAGGACTGCCCAATGCCCCTGAGCGGAGCCTGAGGGAGGCCCGGCCAGCTCTGTCCTGAGGGCCTACGGCTGGGAGCGAATAGCAAGAACGACCCACAGGCTCATTCTAGTGAGCTTTCTGGTGAACTGGTTTCCCCAGTGCCTCAGCCAGCGCCTGGGGGTCCCGTGAGCAGGGAGGACCCCCATCCCTGAGGTCTCCCCAGCAGGGCCCAAGAGCCAGCCAGCTCCCTCTGAAGGCACGCGAAGGGTCAGCCAGGTGGCTTGTGAGCCCGAGGAGGCGCCTCGGCCGTGCTGCTCCCGCCCACGTGTCCCGAGAGACCGCGGGCCTGCCAGGAGCTGTCCGGCCCCGCAGACAGGCCGAGGCTGGCCGGCAGCGGCCCACGGGTGGAAGCCAGGGGCGCGCTCACCCTCTGTAACCCCAGCCCCGTGGGGCTTTTTCCTTCCTGTCCAGGAAATGATAAATCTGACCCAGGAGGTCACGGTCAGGAAATAACTGAAATAAATGCCAGAACCCTGCAGACTGCGGAGGTGTGAGGCTGAGGCTGGGGCTGCCAGGCTGGGCCGTGAGCTGCTGTGGCTGCACGGGACGCTCCCGAGGACCCCTCTCGGGTCCCCCCACATCGTGCCCTCTCGCCATTCACTCCTCCCTTCCCTCCCTCGGTGATTCTGGCTCGTGGACACCTGACCAGCACCCACAGAGGCCCAGGCACTGGGGGAGGGGCTGGCATACAGAGGTGGCCAGGACATCACACACTCCTAGGAAAACAGTCGGACACCTGAAGCCAAGCTGTGTTTCCCGTGAGTGGGGTGGGTGGATTTGGGGGGCAGGGGTCCACTGACACCGGAGGTAGGACATGGCCGGGTGGAGCAGAAGACAGAGGATGTGGCCAAGTAAAGGTCTAGAAGCAGGAAGACAACCTGGTTCCCGAGCTCCCCTGGGCGCCCAGCCCCGGGCGGGGACTTCCCCATGTAAACCCCCTTAGCAACCCTGAAAAGTGCGTGGTGTGGTCCCCGTATCTGTGAACGAGGACCGGAGTCCAGACAGGCTGAGTCGGGCTCTGCCTCTTGGTGGTGTGCGACCTTGGGCAGGGGCGTCACTCCAGTCTCCCTACTTCCCAATGAGCCCGGGAGAGCGCCTCCTCTCAGGGTTACGGAGCGGGGTGAGGAGGTAATGCGAAGTGCTGGGCACAGTGCCTGGCACACAGTAACCTCGATCAGAATCTATCGGCATCACTATCGATTTTGTTGTGTCTCTGCAGCTCTGAGGAGTTAAGCAAACGGCTCCAAGTCACACCGCTCCTAAACCCAAGAGCAGGACTCGACCCTGGGGCCTGAAAGGCCATGCTGTTAACACCGCGCTGGGGGCGGTTTACGCCAGGGCGTGACGAGGGCTGGGGTTACGGTGAGAGGACCCCTCTGGGTGGCTTTAGGAGACCAGGTTCGGAGGCCAGGCCAGGGAAGAGGCCCTGCCTCCGGGCTGTGTGGTTTGGACCTTGTCCCAGGGGCAGTGGCTAGGCCATCCATGTCTGCTGGGAGCCTCAACGTGGATGTCTTTAGAAAAGTCAATAAGCTTCTGAGTGCTAAGAACAGCAAACACGAAGGTCTGATTGGATGGGCGTGAAGGAAGAAGAAACCAGCCAGAAACAGGACCGTGAAGGGGCTACTGCACTAGTCCAAGCAGAGTGAGAAGGGTCAAGGCAAAGCGGGGAGAAGAGGGGGCAGGTCCAACCCACTGGGGACAGGAATCCGAGTTTGTGCCGGTGAGGCTGGGAAAGCCACTGACGGAAGCAGGAATCGGGAGGCGTGCAGGCTGGGGGTGGGGGGAAGTTAACACAACATCAGGCAAGCAGAGCGGAGAACTATTCCCTTCATGTTAAAGTCAAATGAGGACTGGCGGGGGGGAGTGGGGGGGCAAAAGCCCAAGAGAATGAGCCTCATGGCTGGCCGGCCAGGGGACTGTCAGGGTGGAGAGCTCCCTCTGCGCCCCAGACCCACATGCTGACCCCCAGTCAGCCCCCGCCTGGAACGTGACCAAGATGATCTCTAGGCTGGGCCCGGGCACAGCAGGGGCAAAGAGATGGACAGTGTGACATCCATGCCCATCTGCCACCTTCCAAAAGGCCCTGCAGGAGGAGGAGGGCGAGAGAACAGACAGCAGGGGAGCGAGAACCCGCCCCCCAGAAGAGGGAGGAGAGACAGGTGGGCAGCGGGAACAGCTGCTGGCTCGGAGACCTCACAGGTGACAGGAAAGGTGCCCCGTGACCCGGCGTCACCGAGAGAAACCTGCTCCCCGCCCGGCGCTGCGGGTGACAGAAGCCCAGCTGCCGCCTCCTGAGCCGCGGTGCGCCGTCATCGGAAGTGGGGCATTGGCGGTGCGTTCCAGGACCTGGGTGGGCACCGGAGAGGCGCTGTCTCATGTCTCCCTGGCATCGAGGGGGTAAGGAAGGGGACGACTCTCTTATTGCCCCGGAAGCCCAGCCTACTCTGTCCACCACCCCTCCTTGCTCTCTGCTCTCACCCTGAGGATGGCTGCAGCGGCTGTCAGAGATGAACAATCACTGGCTCCCTACTACCTGCAGGATGAGCACCTACCCTTTCAGGATGGAGGCTCTGGCCTGACCCAGCCTCTCCTGGACCTTCTCCCTCGTGACTTTTCCTCACCCAGCCCACCAGAGCGGTGCGCACATCACCCCCCTTATATGCCCCATGTTGTCCCACCTCCAGAGAGAGAGTGTGGCCATCGTGGTGGAAATCCACAGGCAGCCTGGCCTTGACCCAGGCCCAGGTTTCTGCTTCTTCCAGAGCTTTGTAACTGAGCCATGTACTGATCTCTCCGAATCTCTGCGTCTTCGTCCGTAAAACAGGGGTTGGAAAATGCACCTGGCCCAGAGGGGTGGGTACCGTTCACTGAGCTTGTCTACGAAGCAAGTAGCCTGAGGCCCCGCCACGCTGAGCACCCAGGAAATGCTTGCTGGTTGGGTGATGCTGATGCTGCTGAACCTGTTGGCCCCCCAACGTCTCCCCTTTCTCCCACTTGTCGACCGGAAGCTTCCTGTCCCATAGAGGTGTCCTTGTCTCCCTTCCCTGTCCAACCTCTGGGCAGCTGGTACTAAGGACAGACATTTGACAGCTGCCCACTCTCACATGGCTGTTTCCCAGCACCACGTGTGCGCTTTCTGCCCTGTCTTCCCAACCAGGCCAGGTCCGTAAGGGATGGAGCTGGCCTCACCTCTCCCCTGGGACCCTCGGCAGGCCTTGCCCAGCCCAGAGTGAAAGCTGAACAGGGATTCGTGGAAGGGACTGCCCATCACCCCATGTGTCTGAGAGGCCCCTCCTGCCTGGAGGAGGAATGGAGGGATGGGATGGCCTTTAAGGAAGGGGAGGGGTATACCATCTAGAACCTCTAAGTCAGCTAGCTGAGAGTTAGTAAATAGCAATTTGAGGGATGGGAGTGGGGCTAAGGGAAGGGGGTTATGTTCAGGTTACATGGAGGCAATAAATGTGGCCCAGCCCACGCTGCCAAGAGCCACTTGTGAAAGCAGCTCCCCACCACCTGGCAGCTCCCCGGGTCCCTGGCACAGAGTGAGGGCTTAACAGATGAATGAACGAATGAATGAACAGATACACTTAAAACCAGCAGGATCTGGCAACCGCCTCAGGGGCGGAGGGAAATGGGGAAACCAGGCTCTGAACTCAACGGGAACTGGAGGACAGTGATGACGATGACTAACAATGACGATGAAGAAAGAGGAAGACGAGGTGACGCAGCTGCTGCCTATGGGCACTCCCTGGGTGCCAGGCCCTGCGCAGAGCTGCCCGTGCACGTCTGCAGTTACCCCCTGCAACGCCCCTAGTCCCGTTTTGCAGACAGGGAGACTGAGGACTGGAGACGTTAGACCACCTGTCCAAGTCACAGTCAGTAAGGCATAGAGCCTGGCTCAAACCCAGGTCCCTCGGACACCCGAGCTCATGCTCTGCGTGGTCTCCACCCCAACGTGACTGAGCTGGGTTAGCCCCTCCACAGTCTGGTCCCAGATGACCTGCCTGAGGCATAGCCCAGGGTTTACAGCGGCCGGCACTCCTGGGTTGATGCACTCCTGGGTTGATGACGCCCACGCCTGATGACGGAGGGACCGTGAGGGAAAGGCTGAGTAAGGGATGGTAGGCGGGGGTGAAGCTGGAGCAGTAAGCAAGGGTGCGCAAGGCAGGCCTGGCCAGCTTTCGGAAGACCTGTGGCTCCACCCTGACCGCAGCGGGAAGCGACAGAAGCAGGTGGTGGTGGGATCGGGTGGGTTTTTTAGAAAGAGCCTCCTGGCTGCTGCATGGCGCCTGGTTGGAAAGGGGTGAGCCCAGCGGGAGTACAAGGCAACAGAGCCGTTCAGCAGGAGAGGAAGGTGCCAGGAGGAGCGAAACAGTGGGGATGGGGGGGGGAGGGGCCGGCCCAAGACATACTGTGGAGGCAGAGTTGCCTGGATTTGGAGAGAGACTGGCCATGTGCACTGGGCAGGGGCAGGGGTGGCAGGGCTGCGGGAAAGGGAAGCTCTAGGCCTCTGGGCAGCGGGAGGGAGGTGGGGATTTTCACTAAGATCAGACACAGGGTGGCTTGAGAAAAAAGGGTCATGTTCACCAGGGAGACAGGAAAATGACCTCAGCCACCTGTCCCACCCAAGGGTCCCAAAACCACATCGAAAATGGACACAATTTGCAGAGCGCGTTAGCAATCACTCTGCACCAGTAACTCCTTTGGCCACTTGACCATCGCCTGGGTCCACACTTTAAAGATGAGCAAATCGAAGCTACGTGACTTTCCCAAAGTCACTGAATCCAGGAGGTAGCACGAGAACCAGGGGCCCCTGCCTCCCAGTCCAGCGGGGATTCTACAACCGCATGTTTCAGTGTCAAGTGTTGTCTG
Organism: Eptesicus fuscus; assembly: GCF_027574615.1. Lineage (NCBI taxonomy): Eukaryota > Metazoa > Chordata > Mammalia > Chiroptera > Vespertilionidae > Eptesicus > Eptesicus fuscus. The sequence continues at coordinate 55,470,984 of NC_072489.1, read as the reverse complement.
ACTCCTGGGCCAGGAAACAGATGACAGGGGGTGCGATTCTCTCCACAGAAGCAGAACAAGCTATGAAAGAGCCAGAAACCAAAATGTTAACTGTGGTTATCTCACTGGCAATTTTCTAAAAATATGATGATGGATCTTTAGAGAGAAAGGAAGGGAGAAGGACAGGCAGAGAGAAACATCGATCGGCTGCCTCCTGCACGCTGCCTACCAGGGATCGAGCCCCCAACCCAGGCAGGTGCCCTGACCGGACACTGAACTGGCAACCTTCCGGTGCACGGAACAATGCCCAACCAACGGAGCCACACTGGCCAGGGCACATGGGCAATTTTTAATTTTCCTCTTTTTAGATTATATTTGGGAAATTTCATCAGTGGATGTATACCATTTTCGTACAGAGATAAAGAGCTACAAGATCATTTCAAAAATAATGGCTCCAGATGACGCCGGGACAGCACAAGCGTGAAACCGAAAAGAAAAGAAAAAAACCACCACAAACAAACAAAAGGCCGCACTCGGCATGTTCCGGGACTCTGCGTTTTCCTTTCTGCCAGCGGCTGGGAAGGGCCGAGGCGAGGAGTCCCCAGGAGCTCTTGAAGGGGATACATTTTTGTTGTTCTTTGGTTGGTTATTTTATTTTATTTTATTTCACAAGTTTATATTGGCCCCGACTCTCCTTCCACCCACCTTTTTTCTTCTCACCCTCTCCTGGGTGCTAGCTCTGGGTAACTCGGAACAAGGAGCATTCAATCCACCGAGGCAGCCGCCGGGCGATGCTGCCAAGGTGTCGCTGCGCAGACGGAGCCCGGGAAACAAATTCCGTAAACAGAGCCTGGGCAGAGCCCATTAAAAGTGTTGTCCCAGCGCCTCTTTATGGGGCAGACGCTGTCATGCTCAGGCTGCCGAGGGCCGGCTGGCCCCTTGGGCTGGTTTGAGGTCCCCGCTGCTGCATAAACCAGCTTGTTTTTCCCCTCTTTTCGGCGACAGGCCTGAACACGGACAGAAAAGCCCTTCTCATGCCGGGGACCGCGGCGGACTGGGGCTGGCACGCGGGGCCCGGGGTGCTCACCAGACCTCGCGCGCTCTGTCCGTCGGCAGCATAGTTCAGGTGAGTGGCGTCTGCAGAGGCTGAGCTGGAGATGGAACATTCCAGGGGAAGCGAAGGAGGCAGCGGCCTGTGCACCCGCTGCTCGGGTTCAGCTCAGTGCGTCTGGCCTTCTCGCCCTCTGAGCCAGAGATGGGCACGGCACAGGGAATGACCAAGACGTTCGTCTGAACGCTCACTGGAATGGCAAACGCTCGAGGACACAGCACACCGAAGGGCACAATATATGCAGGTGCTAGACACGAAGCCCTTACAGTTCAGGCTTATGCTGGGCTCTGGGGCGAGGGGTTGTATGCAAGATACCTTAAAGGAAGAATCACCCACAGAAAATAAATAAGCCACGCGCAGGGGAAGCTGGGGCCTGGCTGCTACTGTGCGGGGCGGGGGGAGTTGAGAGGGGGGGGGCAATGGGCTAGTTCCCTGCTGTCCACGCACGGGGTAACCACTCCCCTGGAGAGGGCAGAGGGAGAGGAATTTTGTGTTTTGGTCACTGATGTAGCCTCAGTGCCTAACACTCAATAAATATGTCTCAAACGGAAAGACATAAATCCCATTTACAGAGAATTTTAATGACATGGGAAAATATTTTTGAAATTGTACTAAGAAAAAAGGAAGAAACACAACTGTGGGTACATGCACAGGGGAGAGCTAGAAGGAACGCAGAAAGTGTTACTGCTGGCTGGAGCTGAGTGGTGACATTACGGGTGGCCTTCCCTTAACATTTTCTGTATGTGTTTTAGCAAAATAATTTACTAATTACCATGACTGGAACAATAACGACAACGACAAAAAGAAGGGATGAGAAAGCACCAGGCCACACGGCTTGGGAAGCCGTTAGTCCTCCGTAGATGTTCCTGTGGCCTGTGGGGACGCGGTGAGCCTGGGCCTGCAGGGGTTAACCCCAAGCCAGGCTCTGGAGGGAGGGAAGGGTCTGCCCTCAGACCTGGTGGGAGTCAGGATGCCCTGGCTCCTGGAACTTGGCCTCCACAGACCATGTGAGAAGGTGGGTATCGGGGGTTGAATCGTGTCCCCACATAAAAGATATATTGGAGTCTTGACCCTAGCACTCTAGAATATGGCCCTATTTGGAAACAGGGTCTCTACAGAGGTAATCCAATGAACATGAGGTCATTAGGGTGGGCTCTAACCCAAAATAACTGGTGTCCTTATAAAGGGGGAAATTTTGGACATAGACATTCACACACAGACACACAGGGAGAACAGCCTATATAATAAAAGGGTGCCATATTTTCCGGCGTATAAGACGACTGGGCGTATAGAAGACTTTCCTGGGTTAAAAAGTCGTCTTATACGCCGGAAAATATAGTAATATGCAAATTGACCCTAATGGCGAAACAACCAGAATGACTGCTCAACCAGTCACTTTGAGGCACACTGACCACCTCTCAGTCTCTTTCCCAGGCTGGCAGGCTCCAATCACCCGATGGCAAACAAGGACCTGGGGTGGGTAGCAGGATACGTGGGTGGTACCAGGCTAAGGCCCCCACCCGCCAGTCACCCCACACACAGAGGGCAACTGTGGCAGGGGCAGGGTCGGTGAGTGGGAGGGAATGGCCGACCTCTCAGCCCTTTCCTCTGGCTGTCATGCTCCGATCACCCGATGGCGAATGGGGAACCAGGGGTGGGTGGTGGCGGGGGGCAGGGCTGGTGAGTGAGCAGAACAACCAACCTCTCGGTTCTTCCCCCTGGCCAGCAGGCTCCGATCACCTGATGGCGAATGGGGAACCGGGGGTGGGCGGTGGCAGGGGGTGGGGCTGGTTGTGGGCAGCCAGGGAAGATGGTCCTGATTGCAGGCCAGGTCTAGGGACCATACCCGTGCACGAATTTCATGCACTGGGCCTCTAGTATGAAAATAAAGGCAGAGAGGAGTGGCACTTCTATAAGCACAGGAACGCCATGGATTCCAGCATGCCGGCAGCTAGGGGAGAGGCCTGGAATGGATTGTTCCTCCCGGTCCTCAGAAGGAACCAGCCCCGCCCACATCCTTACCAGAGACTTCCAGCCTCCCGAGCTGGGAGCTAATACATTTCTGGTGTTTAAGCCCCCAGACGGTGGCACTTGCTATGACAAACTGAGACAGTGGGGGAAAGCCTGCCTGGGGTCAGGTCATGGGGAGACCTCAGCAAGCCACGTGTCTTTCTGGGACTCAACTTACTGATCTGGAAAATGGGAGACCTGGCCTAGAGCAGTGGGTTTCAAACTTGGTTTTAACCCTGGAATAAAACCTTGCACAGAGGCCCAAACAAAAAAGGGAAAAAGAAACCCTGAGGAGGTAGAGGCTTTCTCTGGGTCCCATCCCCTCCCTACAGAGCAGCCTTTGAAAATCACAGCGCCAGGTCGTCTGGAAAATCCCTCTCGGTGCGCCTTCCTGAGCATCTTCAAAAGTGAAACCCACTGACCAGGATTGCTGAGCATCTCCCAGGCGCTCAAGCTCGTGCCAGCCGAGCACCCGGCCCCTTGACCTCCGGTGGCTACTGATCTTTGTCGGGTGGCGAGACGAACGTCTGGAAAACAGCGGGCAGACAAGCCAGGCTGCTCCCTCTCCTGAGAGCTACAGCTGCGAACAGGTCACCTGATGTTCTAAATCCGCCACATCTAAATTTATCTTGCCCTCCAAGGACGAGCAGATGCTGTGCCTTATCGGGGAACGGTAAGTGGCTGAACGACAGACGTGACACGCCCTTATCACCCCAAGGACGAGAATGACGTCTCCCTGACGATGAAATCAAGAGCTCGAGTGCTAACCTGGCAGCCTGAAGGGGACTGGGTCATTCGGGCCCCCGGGTGGGGCGGGACCTGTCCCAGGAGCCCGGAATCCTTTCCAGACCCTGCCGCGTGCCTGGCAACCCCAGGGGCCAGTAGCCCGTGAGCAGGAGTGAGCAGAAAGGGAAGGTGTTTGAGGCATTGCCCAGCCCCTGCTGCATCTCTGGGAGAGGACCCAAGCCACCCATTCCACTCAGTGAGCACTGACGCTGTGCGGACAGGGACCACGTGGGCTGCAGTAAGGGGCCACTGCTGATCAGACAGCAGAGTTGAGGAGCCTACAAGGAGGCTAGACACCCCAGAGATGGGGTCCCGGGTCAGACTGAGCTAATCCAGGCCTGGGCTTCCCTCCAAACCCTCGCAGGACAGAGGCCCTGAGATCCCACTTGCTGCAGGTTATGGGGTGATCCCTGCCAGCCAACATCCCAGAAGAAACGGGCAGGGACTCCTCTGTCCTTCAGGGTGAGGCTCCTACCATCCTCTGGAGTCCACAGACTCATCAAGGGACCTAATGTCAAGGGAAGAGGGACATGGCGTCCCCATTGCCCCACCGTGGCATCAGAGAGCAGATCCGGTCTTTATTCATTCAGCTTTTAATTGCACAAATAAGATGCCAATTCACTGTCCCTTTAAACACCACCTTACAGATAAAGCAAACCTCCATGCCTTCCCTGTTAGGGGTGCAACCTTCCAAAACAACCACATGTCCTTGCAAAGAAACCCACCCACCAGGCCAGGGGTCTGGGCAGAGTGTGGCACTCGGCTTCCCTGGGCATGCTGTGGGGCCAGAAGGAATCTATCCGGGTGGGCCTCCAGGAGGAAGAAGCTGGAGGCAGGGACTTAAGAAAGGGTAGGATTCCAATGCCCCCAAGGCAAGGGTTGCTGGGACACTGGACCCATGTGGTGTCAGCATAGAAATAGCTAGCTTCATTCATTCCTGAGGCCAATTCAGCTTCTTTTTAAAAAATATATATTTTTAATTGATTTCAGAGAGGGAGGGAGAGATAGAATCGATGATGAGAGAGAATAATTGATCGGCTGCCTCCTGCACGCCCCTCCCCGCCCCCCCCCCCCACCCACACACACACCACTGGGGATTGAGCCCGCAACCCCAGCATGTGTCCTTGACTGGAATCAAACCTGGGACCTTTCAGTCTTCAGGCCGACACTCTATCCACTGAGCCAAACTGGCTAGGGCCAATTCAGCTTCTTGAGGAAACTCTAAAGCCCTCCGAAAGGGCCTTCAACCTCTGCCCTCAGGCCACTAGAACCACGTTGATGATGACAACAACGATGATGACCACGACGTGATGGCATATGCGAGGCACTCTGCCAGCCCTCCCACCGGCTCTACCAGCTTGGTATTAGTGTCCCCATTTTATAGACAGAGAAACCGCAACCTGGAGAAATTAAACCACTTGCCCAACATCACTCGGCTGGGAGCAGCGGAGCCACCATCGGACCTTAGGGCCAGTGACCGAGTCCGTCCACGAGACTGCCCCGCTTCTGCGGCCTGAAGCCCAGCTCTGCGCCTGCACCAATGCCTAGCACACAGTAGGGGCTCGACAGATATCCGTAGGCCGGTTTCTTGTTTAACACGTTAAGCGCCCGGCCTGTTTTGTCTTCCGGACGGAAAGTACAGTGTCAGTCACTGGCGACTGGGCGCTTAACGTGTTAAGGAACACACGCAAGGCTGAGGGAGTGAATTATCAAGTCCGAGGCCAGTTCAAGGCAGTCTTCACATTATTATGGTGTTTTTCTTTAATGCTAAGGTTACACTGTCTTCTAGGAACTCCCCCACAGCTCAGAGCTTCTGCTCCTGCAAAGGGTTAAGGCTTTGGTCAGAGGCTCTGCCACCAGGCAAATGAAATCTCCCCGGTCCCGTGGGTCCGTGGGGGCACAGGGCACCACAGCAGCTAATTTCTGTGAATAGCCTCCTCGTAAACGTCAGCCTCGCCAGGGGGTGCGGAGGGGGCCTTGATTTATTATATAGCTTTTGGACAGTTCCTACAGAAATATTGCCAAACAGCGGAATAATCAACTCTTTCACTCAAGCCCCCTCATGCGTGTTTTTTTTTTTCAAATGAAAGAATAAAGTACGCAATGAGCCTGAGCTAAATAAATAAAAATGCCACACTTTTCCCCAGCAGAACTTTCTGCGTCACTGAGAAATATTTGCAGACCTCAACAATCTTTTATCTTCACAATGACGCCCTCGCCTTCCAAGTTTTGGACGTTCTGAGAACTCCTTTGATTTGGGCCCTCTCATTATCTTACGAGAACAATTAGCTGATTAACAATGTCATTATTGGATGTTTCATCAAGCAGACGTTAGAGAGCCCTTTCCTCCGCTCATGGCCCGTCTGTCCTCCGCCAGAGCTGTCTAAGATCAGTTACTCATGTCTGGGGCTCACACTTGTGTGGCAGGGATTTCTATCTTAATACTCATCGCTGCCAATCACAGTGCCTGGGCTGGGAGGAGAGCAACATCCATCCCGCTACTTTATCAACCCACCCACTCACTGTGCCAGCAACGGAGACTCCAAGATGGACAGGACGTGGTCCATGCCAGCAGGGAGCTCACACAGAGGGATGCCCTGGGAAGCTCAGCGTGATGCCACCTCCTCCAGGGATGGTCATGTTCCTGATGGGTGCAGACCCTTGATACTTTGCCCCAGCTCAGCAACCTGTTTCTCCATCACAGAACTTTCTCAGCTTGTTATCTCCGCTTTATTTCTCTCTGTCTCCTGGGCAAAGCCATGCATGAGCTCCAGGGGCACATAATAATTGCTCAGTAAACACTTGTTGAATAAACAAATGCACCTACAACCCACGTTTTGTTTTTTTAAGAAAGAAAGACCTTTCTTTTATATATAATCGATTTTTTTACAGAGAGGAAGGGAGAGGGATAGTTAGAAACACAGATGAGAGAGAAACATCGATCAGCTGCCTCCTGCACACCTCCTACCGGGGATGTGCCCACAACCAAGGTACATGCCCTTGACCGGAATCGAACCTGGGACCTTTCAGTCCACAGGCCGACGCTCTATCCACCTGAGCCAAACCGGTTAGGGCCTACAACCCACTTTTACAAGATAAAGTAAACAGAGAAACAGACACGTCTGTCCCTTTGAGTGCCTAATAAGCCTCTGCTTTGATTCCTGGTGGGAGCTGGTGCCCAAAAGGAGTCAGTAAGATGCTGGGGAGTGAAAGCTGCAACTCAGGACCAGGGGCCTCTTGGAGCCTCTTTACTCAGGTCTGGAAGGGGTTGGACAGGATGCTCTCCAGTTCCTTGAGTGGAGGATTCTGTGGAAACCTAACATCACCGTGAGAATTAGTCAAACTGCAGCCTCAGGGGAACTGGCCTGGGCCAGGAGCCACGGTGCCTTCGCCACTTAGTAGATGAGACTGTGGCCCAGCCTTGTGATTGTGCGAAGTTTGCTCATCTATCAGGTAAGAATCGGGGGGGTGGGAGGGATATTTAAGTACATGCTTTCTAAGGTTCCTCCTACATCTATTTTTTTAAAAATATATTTTATTGATTTTTTACAGAGAGGAAGAGAGAGGGATAGAGTTAGAAACATCGATGAGAGAGAAACATCGATCAGCTGCCTCTTGCACACCCCCTACTGGGGATGTGCCCACAACCAAGGTACATGCCCTTGACTGGAATCGAACCTGGGACCCTTGAGTCCGCAGGCGGACGCTCTATCCACTGAGCCAAACCAGTCAGGGCAGGTTCCTCCTACATCTAAACTTTTATGACTTTAGGTTTAAACCACTGGCTAAAATTAAATTTAGGTATAGCAAGCACATGTCACAATTTTGTTTTAAAAACCTTATTTCCAATATTTTATCTCATTGATTCCTTCATGCACCCAATATTTAATGAACTTCTATCATGGGCCAGGCATTGTTCTAGACAAGACACAGTCATTCTTGTCATGGGACATCCAGTCCAGTGGGGGAGACAGAACATACACAGGTCAACGACTCGAGGAAAGGTGACTTCAGACGGAGTTACGGGCAGAGCACAATAATAAACAGCACCGTGTGAAAGGCAGCAACTGCAGGGAGAGTCTGCCTCCTTTCTGGCGGCTGGCTGGGAAGGTGATATCTGAGCTGAGCCCTAAAGGCCCCTGGAGATTTTGTGGGAAGAGCATTCCAGGCGGCGGGCACGGCAGTTCCAAGGGCTGCAGGCTGGGGACAAGCTTGGGGTATTCAAAGAACCGAAGGACGAAAAGGCGACCCGTGCAGCTAGCGACTGGGGAGGAAGGAGTCATCGATCCAGGACACAGGCGAGGGCCAGGGGAGAAAGGGCATTGCCAAGAGGGCCATGGACAGGACTTAGGGGACCCAGGGACTTGGATGGAGAAACAGGTCATCTTTCTTGTCACCAATTCTTACTGAAAGTGAGCACTTCCTTCGGTCACAAATGTCGACAACCCACCGTCACGTTAGCAGTGCCAGGGACTCGTCAGCAACAGAAATCACAGATCCGTTCCGATCACCGTTGTTACAGGTATCTGGAAGTACCACGCTCATCACAAATTCAACATCACAGTAGCTAGTAGACCTTATTGTTTAAATTATTAACAAAGAAGCACATATACTTCAATATCATAAAGTTTAAAAGTCTCTAACTGCCCAGCCGGTGTGGCTCAGTGGTTGAGCGTCAACATATGAACCAGGAGGTCACAGGTTCAATTCCCAGTCAGGGCACATGCCTGGGTTGCAGGCTCGATCCCCAGTATGGGGCGTGCAGGAGGCAGCTGATCAGTGATTCTCATCATTGATATTTCTATCTATCTCTCTCCCTTCCTCTCTGAAATCAATAAAAACATATTTAAAAGTATCTAATAACTATATCTAATAACCTCTTGCATTTTATTTTATACACATCAGAGCATTACTCTGAGAAGGGGGTCTCTAGGCTTCACCCAATGGCCAGAGTGCTTCTAAGCCACAGTCGGGGGGTTGGGTTTTATTCCGTGTGGGATAGAGAACTCTACAGAGGTTTCAGCAGGGGATTCAGTTTTCATTTTCCAGAGTCACCCTGGCTGCTGGGAGGAGTGGCCTGTGGCTGCGCAGGGCAGGGCAGGGGCAAGGGGGGCATGGCCTCCCGGCCACTGTTCTGGGCAATCCAGAGGGGGCAGCGTCCCAGGTCCCTGGGTCCCCATGGGCTCTGCCCTTCCCTCTGATCAAGAGCCTTCCCACCGCACCACCCCACGCTGTCCTCTGGGCCCAAGACGCCCTTTCACCTCGGCCCGAGCCTGTCCTGGGACATCCTCCCAAAGAGCTTCAGAAAGTGAGCTCATGACTCAAGGAAAACAAATGCGGCTTTTGCCGCTGTTTGGCTTGTGTCTTGGTCCAGAGGAGCAATGAGGTTTTTATTGAAGAGAGCCTTCCAGCAGGACCCCAGCAGAGGCTGGGCAAACACCAGGGCGACGGACTGTAAACAGGCGGAAGGCCCCGCGCTGGGCCCAGGGCCACGGCTTAGCCCCGGTTTGCGGCGGCCTTCCCGTGTTTCCCCGGCTCCCCTCGCTCTGCACTCGCACACAGAGTCTTTTCAACGTCCTCTAGGAGAACAGAGAATTCACGTCCCCACGCCAGCACACACGTGTCTCACACCTTCCCAGGGGAGTGGGCCCTGCCAAGAGGACGTTCATGGACCTGGAAGGACCGCTGGGGTGGGGTCCATGGGCAGAGAAGAGCTGAGGTGAATCCTATGCTCCCAGGGGTCCCCCAAAGCGGAAGTGATGAAGGCAGGGCCAGGTCGACTAGAAGGGGAGGGACGTTTGTGGCTGTTGGAGGTACCTGGCCAGGTGGGAGCTGTGCCACTGAGCAGGTGGCCCCTCCGTGAGCACCGACATCCCCCGCAAGAGAAGAGGGGCGCGCAGATGCTCACCTCCCCCTTGGCTCCCAAAGCCTGGGGCTGTTTCCCAAGGGCAGGACCCACGGGCCCCAAAGGAAGGGGAAAGTTACAAGCCGGGGCTCAGTGCTGGGCCTGGTCCCCTCCGCCACTCTCCCACAGGCTGTGTCACTGCCATCCAGTTACAGAACCCTCTGCGCCTCGGTGTTCCCCTCTGAAAGGGGGAGCAGAATAACAGTACCTGCCTCAAAGGGTAGCAGAGACAATTCTGCCCAGCACCCACCAAATACTCAATAAACATTGCTGCATCTTTACATCAATTAGTAAGGATGCCAGCCTGGAGCCCTGCCTGGAATCATGGCGTTCGTTGTTTTGTATTGGACTCGCTGTGTGGGGGTTAACAGCCCCTTGCGCCCCCCAGCCCCACCCCAAGCTCCCTCGAGGCCGGACGCTCACCTATGGTCCTCCGGAGGTCTTCACACTGGCTAATGTGAGGGAACTTCAGGATTTCCTTCCACTTCTTGCTTTTCCCTTTGCGCTTTCCTCCGCCCCCTGCAGAGATGGAGGACAGATGTCAGTTGATGTTGGTCTTGTCCAGGGCTCCAAAGCCCGTGTCCCATCCCAATGAGCCTATCCCCAACACCCGACGAGCAGATAGCTGGGGGGGAGGGAGCTCGAGGTCTAGTCGGTGACACACCCCAAGCACTCCACCCCCGCTGGCCCACTGGTCTCAATCCTCTGTGCTCTCCCAGTGAGCTCAGGCCTGAGCTCCCCTGACCAGCAGCAGCAGGGGAGCCCCTCCAGTCATCCATGCAGGTGCCCCCACCAGGCGCCCTGATCTTCCTCAGCATCTGCCACTGCTGTCCACCCTGCTGGGTGCCTGGCAGCTGGCCCAGACTAGACCATAACCTTCCCTTTCGGCTCAGGAAATCCTTGTGGAAAGGATCCCCTCACTGCCTCGTTTTGTCCTCATTTCGTGTGGAGATCCACCTTCCCCATATGGAGGTCAGAGGTCGGGAAAAGAGCTTTAATTTCCACTTGTCTTGGGTACCCCCTTCTTCATCCTCACAAACCCCGGGGTCTCAGAGGACATTTCTCAAGGCTGGAAGGACTCCTGAAGGGCCCTAGCACACCTCATGTCCTCTGCAGTGTGCACACATGATGAACATGCGCACGCTAGGGACATGTACACAGTGGACATGCACACAATGAGCACACCCATCATGAACATACTCAATAATAGGCACATAATGAACATGCAACGAACACACAATGAAGATACACATGTCATGAAAATGCACACATAACGCGAATATGCAGCGACCACGTGGAACTGAGTAAACTGCACACATAGCGTGTTCCCATCATCCCCTCCACTCCTTATCTGGGCGATGGTGGACAGATGTCAGAGCACTCAGGTATGCAAGCAGCTACGGGGCGCTGGCTCTGGCCCAGGTGTCCCTGAACTCACCAGCATTTGGTCCTTGGACCTAGAGGCACTCTGCATCCTATGGCCAACTCCCAAGGACTAAGATGCTGTCACCTGCCCCCATGCTCTGAGTGGCCTTAGGTATCATCTGTCACTGACTCGCCACAGGTCACATAGGCCTTTAGGCCCTTCAGTGTCTCAGAATATTAAGGGCCTTTCACCCTCCTTCATGTGATCAACACGCCAAGCACCTGTGGAGTTTTGGGCCTGGTTAGAGAGACGTAGGGTCCTTGGGCAGGATCTTGGCACCCTGGGCCCGCTCCCGGCTCTGGGTGAGTGTACAGTCTCTAACCTCCAGAATGGCTCTGGGCAGGGCAAGGATCCCTCTCTCCAACCAGCAAACCCAAGGACACCAGTGGAGCTTGGCTCTGGGCCCACCCCCACCCAGTGTGCATTCCAGGCTGGCACAGAGCTGGTCTCAGTGAATGGGATTCCTAACTCATCCACGTTGCCCTGGGAAGCTGAGGCATGTCTCCCATCAGCAAGTGGGTCAGCTTCTGAGGACGGGACCAGGACCTGCATTCTATGGGCCAGGAAGTAGGAGAGGGAACTGACAGGTGAAGGACAGGGCCCCGGTCCCTTTCTCTGCAATCTGTTCTTCTGGTCTTCAACTTGGCCAACCAGCCCCAGCTCCCTTGTCTCAAGTCTGCGCAAAAGACAAAGCCTTCAGACTCCAAAAGACAGAACAAATGTATATTGGGCATGTGCTGTGGCCAGGCACATTAAACATTATCTTGTTTAAGCCTCATTAAAATGATTATTTGGGAAAAAATCACTGGGCCAACATCACAGATGAGGAAACAGATGTCTGGGGTTGCGTAACTCACCAGCTGATGGCCTGTCCGACGCCATACCGGCTCTTTGCTCAGCCAGGTCACGCACGCACGCACGCGCACACGCATGCACACACTGCAGAGCCCTCCCACCGGCCCTGCCCTGGGCCAGGCCCCACACCTGTACCCTCCTGGAGTCTTCATTCTAACTCTGTGAGGTGAAACTATTACTATTCCCTTGGGACAGATAAGGAAACAAGCGGGGGGCGGTGCGGGGGGGGGAGGGGGGAGAGGGAGGAAGGGAAAGAAGCGAGTAGCCTACAACATCACAACTCACTAATGGCGGAGCCAAGACCCCAGCCTGAGCAGAATCCAGACCCAGGCATTCACCCTCGCCCTTTAGACACCCTCCCTCCAGGTGCACTGAAAGCACGAGTAATTCTCAGAGATCAAAGAGAAATCTGGTGTCAGACGTCAGAAGTGACACAGCACCCGTGAGAGGACCTGGAACGGGATCTCTCTCGCTGTGGCCCGAGGCTATGAGCTCCAAGAAATAGACGCCACCCCAGACCCACGGCTGCAGACTTGTTCTGTTTGACCCACATGTGTGCTGTGTGCCTGTTCACCGAACCAACAGTCAAGATCTAACCCTTAGGAGATTTCGTATACAAATCCATTTCGGACTTCACTCCCATAACCCATCAGCTGGAGGTGGGCAGCAGCTGCCCCTGTGGACAGGCCATGTGGCCTCCACTCAGGAGCCTGCCCGGCCTCCGGAGGGGCAGAGGTCAGGATGTGCAGCCCCCGTGGAGAAGGCTGCAAAGCCAATGCTGCAGTCTCAGCCACTCACATGCTGCAAAGCCTCAAAGGGCCATCAGCATCATCAATCCATATCCCTTCCACTCCCCCATTCCCACCCTCGTCATTCCCAGACCTGGGATGAAGCGCTTTTTGTGTGTGTGGTAAAATATACACCACATAAAATTGATCCTCTTAACCATTTTTAGGTAAACTGAACTCTATACCCATCAAGCAACTCACCATTCCCTCCACCCCAGCCCCTGGCAACCACCATTCTATTTTCTACCTCTACGAATTTGACTACTCTAAGGACCACATATAAATGAAATCATACAATATGTGTCCTTCTGTGACTGGTTTATTCCACTTAACATAATGTCCTCAAGATTTATCTATGTTGTTGCGTGTCAGAGTTCATTCCATTTTTAAAGCCCAATAATATTCAGTTGTGTGTAGAGACCTATTTTGTTTATCCATTCATCCACTGATGGACACTTGGGTTGCTTCTACCTTTTGGCTATTGAGAATAGTGTTGCTATGGATGTAAGTCCCTGCTTTCAATTCTTTTGGGTATATACCTATGAGCGGAATTGCTGGTGTGGAAGAGGAAGAAATTTTCCTCTACCATTCAAGGTTCATTTGTTTTTCTTTAATTCTAATACTTAGAGTTAACCAAATTTAATTAAATACTTATGTATGGGAACCCAACATATACAAGAGAGCCAAAGATCTCACATACATGAGAGGTTCAGAGACAGACAGGTAACATGAAGTGTATACAACATTCTAAACTAAGGATCAGATAAGGCATGTTGGGGCTTCATAGGGGAGGAAGATCATTGCAAGATAAGAAGAGCAGATGTGCAATAATTGTAAGTTTGCCCTCCCTATAGACAGATCATAAAGTTTTTTGTGGTAATAACCCTTATTATGGGCAAAGCCCCTAATTAAAATTCTTTAAGAGAGAAGTAGCAGTTTCTTATGAGCCCCATCTCAATTGCCTTTAGCTCAAAACAATCACATACCACAGAGGCACCTTTTGGGGTGACTCATTCTGTACCCCTATGTTTAGTTTTTGAGAAACCAATGAAGTACTCTTGACAATAGACTCCTAGGCTGTACCCCATCAGGCTGTACCCCAGCTTTCTGTGATTGGAACCCAGGAACGTGACATCTTGAAAGGCTCCTCAGTTAATTCTCAGGTGGCCAGTCTACAGAAACCAGGAGTCTATGTTATACATACACGTGTGTGTGTGTGTGTGTGTGTGTGCATTTTTTATCAATGAACTTATCCATTAACTTAAGAAAATTAACACAGATTCATCAATTCATTCAATCACCAGTGTTGCGCATCTACTAAATGCTGAGTGCTATGCAGGCGCTGGGGACATGGTGATAGGCAAGATGGACAGGGTGTCACGTACTTGGGACTCCCGCCTATTAGGGCACCCAATCTAGCAAGAAAGACAGACACCAGAGGCTTTCAGTGGTTCTCAGCCGCTCTCAGCAGGGTGTCCCCTAAAAGGCCACAGGGGCCCTGAATGGCCTCCCCATGCATACCCACCTCCAGTTTCTCTACAAGTCGCGTAAAAGCCAGCCCCTCCATAACTCGGATAGGCTGGGGCAAGGTTCTGCATCTTATCAACAAACAAAACCTGGCTCAAAGAGGTCACCACTTCCAGACAAATATTTGGCTTGTAAGTATGCTGGTAGGTTATTAAATTGCATATTTCATGACTAAAGTGTTGATACTATTTATTATTCCAGTTGGACTTGCTTGTTTCTCAGTATCCTGAGGTGGCCAGGCCTACCCTGTGGCCCCAGCTGCCCCAGGCCCACCTCCCCACTTGGGAGGGCTGTCAGGCCTACAAGGGGCTACAACCACAACCTCCCACCTGCTCCGGGCCCAGCCCGGCCCCTGCAGCCAGATGGCCAGTTCCCAGGCCTGCCCATCACCCACAGGTCAGCTCATTCTCTGGCCATCATCTCCCCACGCGTTATTTCCCTCCCTGTAGTTGCTCTCAGGGCCTCTGCGCTTGCCTTTCCCTCTGTCAGGGAACTTCGCCGTGGGCCTCCCCAAGCTTGCCCCGTTCGGACCGAAAGCCCCTGGACGGTGCCAGGTGTAACCAGAGGCAGCACGGAAACAGCCACCCTCCCTTCCACAACAGTTTAGGGCGCTGCTGGTCAAAGGAACAAGGACACAGGGTAGAGAGAGGCACAGGCTAGGGCGGCCCCAGGATTCCAAGGAGGGCCCCTTTCTCCCGTCAACTCACGGAATGGCTTATGGGTCGCAAGGGGCCAGGAGGCTTGGAAAGGTCAGCATTATGCTTACGGGAGGGTGCAAACTTGTTAGAAATCCGAATTCTGTTGCTGGGTAGTAGTCTTTAGAATATACATATGGGGAGGTGGCGGGGGGAGGGGGGGCGCGGAGTGGGGAGCTGCTCTCAGCACACTGTGATCAAGGTCTGGGAGGTTCTCAAGTATCCTAGTGACCGTACGTGGGAAGGATGCTGTGTTCCCAGCCACGAGATGCCGATGACTCACCCGCTCTCGGCCGGTCAAATGGAAGGTAGTGTTACAATTTAGCCTTTGACGTCTGTGCAGCTAAAGAATCTGCTCCGTTCCTTTCTGCCCAGGTAAGCTTTCAAGACTCAGTTTCCACAGCACTGCCAACAGAGTTGGCTTTCCAGAAAACAACACCATGGGAAGGCCGTGGGCGTTCTCCGAGGCCATGGCACAGCGGAGGAGGCCGGGTTCTCTGACGAGGGAGGGACCCCTGTGTCTGCTGCCTCCACTCCTGCCCTCCCTCCCGCTGACCTTGCTGTCACGACCAGAGTGGCCTCCCCCGCCCCCCGCTGAAGCTGATGAGGGAGGTATGTGGCATCCCACTGGTTCAAAGTCTCTTTTCATTCAGCCCCAAACAAGGCAAGATCCCAATTATAGGGCCCGATCGGGAGCAGCGTTACACAGTGACTCGAGCCTTTTCAAAGGGACGTGATTACAGCCCAAGTGTACTCGAGGTGACCTCAGCCTGCAGGGGACTTTGTCCAACCCAATGCACTTGGCAACCACTGTGAAAGGGAGACAGGCCGCTTGGGGAGCAGGAGAAAGCAGCGCCCCTCTGTCCTCAGTTTTCTCATCTGGGATCAGGCAGGTGGTGCCAGGCAGGGCAGGGCAACAGAACCCCTTTATTTCAAAAGAATTTTTCTTGGAGGTCCTGGCAGGTAAGATAGACAAGAGAGACGATTGGGTAGGTGTGGGGTGGGGAGGATGGAGCTTGCAAATACATCCTCATCCTACTTTTGTGGGTCTCACTTTCTGGAAATACCCAGCACTTGTAGGGCGTCTGCCTCAAGGTACCCTCCTCTGTGAAGTTTCCCAGACGCCCAACCAGCGTGGCTCAGTGGTTGAGCGTCGCCTATGAACCAGGAGGTCAAGGTTCGATTCAGAGTCAGGGCACATGCCTGGGTTGTGGGCTCAATCCCAGTGTGGGGCGTGCAGGAGGCAGCTGATCGATGATCTCTCTTATCATTGATGTTTCTATCTCTCTCTCCATCTGCCTTCCTCTCTGAAATCAATTAAAAAATATATTTTTTTAAAAAGGTGACTCCTCCTCAATTTTCCCCCAGCCCCTGCCCTCGGCTCCTCAGTTACCGCACTGTCCCAAAGCGCTCAAGTGGGAGGCTGGGATCTGGTGGCCCCGGGGGAGACGCCTCCATAACTGCCCAATGATTGAATGTTTAGAAGAAAACGTCACAACACGAGGGGCCATCAAAGGCACCTCTGACCCTGATCTCCGGAGGCGGGGACCGTGCCATTGATGCTGGGTGGCCTGAGTCCATGAGTCCTCAGGGCAGGAAGCAGCAGGTAGCCCTGGTGTCTTGGAGTGTGTCCAGCGCCCTCTTAGCTGGGCACAGCACCCCAGGGGTGGGGGAGAGAGGGATGAGGAGGAGTCTGGGGGGCACAGAGCCTCTTCCCACCCAAACGTGCTCTCCACAGCCTAACACCACCACCACCTCACCACGTGGTGGGCACTGGTCCTTCTTACCACCTCGGACACCTGGAATGGGCCCGGAACACTGGAGCCAGCCCCAGGCCCGTCCAAAGGCTGATGCTCTGGTGTTGGCACAGCCAGGCCAGGGGACACTCTGCCCAACCTTAGCGAAGCAAGAGGGGAGCAGAGAGGGGAGGGCTGAGCCTTTCTGGGTCCTGTCAGCCAGCCTGGAAGGTGAACACAGCTCTAGTCAGGGGCTTCTGCTGCTCCAGGACCCCGCTAGGAGGGTAAGCAAAAACCATGGCGGGCCGAAACCGGTTTGGCTCAGTGGATAGAGCATCGGCCTGTGGACTCAAGGGTCCCAGGTTCGATTCCGGTCAAGGGCATGTACCTTGGTTGCGGGCACATCCCCGGTAGGGGGTGTGCAAGAGGCAGCTGCTCGATGTTTCTCTATCATCGATGTTTCTAACTCTCTATCCCTCTCTCTTCCTCTCTGTGAAAAATCAATAAAATATATTTTAAAAAAAGTAAAAAAAAAAAATCAATAAAATATATTAAAAAAAAAAAAAAAAAAACCATGGCGGGCAGATGGGAGCGGGCATCAGCACACCAGGCCTTGAGGCCGGCTCCACCCTGTGGACAGGACATGGGGAGGCGAAGGTACGCAGTTATCCTGACCCCAGAACATTTCGTGGTGCTGTAGCTGTCAGCCTCAAGAACCTGAAACCTCCAGAATGTTCTTCAAAGGAAGTGCATCGTTGAAGTGGTGTGAGGCGTGGGAGGTGGCACGGGCATGTGGGGCATGTGGGGTCTGTGGCCTGTGGGCAGGTCCCAGCACCTCCGGGCCCCACCTCATGGCCACACCGCAGTCGGGTTCCCAGAGCAGAAAAACCTCAGCCACACCAGAAGGAACCCACACCTCAATTAGGAAAACCCAAACCAACACCAGGCCTGGTAGTTGGTTGCCATGGGGATGGGAAGACACAGCCCCTCCCCAGCACACTGAGCCCGAGAGCAAGGAGGCCTCTGGTGTGGCTTTGTGGAGGGAGCGGGGGAAAGGCTGGGGACGGTCCCTCCCAGGAAACCCTGCCAAGGGCAGCCCTAAGCCTGGGCCACCTTGACCAGAGGCTGCTGCCCTTGAGCGACAGCTGCCGTTTACCGGGGCTTCTGATGCCCTGAGGCCTCTTCACCACAATGTGAGTGGGAAGTGGGTATCACTGCATGTTATCTGAGCCCTACCACACACCAGTGGTGTGGCCTTGCTTAGTCACGCAGGGTTCTTTCCTGCAAAGATGCTGCTACCCAGTTTGTATCGCTGTGCTAAGAATTAGAGCCAAATGTGCAAGTACCTCGCATAGAGTAGGAGGCTCACAACATGTGGCCATTATCATCACCACCATCACCACCCCCAATACCACCATCCCTGACACCATCATCACTATTAACATCACCATCATCGCCATCACTACCACCATCACCATCACCACCACCATCATCCTCCTCCTCCTCCTCAACATCTCACTGTGGTAGCTATCCCGACCCTGGACCAAGGGCCCCTTCTCCCAGGGCATCATAGAAAGAGACGGGCAGGTTGGACTTTTTTTTTTTTTTTTAATATTTTTATTGGTTTTTTTACAGAGAGGAAGGAAGAGGGATAGAGAGTTAGAAACATCAATGAGAGAGAAACATCGATCAGCTGCCTCCTGCACACCCCCCCCTCCCCACTGGAGATGTGCCCGCAACCAAGGTACATGCCCTTTGACCGGAATCGAACCTGGGACCCTTCAGTCCGCATGCCGACGCTCTATCCACTGAGCCACACCGGCTAGGGCAGGGTTGGACTTTTGACACCTCCGTCCAGGAGCTGAGTGACCATAGGCCCGTGGTTGGCAAACTGCGGCTCGCGAGCCACCTGCGGCTCTTTGGCCCCTTGAGTGTGGCTCTTCCACAAAATACCACGGCCTGGGCGAGTCTAATTTGAAGAAGTGGCGTTAGACGAAGTTTAAGTTTAGAAAATGTGGCTCTCAAAAGAAATTTCAATCGTTGTACTGCTGATATTTGGCTCTGTTGACTAATGAGTTTGCCGACCACTGCCTTAGGCCACTTCCCCAACCTCTCTGAGCCCTAATGACCTAACTGAGATCATAACCAAATGCCCTTTGTAAGAGTCAGGTGCAGAGTGCACTTGAAGCCCCAGCACTGTGCCAGGCTCTGGGCGGGAGCTAAGCTAACACACGCATAAGGCCTCTCACTCCCCGTCCTGGCTCCCCACGCCTCCCCTCCCTGTGGCTCCCCCTTTCCTCTGTTCCCCGGTGGCTCTTTAGGACTTTCGAGAACATTTCCTTCACGAGGAAGCAGACCCCCGTTCTCCTCTTGCAAACACTCATGGCCTTCTTTAAGGGAATGTCCTTTCCAAGGAAAATCCTTTTTCAGATGTATTTTTGGGGCTTACTGCGCTCTGCCCGCACCGGTTTTCACAGTTGAGAAAGTCTGGCCACAAAAATTAACTTTTCACTGCAAAAGTAATCCCCTTCTCTCAGCAAAGCCCAAACGTGGTCACGTTTGTCTCCGCGATGTTTTCTCTGGATTAAAAAAAGAAGAGAAAGTGGGGAGGGGAAAGGGGGGAGGAGGAGGGGAGCCGACCCCTGAGAAAAGCCACTGGCAGTTACAACCCGGCCCCGCAGCACAACTGTGACTATTTTGTTGGAGACATAAACAGGACTATTTGCTCATGGAGAAAAAAAAAATGCCCCAATTTTTCATAGGATATTCATAAAAATATTTGCATTTCCCTGTGAGTAATAATTACTCCTGCTGTCCCCAGAATGTTTGCATCACCTACTTAAAAGAAGCTGAACAGACGCTTTTGAAATCGCTCCCAATCAAATCTGCCCGGCGACCCGGGGCGTTCTGACGGCAACGTGACTGCTCACAGAAAAACGCAGAGGGCTGAGGTCCAGCGAGGTCCGGGAGAGCCAGGCCCTGGCCTGAGCGCTTCAGCCCCATCATCTCTGAGTCTCACCACACGACAGCTAAGTGCATGTATTTTACAGATGAGGAGCAAGCCCAGAGAGGCTAAGTATCTGGCCCAGGGTCACACAGCCGCTAAATGACTAAGCTGGGATTTGAACCTAAGAATACCTGGTTCTTAACTCTCGGTCCATGAGCCTGATATGGAGTTGGCTCAAGGGAACAGATGAGAACGGGGCCCTGACAAAGTGTCCCCAGACTCTGAAGCCATGGAAGCCCCAAACCAGCACAACATCGGGGCAACCATGGAGAGAAGAGTTTCTGACAGAGAGGTGAAGTCTCCCGAATGGGGGCCAAGGGAGGGTGCTTAATTCATTCCCACCTGCCTTCACCCAAAACATGCCCCCTCCTCTCGGTAAAGGGCACCACCCTTCACCCAGCCACTTGGGCCCCAAACCTGGGGGGGGGGGGGGTCAGAAAGGAGAGCTGGCTGGAAGACAATGGGTGACTAGAACATTGTTGTGGTCGCTTCCTATTGATGCTGTAGCAAATTACCACACATTTAATGGCTTAAAATAACATGAATTTATTATCTTAACGTCCTGGAAGTAAGAAGTCTGGAGTCGGGTTCCCTGGGCGACAGTCAAGGTGTGGGCAGGGCTGGTTCCTTCTGGAGGCTTAGGGGCGCAGGGCGGGGGGGGGGGGCGGGGGGAGTGTTCCCCGCCTTTTCCAGCTTCTAGAGGCTGTGCATTCCTTGGCTAATGGCTCGTTCCCTCCGTCTCAAAGCCAGCAGTCACTTTCTCCAGCCGAGTCTTTCTCACGCTGCATCACTCTAACCTCGGGTCTGTACTCAAAGCGCCCTCTGCCTTCCTCTCACAAGGACCCAGTGGGCACACTGGGCGCACCTGGATAATCCAGGATAACCTCCCGCCTCAACACCCTTAACTGGATCATATCTGAAAGGTCCCTTCACCTTGTGGGTCACATATGCCCAAGTTGTAGGGATTTGGATGTCAACACCTTTGGCGGGGAGGGGGCGCAGGGGAGTGGCTCTACTCAGCCTATCACAGTGGTGATTAAGACCACACAGGGACAGACCGCCTGGGTTCAAGTCCCAGCTGTGTCATGACTAGCTGTGCGACTCTGGGCAAGGGGTTGTTACTCGACCTCTCTGCGCTTCGACGGATTCCTTTGTGACCTCGTGGACAAAGGAGTCATGAGCGAAGGCATGCAAAGCGTTTAGCACAGCGAAGAAAGCTCAGTGAGAGAGCGTGCAGCTACCCTCGCCTCGCCATCAGACTCAGGACTCACAGATGTCAGAGCTGGGAGGGACCGGCCCTGCCCCTCACTGAACGGCACCCTCTGAGTTAGCTGGGGACACAGAGGCCCAGAGAGGAGAGTGAGTCACACAGCATTTTCTCACGCAATCCCCAGTCCCTGCTAACCACCACCAGTCACAGGCCAGCCCGAACCAGGCCCAGCAGGTCCTGCAGGCCGCTCTGCAGCCGGGAGACGCTGGAGGACACAGCAGACAGCGAGTCACACGGAGGGGGAGGGCGTGCTCCCTAGCAGAGCGTCTGTAGGAAGCACCTGCAGGTGTAGCCGCCCCTGGCCAGAACCTCACCCCCGCGTTCCCACCCCACCCGCCAGGCTCGGGGGCCAGCGTCAGACACCACACATCTTTCCTCCGGAGAGGTCAGCAGGGCTGATCTCGGCTAGGGACACCAAGACCCAGGTTCAGGGCCAGGAGCAGGTCCTCTGGACTGCAAATGGGAGCCAGGCCCCTCACTTCCTTCCTTCTCTAAGCGACCTCACATCGGACACCTCCCCTCTTCGGGCCTCCATTTCCCCATCAGGAAAGCGAGGTCCTGGACCAGACCAGTGGCCCTCAATCTGCAGCCCATGTGTCCAGGGTTCGGGGCCCCTGACCAAGTTTCAGAGAGTTCTCGGAGAGGAGCGCGTGGACACAAAGCTGCAGCACATGCCGGCTTGCTGGTCCAGGTGTCAGAGTCCATCCGAGCGCAGCTGAGGCTGAACAGACCCACTCGGAGGTGACTGTGATGAACAAAATGGGGAAACAGTGACTCACCTCACACAGATGGCCTGTTCAGCAGGCAAATTCCTCCACAAAAGGGGAGAGGAATCACTCCGGGTCCTTGGGTAGTTGGCAGAAGCTCAGCGAGGCTTGCTGCTTCCAGCCAAAGAGGCTGACTCACTCCAAAGGCCCTACCCTCCCACAAATCGGGCCTAGGCAGGCTCTGCCCCCAATGGTTCAATTTCCTACCATTACACTGACCTCCGGCTGACATCCAGGACACCTCGAAGGCCTTCCCAAGACTCAGTAAAAGGCCTTTCCCCAGGTCTCAGAGACAGCTGAGAGCAGACCTTTAAACAGAGAGATGCCCAGAGTGGTATGGCCTCCAGAACAAAAGCCAGGCCAAAACAAAAGCCAGAACAAAAGCCACTGGAAAAGTTATTTCCTGCCCCAGGGCCTTTGCACATGCCATTCCTTCTGCCAGACAGACACTTCCAGCATCATTTTTATAAGTGAAATATTTCAAGCTTAAAAGGAACAAAAATGTATAAAACATATATAGCTGCAGGTTTTGTGAAAATATTTCACTCATCCACTTCTGCTGAGACACGTGTAAGTTCTGGTTTCCAGATTTTCACCATCGCATAGAAGCTGCTCTGAGCACTCTGACACACATCGTCCCCACTTCACCTGGCCAAGTCTTCAGCTTCAGTCGGTGCCACATCATTCCCTGGACCCCTCCTCATCCATCCAGGAGCTGTGTCCCCACATTTCTCTCCCACTGCTTCCCAGTCTCTCCTTCCAAGCGGCTTAATTTGTCTTTACGGGGCTCCCTCCAAGAGGACAGGGACCACGCCCCGTTAGCTCACCTAGTGGCCAGTGCCTCGGATACTGCCCGGCAGCAGACCTCACCGTAGACCTCAGTAAGTGTCTATAAATGAATGAGCGAGCAGAAGCGCCACCCCAGAAGCTGGCCACCTGTGCTCCTTTTCCCTCCGGGACTCAGAACCTGGCACATCGGAGCCCTGGGAGCTGAAAGGTCAGAGGCTCAAGGCCAGGCCCTCGGTGACGAGGACAAGGCGCGGTTCACACCTCCATCCTGGCGTCCCCAGGGCTCCCCGCAGACACACTCTGCTCCACCGCAGCAGGTTTGGGGAGCCCGCTTGCCGCCACCACCACCCCCAGTAGTAAGAAGCAGATGCGCTGGGAACCTGGATACCTGGACCAGGGGCTGCACCTCATCCTTCAGCATCATGAGCGGCTGGAGTGCACCAGCCCCCACCTGCTGGCCACACCTGACCTGGGGATGAGGCCAAGGAGCAGGGCTGGCCATGTGCCTTCAGCTGCTATCAATCATTAGGATCTGTTTCCGATGCTTAAGCGGATGCACTGGATGCGGAAAACGGGGGGCAGCCAAGCAAACAGACACGTGTTAGCTGTTACCGAGTGATGCTCTCCGCAGGCCGAGCTCTCTCAACCCGCCCCTCAACCTGGCGAGGAAGTTCCTGCTCTGACAGGTGAGGACACGGAGGAATCGCAGGCACTCTTTCCTTGCTTTGGAGGAGCCAGGGCCTTAACCAGCAGGCTCAGAGACCAGCCAGTGATGCATGCCGGAGACAGAGGGACAGACAGGCCCACGTGCACAGACCATGACACAGTAAATTAAGATATTCTAAAAGACAAGCAGCATCGGGCCTCCCTGCCCGTCCAGCTGGCCCTGCCGGCTGGGAAACTTCCGGGCGCTCTGTCAGAAGTCCACCCTCCAGGCACCCGGTGCAGACCCAGGTTCAAGTCCTGGTTGTCAACCCTTTTAGCCTGTGTGGCCTTTAGCAACGTGCTTCCCTTCCTGGCCTCTGTTTTATCCTCTGTGAAATGGGCTAATGCTTGCTGGATTGGGAGGACCAACTGATGAAATAGACGGGAAGCCAAGCCCTATGTGAATCCTGGTAGCTTCCCAAGCTGCCGAGGGCACAGGGGCTCCGAAACGCCATCCTAGTCCTGAACCTGCCCCACCCCTTCCAGGCCCAGAACACTGAACCCTGGAGACGGAGATGAAAGCATTCGCCACCCTCCCACACGTACACAACCAGCCTCTTTCTGAACACATAGGCTGCTGAAGGGCACCTAAGCACCCGCCCAGAACCACAGAGGGCACAGGCTGTGACAGCCTGGGGGAGAGGAACACCCCAGGGACTCAGGGTGGGGCACAGCTGCAGCTACCCCGCCTGCCCCAGCTTCCTGTGCTCCCCACCCTGGGGCTCCTCAGGCTGAGAGGAAGCCAGCCCACCTGCCTTCATACACTCCATCCTTCTGACATATCGGCTTCCTTGGGGCACAGTGACTTTTTATTTTTATTTACTCTCCTCCAACTCAAAACAGCCTGTATTCTGAGTCCCAGGGGCTGGGCTCAGTCATGGCCTGGCCAAAAAAAAAAAAACCAGAAATCAGAGCCTGCCTCTTTAAGAGACAGAGGGAGCATCTTAGGTACACACACCCACACCACTTCAGTCTTCTCCCATTTAATTCTGACACTAGCCTATGAGGTTTGACTCACCATGCCCATTTCACAGGTGAGGAAATGGAGGCTCAGAGCCCTGCCTTTGGTAACACAGGAATGGGAGAGTCAGGATTCCAGCCCAGGTCACTCAGCCTTTCAAAGACAAATACCATAACTCAATCAAGGCGTGCTGTCTGATAGGACTCTAATGCAAGGCAATTTAAAACTGACTGGTAGTCACATTAGAAAGAGGAAAAAGAAATGTGTCAAATTAATTTTAATAACATATTTGGCTCAGTATATCCAAAATATGATCATTGCAACATGTAATCAGTATAAAAAATTATCAATGAGACATTTCACTTCTTTTCATACTAAGTCTTTGAAATCCAGTGTATATTATACACCACCGCGCACCTCTGTTCCAATGGGCCACATTTCAAGGGCTCCATGGCCGTACGCTGGCTGGCCACACCCTCTTCTCCTGGACATCAGGACGATGACTGCCCCCACTCCCTGCTCAAGAAAACTTGGCACAATAACCTGCTGCTATGACTTTCATCCTCAGACCCCGAGGGAGTCCTTTGGGTTCGTCCAAACCCACTCCCCAGCGGCAGGAACAGGCTGGTGGCAGATCAGGTGGAACGTGGTCAGGTGTGACCTGCAGGTGGCAGAGCACGAGGCGGGCAGGGCTGAGGCAGCTGCGGTGGCCACCCAGAACGGCAGGGCTGGCAGAGCCCCTGCTGGGGCCCAGAGGTCTCCTCTCCCTGCGGCTCCCACCAGGCCTAAGCCCGGAGCCAGCCCTCTTGGACAGGAAGGAGAAGAAGGGAGCCGGAGGGGGAGGGAGGAAGGGAGGTGGCCAAAGGTCCCTCCCTCGGTAAGCGAAGGACAGCTCCGGACAGCTCTTTCCGCAGATTCCCTGGGGTCCTCTTCCGTGTGCACGAAGCCAGCACCTCAGACGGGGATGGGGGTGTCGGTTCTCAGGCCCCCTGCCTAGGACAGGGACAGGCATGGAGCAGGCAGAGAGGGCCCTCCCTGGCCGCATGGCTGGTGAGGGGACAGGATGGCACATGGGTGACAGTGCTGGCTGCTGGTTAAGACTTAATACCTGGCCCTAGCTGGTTTGGTGCAGTGGATAGAGCGTTGGCCTTCGGACTGAAGGGTCCCGGGTTTGATTCCGGTCAAGGGCACATGCCTGGGTTGTGGGCTCAATCCCCAGTAGAGAGCGTGCAGGAGGCAGCCAATCAATGATTCTCTCTCATCATTGATGTTTCTATTTCTCTCTCTCCCTCTCATTTCCTCTCTAAAATCAATAAAAATATTAAAAAGAAAAGACTTAATACTGAAGTCAAGAGCTTGCTGGTGAGCTCAGCCAATCACTAGCTGGGTGACCTTGGGCCAGACACTCTTTGAGCCCCGGTCTCCACATCTACGAATGGGAATAATGTACTCTGCCGCTCGGGGTTGTGAATAGCTGAGAAAACTCATGTAGGCTCTTGGCTCGGTCCAAGGCAAGCGCTCCATCAACAGCAGCTCCGCTCCTGTCCCGCCGTTGCCATCACGGAGGACCAACCACTTAGCCCCGTGCTTTACCTTTCTCCCTCCCCTGGCCATATTCTGCTCCCTGGGCCCATCAGCCAGGGCTGCCCAAGGCTGCCTCTCAGGCATTAAACACAGTCCAGACGCATCGCCAAACTCTGAGTTTTCCAATTCCCCCGACTCCAGGCAACATCACACCGTCCAGCCCTCAGGACCCAGAAAGGCAGCTGGAGGCAACCCCTCCGAGTGGGATGATGGACGTGTGCAGGAGCCAGGCACCGCCCTGGCACTTTAGGGAGAGCACGGACCCTGGGTCCTCCTGAGGAGAGGACACCCTGCAGCGAGCAACCTGGGAGGTGAGTGGGTCAGAGGAGTCCCATTGAGCCCCAAGCCCAGGACACACTCTGGATTCTTCTCTTCCTCTCCCCTGCCTTACGCTCCACACCGGGTTCAGCCCCAAATCTGTGGGCCCCAAAGCAAAACCCACACCTGTCTCCTCCCTCTGTCTCCATGGCTGCCACCCTGGACATCTCCTCCTGCCATGCAACTGGACCAGCCTCCCTCTCGCTCTCCTACCCCTGTTCTCGCCCCCTCCAAACCATCTCCACCCAGCAGCCAGAGTTAGCCAGACCCGAATCAGATCATGGAAGCCTCTCACTTAGAGTCCTCTAACGACTTCCCAACAAGCTGGGAAGGATGTCCAACGGCCCATGCTCTCCTCCAGACACTGTCCTCCTCCCGTTCCCACGGAGACTTCCAGCTCATTGCCGCCTCCAGGCCTTTGCCCAGCTGTGCCCCCGGCCAGATTAGTCTCATGCTGACTCCTTTCTGACTCGTCTGCCTCCAGTCTCATGCCCCCATGGAGGCTCCCTGGGCCCCCCCCTCTAAAGTGGCACCGTCACCTGCAGAGTCTGTCTTATTCTGCTCCCTGGGCCCATCAGCTGATCCTGCTCATCTCATTGACTCCACTGTATTCATCACCATCAGGAATTATTACTGCTTATGCATCTATGGGTTATTTATTCCTACATGACATGATCATCCTTGCTTCCTTGCTTCCTACTAGCCCAGCACCCCTATCCGAGGGCAGGGTCACCTGCCTTGGTCACTGCTCATCCTCAGAGTCCAGACAGTTCTGGGCACACGGTCCTCCATAAACGCATGTAACCATCCTCCTACCCACTGAGCAGTCTGGGGAGGGTCCCAGACCCCGCTGGCTCCTGCTGTGAAATGACACCTCCCAGCATTGACTCTGAGGGGGAGAAGGGGTGGGGCAGGGAAGGAGAAGGGAGCAGATGCTGTCACCACCAGAACGACCTTTGCCCCAGTGACAGCGTCTATAAGCAGTGGTGGGGCAGGTGGGGCGCCGGTCACCCTGGCAACAGGTGGTTCCTCCAGAGGCCCCTGGCAGAGGCCCCAGGGAACCCCAGACCTGAGGGGAAAGAGCCTGACAGGCCCTGCCCTCCCTCCGGCTCCTGGCCCGGCAGCCTCTGCTCGAACACCTGGACAGCCCTGCTTTCTGGCCCCAAAAAGTATTTACATTTTGATTAGGTCTGGTTTTAAACCACCAGGTAGTCTGGCCCGAGGCCGATCCGCCCCGGCCTGTCCAGCTGTAATAACAAAGTGCACTGGGGGGCAGGCAGCAGACGTGGGACCCGGGGAGGAATTAACCACATTTCCAGTGCCCCCACCCCACCCTCTGCCCTGAGCCACCTGCTAAAGAACAAGAACAACCGGCCCTTGTGAACAGAGGAGGTAAGCTCTTCAGTGCGCCCAGAGTAAAGCCCGCAGGGCGAGGAGCACGGGCACCCTGACCCACCCCGGCCGCGGCGGGAGTGCCCCCACCCCCAGCAAGGGCCTCCCTCCACCACGTGGTGTCTCGCCCAGGAAGCAGGAAGTGAGTCTTCCAAACTGGGTCCTTGCACCGAGTCACAGCCTCATTCCGAGGGCTCTATGATTGTGAGACCTCGGGAGGATAGGAGTGAGTCCAGTTATTTATTTTATGACCTTCAGGTCTCCTTGAAAGTGTGATTCTAGAAGCAGCAAATGACACCTTACAAACATGGACCCCTGAATTCAAAATACAGTAGAGAGCTTTATCTGCGGTTTCCATTGCCCTTGGTTAACTGTGCTTTGAAAATATTAAATGGAAAATTCCAGAAATAAACAATTCACAAGTTTTAAATTGTTCTAAGTAGCGTGATGAAATCTCACAATGGCCCGCTCTGTCCCTCCCAGGATGTGAATCATCCTTCCGTCCAGTGCATCCACGCTGTATACCTACCTACCGGCCCATTAGTCACTTCGCAGCCTTCTCAGCTACCAGATCGACTGTCCCAGTATCACTTGTTTTCAGGTCGCCCTTATTTTACTCAACAGTGGCCCCAGAGTGCAAGAATGGTGATTCTAGCCGTTCAGATATGCCAAAGAGAAGCCGTCACCTTTTCCATAGGTATGTATGTACTAGTATAAGGGAAAACAGTATAGGTAGGGTTCAGGTGGAACTGAATGGCAAAAATATTTTGTTAAGCTTGTGAGCTCCAAACAGATGGCGGTGGCTGCTGGAACTCAGGGGTCACAAGTGCCATAATTGATTAGCAATGTCTGCCACTGGCACGGGCAGGGGGAATAATGCTATGCAAGCTACATGTTTGCTGTCTAGGGCTTAGCTAAAAAAGCAAAACCAGCAGTGGGAATTCAGAAAACCTAGGATTCAATGGGTAAGGAAATATGGTCAAAGTAACTCAGAAAGAGAGCCAGGGGCCTTGGAGCAGCAAAGAACGAGCCACTGGCAATTTCAAGGGCAAAGGGACAAATCACTCCCAGGAAGATCAAGTCACTTCCTCAGCAGCTGTCAGATGGGACATGTCCCAGAGCCACCCCCCATCTGGGCTGTCATTCAACCCACGATCCAGTCCCAGCTCCTCAGAGAGACACAACTCCAGGCTTCTGCAGGAGACAGGAGGACGTTTGACCTTTAGGGCCCAGAAATAAATTCCCAGAGTGATGAACACAGTTTGCTGCTGCACTGCGGGGGCGGGGGCGCGACTGGGTCTCGCTGATGACAGGCGTCCCATTTAAAGGCAAGGGAACAGGAGCCGCTGGGCACAGAATGTTCCACTGGTAGGCATCCACCAGCCAGGGCCGTGCAGGAGGGAAGAACGGGCCTTCCCAGCAGGGCACCGTACTTTTCTGGGACAAAGTAGGCACTTCTGCCTCTATGTTTCCATCTCAGCACGAGGCCCGAGGAGGAGGCTCCCAGCAGGACAGCCTGGGGCAGCCTTCCCAGGAAAGCCAACCCCGTGGAGGCGTGGAGGTGAGCAACCTGGATAATTACAGGGTTGGAAGAAGGGCAAGTTCAAGGCATCCCTCAGCCACCCGCCACGGGTGACTTCCAGGGAATGCGAGTTATTTCCCAGCAGAGGGAAGGAGAGTTTCCTGTTTCTGCAGAACAAAAGGATACGGGGAAATGAACTTATGTTGTCTCACAGAGGATTAGCGTGAGGCTGGAGGGGAAGGTTCCTGAACATATCACACTAAATTGAAGGAGGAGGCTCTTGGTGCAGCGTCTCAGGGTGTGTGTGGTGGGGGTGGAGATTTGGGGGAGCTCTATCCGGAGGGACCCAGCCCACCCCTGCTGAAGGGTGTTACCTAGGCCTCCTTCTCTATCAGCAGCAAGAACAATCCCCACCCGTGTACCTCAAGGGGTTGCCGTGAACATCAAATGCGTGTGGAAGACAAGCCAACTGCCACTCGTGCGACCGCGTGGCTGAATCCCGACGCTGAGTGAGTGAAAAAGCCAGATGCAAAAGAGCACACATTGGACAATCCACTCATGAACCCACGGGGTCAGAACCACCTCGGGGCAGAGGGTACCGGGGCGCAGGTGCCAGGATGCGTGTGCTTCGGAAAGCTCCCCCACAGTGCGTTATGGTTTCCGTACTTTTCCAGCAACACTGCACCTCAACAGAAAGCCCACCCCCAAATTGTCTGGAAGGCTTTTGTAAACCTCCAGGTGGAGATATGAACAGAGGGAGAGTGTTCTAAAATATGAGTGCTACCTTTAAATTTCACGTGTCATTCTCCCCTAAAAGAAAATGCTGCTGAGAGGAGGGGAAATGCGCCCTCGGTCTGAGCCTGGCGCCGCAGCCAGGGGCTGCTCGCTGCCCCCGGAGCTGAGTGCCCGTGAGGATCAAGGGCTGCGTCAGAAAGTCTGCCTTCATGGGGGGCACGTGGCACCCTGGAAAGGGCTCTGTCGCTATGTCACCATGGGATTGGAGGAACCTTCAACCCACCCGCTCTCGTCCTCACTGATAGAATGAGAGCTTGGCTAGACCAGTGATTTTCAAACTATTTCACTAGGACCCCACTGGGTGTCCCAGGGACCCCCTTAGAACCATTAAAGTGGGGCAATTTCATTGGAACAACAGGTTTGGGGTGGGGTTTTTTAAATATATTTTTATTGATTTCCAAGAGGAAGGGAGAGAGAGATAGAAACACCAATAGTAAGAGAGAATCATTGATCAGCTGCCTCCTGCACATCCCACCCTGGGGAGCGAGCCCACAACCCGGGCATGTGCCCTGACAGGGAATCTAACCGTGACCTCCTGGTTCATAGGCTGAGTCTCACCCACTGAGCCACGCCGGCCGGGCAAACAACAGGCTTATTAGACATCTGGACAAGTTTGGAAACCCCTGAGTTCGGTGAACCTGGGGCTCCTTAACGGAGAGCAGGAGTCGGTCTACTGCGCCACAAAAGCTAATCTCGAGATCAGAACTTCGGCCTCTCCTTATTTATCTATTCACCTTGTTGGTCAATACACGCCTACCACTCTGGGCACTGAGATGAAAAAGGAACGCGGCCTGATCCCCGTATCCCAGGAGCTGCCGGGGGAGTTAATTTCCCCGTATCCTTTTGTTCTCCCGGGGCCCGCCTTTAGAAGGTCAGACCACAGGGAGCGCAGGGAGGGTCGGGGAAGGCTCCGTGGGCAGAAGGACTGAAGTTTGCCAGGAGCGGGGGGTGTGGCTGGGGGTAAATGGTATTCCTGGCAGTGCGAATAGCATGTGCAAAGGCACGTGATAAGAAAGCAAGGCCAAACACTTCAAAGCTTGGCAAGGTGTGGGGCTGACCCACGGCAGGGGCAGTGGGATGGGGTCTCGGAGGTGGATCTAACTGTTCTTGATCATAGGACTTGGGGGCTAAGGGACAGGGGAGTCTGGACAGGCCATGTGTGCAGGCAGAGTGAGAAGAAGAGAGGCACATTTGGAGAGAACAAAAAAACACCACAAGGCCTACTGGAAATGCTAAGTCCCTGCTGGCCGGGACATTGAAACAGAGGTAATGGTGTTCCAGAGAGAGGCCTGGGCAGAGGTGTGGTCAGGGTTAGGACGAGGGATAGAACAGTAGGGAGCACACGCCTAATGCTGGTTCCTCACCCACCAGGACTGTGACCCACACAGGAACCCCAGTCTTGGATAACTCCCACTAGGCTGTCAGGTAGGAGTTTATCTGCCTTGTTCTGCACCTGGAATCATGCCAGGTACACAGGAGGAGCTCAGTAATCTTGACGAATGAGTAAGTGAACAAATGAGCAAACAGCACTGAGCTCAGACAGCTGCACTTGAGGATGGACCACGATAGCACATGCACAGAGCTAAGCGGAGTGCCTGCACCAAGTAGGAGCTCAATAAGAGCAGCTGGGATTCGAACTCGGGTCTGTGCAGCCTTCTCTCTCACCATCACACAGCCATCTCGCCCAGATCCGAGGTCCTTTCTCCCCCCAGGAAGGCTCAAGCGCAAGTGCAAAGGTACCTCCTCTTTCCCAAAGCCTGACCCAGGTTCTGCTGGTCCTGGTCTCAGTGTTTCCCCAGCGGGGTGGGGTGCGAGCGGGGGGCAGCACGGGGAGTGAAAATACTGCTGCTCCCAGACCCCAGGGGATTAGCAGGTGACTGTCAAGCATCTGGAGACAGAGTGCTCCTGTCACTCCTGGACACAATAGACACCTATCACGTCCTCCACCCGAGGTGTCCATTTCAGGTTTAACATAACAGTAGAGGATGGTTCCCACTCCTGACCTGGATACCACCTCTCAGAGACTTAGAAACGAGGGATGATGGGGCAGCACCTGCACCACCAGCTCCTGGCACTGACTGCTGCCAGGCTGCTGGGCACCATCCCCTCCTACCTCCCACTGCACCCCAGGGGCAGGGAGGAGCTGGCACAGGTCTGTGTCGGTGGGAAGCTTTCACCAGGAAGCTAATTCGCTGCTCTCTATGCCTGGCAAACTGCTGCCGCCCATCGTCACGGGTCACCGGAGGATGCCCGTGGGCAGTCTCTCAGAGGGCGATAACTGAGCGCCTACCCACTGCTGCTCCTCCCCTGAATGCAAACCCTGCCATCGAGGTTTTGCAACTGTCCCGGGGAGAGGAGCCCATGTCCGCTAATACTCCAGGCAGCATGGCCAGATCACAAGTCAGGAGCCTGGCTCAGGCCGCATGCACCTCTGTATGACTCTCCCAGACTCGATTTTCTCATCTGTTAAATGGGAGGTAAAAGGACTTCCCCGGCCGAAGCCGGTTTGGCTCAATGGATGGAGCGTCGGTCTGTGGACTGAGGGGTCCCGGGTTCAATTCCGGTCAGGGGCGTGTGCCTTGGCTGCGGGCACATCCCCAGTGGGGGGGGGTGCAGGAGGCGGCTGGTCGATGTTTCTAGCTCTCTATCCCTCTCCCTTCCTCTCTGTAAAAAAAATCAATAAAAATATATTTTAAAAAGATAAAATAAAATAAAAGGACTTCCCCGTCTAGTTCACGAGATTGCCGTCAGATTCAAAGAAGAGTGTAAATGAGCCCCATGCTTGCTTACTTCCAGGCTGCATGACCTCAAACAAGGGATCCGTGACTTCTCTGGACCTTAGCTTCTTTATCTATAAAATGAGACAATTCCGGCCCCTATCGCTGCCAGGAAGGTGACAGGAGATGATGCCCCGAAGCACTTAGTGCAGTGCTCAGAGCAACACTAGTGCCCCATGCTACCGGGGATTAAGTTATTAAAGGTGCTTTGCAAGCCAGAAAGTCAATATGATTGGAGAGCCCCGCCCTATCCTGGCTGGCAAGTGGCACGCTTAAGCTGGGGTAGAACTCCAAATGCACTTATTCCCTGCGGTTAAGAACTAAGCTTGGGGCTTATTTGTTTTTTCTGAATTCTCTGAAAGACCCTCAAAATAGCTCCCCGCCCAAGGCAGCAGCCCCAAAACAATGAGCGGATGAGTGGCGGAGCCCGGGCACCAGCGATTGTGAGAGCTGAGGAGGAGGTCCCAGGAGGCAGTTCCTTCCTGGCTCCAGGAAGCAGCTCTGCACCCACCAGCACCCAGGGCAGCCGGGTCACACCCACTCACCCGGCCTCAACCTGAACAAATGACCCCAAAGGGAACCTGTGCCCAGATCCCTGCTTTTCCAAGGGTACCAGGCTGAACCCCCAACCCAGGGATGCCGCCAGGAGGGCAGCATTGACTTTCCTGCAGAATTGGTGACACTTTGGAAACCCGAAGGAGCCCTCCTGTGCCTCTGATGCCAGCCTGCAGAAAGCGGGAGAGATGCATCCACAGGCAACGCCAAGACCATGGAGAAAACTTCCCATCAGGTCACCCCGCCCTGCTCACCTGCTAGCACCTGCCCACAGCGGGTTCCCGGGGCCTCCTTCAGGTTGTTCCCAGGACCCAAGACCCCCACCCCAAACCTACCCACCACCCTAATGTCTCCTCACCGCTCCAGGGCTCACTCAAGTTTCGTACCCCAAAAAGCATCTCCTGCTACTCGCACCAGGACCAACTTTCCTGTCCCTCATGCCTCTGCACCATCCTCCCCACGCTGTCCGGGTGCGCTTCCTGAATAAATGCTCCCATCTTTGACTGGCACCGCACTGGCCTGCCGCTGGAATATTGGAGGAAAGCCCCCGCATTAGGGGAGCCCAGTCAGAAGGCGAGACAGGCAAGGAAGTGGACGATTATGCCCAACACACTAGGGCAGTGGTGGGCAAACTCATTAGTCAACAGAGCCAAATACCAATAGTACGATTAAAATTTCTTTTGAGAGTCAAATTTTTTAAACTTAAACTTCTTCTAACGCCACTTCTTCAAAACAGACTCACCCAGGCCGTGGTATTTTGTGGAAGAGCCACACTCAAGGGGCCAAAGAGCCGCATGTGGCTCGCGAGCCGCGGTTTGCCGACCACGGCACTAGGGCTACAGAAGGGGACACCAAGCCCACGGCATCTAGAAGGCTACCCAAAGGAGGGACATCTCATCATGACCTGGGAGAACAGGTATGTGACAGCCAAGCAGAGGGTGCAAGGACTAGAGAGAATTCAGGGGCCGGGGTCCTCGGGAATGGCTGGATCACAGGGTGCCTGGGAATGGACGGGAGTCCATCAACAGACTGCTGTTGGGCCTCGGGGAGACTGAGGAGCGGGGTGGGGGCGTGGCATCTGGCGCAAACACCGAAGCAGCAAGGAGGCCGCCTCCTCCCGGCCTCCGCTCGTTGCTCTCTGGTGGCTGGGGGCCGAGTCACTGACCCTCTCTGGGTCTGCGATCCTACATCCAGCAGGAGAGAACCCAGGGGCTCGGATATGCTCCCAGCATCCGTGGTCCCCACAGCAGGGGAGAGCGGAGAGCAGAGCAGGCGCTGCCCCCAGCCTGCCCAGACACGGTCCCCAAAGCCGTGGGAGGGAAATGCCGGGGTACAGCCCTCAGCTGCTCCAGCCCTGGGTCTTCCGAAGGAGAGGAACAGGGGTCACAACAACAGCCAAAACAGCTGCGGCCCGGCTCGAAGAAACCTCTTGGGGTCACGGGGCAGGAGCCTCCTACGTGGGCTCCAGGCAGAAATAGATCCAAGTAGCCCCCACGCTAAAAAAAAACCACCTGCCTCTCCCCGTCCCCCAAAGCCTGTTTTTAAACGAAGAAAGTCTTTTACAACGACAGTTAAGAGAGAAAATAGACTCCCTTACCATATTTTCTCATGAAGTTAAAAATACAAGTGTTGGAGGGGAAAAAGTTTTGTTGAAGGTCAGAGCGGGGGGGGAGGGGGGAGGCATGTTTTCTGAAATCTTAGAAAATAAACAGACGCGGCCCTGATCCACAGGCTCTCTGGGAATGTGACCTGAGTGCTGCTGGGGGTTGGAGAGCAGTTTAAAGGAAAGTTCAAGGGCACGCCGGAGGCCGGGGATTAGTTTGGACACTGTGTCCCCCTCTCCAGATGACCAGCCTGCCGGCCACTCGGGACCGGAGTGTCCAGGAGATGAGAAGGGCGAGGAGAACGTGGAGCAGGCTGGGAAACAACCCCAGGGGGCAGCGAGGGCCGCAGGGGCCAGGTCTGTACTAAACAAGGCTTAACCACCCGAGCAAGGCTGTGGGGACACACTCCAGACAGGCCGGAGTAGTGACAGGGGGGGCGGTAGAGCTGCTGTCCACTCAGGAGACAGGCTCACACTGGGGCCCTGTCCACCCGCCTCTCTATAGTAGCTCCAGAACCCACGGCAAAGCCAGTTCTGGAGAAGGTCAGCAAAGCAGGATGATACATATTTATTAAGCACCTACTATGTGCTAGACCCTGCAGCAGGCACTGCAACTAGCAAGACAGATCAGGCCCCAGTCTGCATGGAGTGGGTGCTCAGAGCCCCTCCACTCTTTCCTCTACCCCCAGAAGACCTGCCAATCCCACTGGGTACAGAAGCTTGCTTGCTGAGCCCAGTGGCAAGGGGCTGGAGCAAGCCATGTCTCTGCCCCCCCCCGCCCCCGGGCTCATAAAATCCTGGGGTCTTTGCAGGCAGTTGGGATGGGGAGGAGAGCAGACCCCACACCATTGTCCATATACAGGGTGTGCCCCCATTCGATTAATGTTCTCTTTCTGCGCCCCCAGCTCTGAGCTAACCCTGGGAGGAGGGGACACAGACTGGGAGGACCACCCGGCCCAGAGAGGAGGAACCAAAAGCGGAGGATTGAGACACGCCTGGGAGCGGAGAGAGGAGCAGGGCTTTGCAATCAGATAAGGCTCAGTTTGGATCTAAGCCCAACCGTCTACCAGCTGTGTCTCCCTAGGAGAGTCACTTCACCTCTCTGAACCCCTGTGTCCCCCATGGTAATGTGGAGATGACAGTGCCAACCTCGTGGGTGGCATATGGTGACTGGCTTGTCACTGGCATTTGACAAAGCAGAGCAATGCCCAGCTGCCCAGCTGGGCTTTACAGAGGTGGGAACAGCCGTGCTTGAGCTCAGGGGAGGGGCCGTGGAGCTGGCCAGAGAAAGTCCAAAAACATTTTAACAGATGAACTGTTATCTGAACTGAGCCTGAGACAGGAGTACAATTTCTACAAGAAAAACTAGAGATGACGTTCCAGGCCCAGAAGAAATGGGCATTTTTTTTCTTGGAGACTTTCTAATATTTCCTTATCCTGAAATGAAAGATTTGTGCTGCATTAATAATAGACAGATGGCCCTAATCAGTTTGGCTCAGTGGCTAGAGCGTCAGCCCACAGACTGAAGAGTCCTGGGTTCAACTGTGGTCAAGGGCACATACCTTAGTTGTAGGCCCCGTTAGGGCACGTGTGGGACGCAACCAATCGATGTTTCTCTCTCACATTGATGTTTCTCTCTCTCTGTCTCTCACCCTCCCTTCCACTCTCTCTCTAAAATAATAATCTACACTAATAAAAGAGAAAGATGCAAATTGATCGTACCTTTGTGACACCCACCAGCCAATCAGGAGTGAGTATGCAAATTAACCAAAAAAGGATGGTGGGTTAATTTGCATATGCAGGCGCCAAGCAGCTGGGAGTAGGACGGGATGCTTGGGTCGTCACCATGGCGACAACGCAGGTGTTCTGCACTGCCCCAGCAGCTCCGGGCCTCTGGGTAGCGTAGGAAGGTGGAAAGGCAGCTCTGGGCGAAGGTGGTGCCGCCAGCCAGGGAAAGGAAGGCCCATTCTTGCACGAATCTTCGTGCATCAGGCCTCTAGTAATAACAATAATGGATGGATGTAGCATTCCCCTCCCTCCCTCGTATTCATCAATATAAATTTATTGAGCACTTACTATGTGCCAGATGCTGTTCTAGGCATAGGCCACAGATTAGTGAACTAAACAGACACTTACATTTGACCCTCACAACCACCCAGAGTAAGTCTGGCCAACTTATCAGCATCAACACCACTTAATAGATGAGAAAAAGAACCACAAGTTAAGAATCCTTACTCAAACTCAGGCACTTTGAGCCAGAACAGACATAGCAGGCAAAAAGCAGCTTCCCCCGCTATCCCCCCACTTGCCCACCTTTCCCCCTAGAACCTTCACACCCAGGAGAGGGAAAGGGTGACCGTCCCCCCAGAGGGACCACTCCCAGGGGGCGCCTGCCTGGCGGGCTGAAATGAGTGGAGGCCGCTGCCCGAGACCACAGACTCCCAGCTCCCTCATTACTCCCGCCAGCCACTCCCAAGCTTCCATGTAAATAATCAGTTAAGCTCCAGAACAACCTTTTCCCTTCAAATTATAGCAAGTTGAAAAGCAGAATCCACAGAGGGCCCCAAACTCCTGAGAGAACTGAACTTGCCCTCGTGGCCTAGGGATCAAGGGGACCATCAGGCCCACACCGTCCACCGAACACTCAGGCGTCGCTGAAACGCCAATCACAGGTTGCGGCAGGCGTGTTCGTCCAAAAACCTAATGTACAAAAAGCACACCATCTTCCCAAGCAAGGGGGCAGATTTTTCAGTAATTTATTTAGTCAGATTTTACTTCAAAGGACTTAAAGCACTTTGGGAGCTCAATTAATGAGAGGGATTATTAAGTGAGCTCAGAATCGCCCTGATGAAGTATTAAGAATCGCTGGTGTGGGGTAAAGGGCACAGGGGAGTGGGGTTAAGGGGGGGGGGGGATCGACATTCTGTCCTCTCCATTTCTGAATACATGAAATTTTTCAAAATGAAAAGTTTTTAAAACCCGGATAAAATAACAATTCGATGCCATAATGCTGTAGAATGAATGAAAATCAAATATTCGCAGGAAGTTCCTTAAAAATAACCCCTGGATGTGTGGGGTGCATGGCCCTACAAAGTGCTTCCACATGTGCAGCATCTAATTTGAACTTCCAAGAAAAGGAGGGGTGACTAGCCCCATTTTGCAGATGGGGAAGCTGAGGCTCAGGCTCGCCGGAGGACTCGCCACCAGGACCTTGTGCAGTGAGAACTTGAACTCGGCCTCAGGGCTTCACTTAGACTTGATCCCTCCCTGCGCTGGCCCAGCCCCACGAGCAGCCCCTGCTCCTCCACTCTGTCTCAGGGGGTGTGGCTGTTATCAAATACTCGGGTTCGTTTAAATGCTAAACTGTTCTGCCTGCCACCACCCCAGATTTTAAGAACTGCACCACGGCCCCCACGGGCCATGCTGGCCTGCCGTTTCAGTCACTCCCCAGGGCTCCTCGGCCCAGCATCCATCTTCCCTGCTGGATCTGTCGATCAAACACTGGCTTGGCCAGTGGGCGGTCCTCAGGATTGAACGCTTCCAGCGGAATGAATCAAGTCATAACAGAACGCTTCCCCTGGCCAACTGTTCCCACCCAGACTCACCTTTTCAGAAACCTTGTGTGGATAGAGTCTGGCCAAGATTCCTCTGATCTCTGCTCTCAAGCCAGGAATCAAGGGGGTTGGGCGGGGGGGAAGGGGGGAAGGATGTGAGGGGGGCAGGAAACTTCTCACCACCCACTCTCCTCCCATTGCACCTTAGGAGCAATCCAGGAAATGTTCCGAGACCCATTTGAGAAAACTAGTCTTTTTCTGCCCTCCCCCCCTCCCGCCCCCCGTTATTTCTGGTCTCCCCTGCTACGGACCGCCTCCAAGCCCGAGGTGCCCTAAATGCGTCAGCCACCGGTGACCCCATGATGGATGGGTCTGATGACTTCACTCCTGACACCAGCCCGGAGACGTCCGCTATTTGTATACTCAGAACCTCTGTTATGTCTGAAACCTCATAACCTTTTCCCAAGAACACATCGTACCTGTTCTGTGCTCCGGGAGTTTTGTAACCGCCTTTAGCCAAAAGCAACACGGCTCAGAGCCAGATCCCCACGCAGACTAGCAAGGCCTCCCTGCAGCTCAGACGCTGGAAGCTCAGGGTGTTTGTGCTCTGCATGGCCCTGCCGGGCCCTCCCAGAGAGGGGGCGGGATGCTGGAGTGTTAGGGTAGCCCCTGGTGGGACATCCCTTTGCCCATGTGGCAGCTTCACCCAGCGCTCACACCTGGGGAGAGAGGCGCAGCGAGCGCTTTCAGGAACCCAACGCACATGCTCAGGCCTGCCATTCCATCTCCCTCGACTACTCCCTTTTACCACCTCCTCCTGCTTCTCTCCGATCCCAATGACTAACAACTCCCAACCTTCATGCAGTGACTGGCAGAGCGCTCCAGAGCTGCCCCGCCCAGCACAGAAGCCGCTGGACACAGGTAGCTATTGAGCACGCGAGACGTGGCCAGTCCACATGGAGGTGTGCTGTAAAGTTCAAATACACACTGGATTTTGAACACTCGGCATGAAAAAATGTAACATGTTGTAATATACCCGTTACATGTTAAAAAGTATTTTGCATATATTGAATTAAATAAAATAGATTAAAGTAATTTCAGCTATTTCTTTTACTTTTTTTAAAATATATTTTTATTGATGTCAGAGAGGAAGGAGAGGGAGAGAGAGAAACATCAAGGATGAGAGAGAATCATTGATCAGCTGTCTCCTTCATGGGAATAGAACCGCAATCTCCTGGTTCCTAGGTCGACGCTCAACTACTGAGCACGCCGGCTGGGTTATTTCTTTTACTTTTTAAAATGAATGTGCTGTGCCCGGCCAGTGTGGCCCAGTGGTTGAGCGTCGACCCAGGAACCAGGTCACGGTTTGATTCCCGGTCAGGGCACATGCCCGGGCTGCAGGCTCGATCCCCAGTGGGGAGCATGCAGGAGGCAGTTGATCAATTATTCTCTCTCATCACTGATGTTTCTATCTCTTTCTCCCTTTCCTTTCCTCTCTGAGATCAATAAAAGTATATTAAAATAATAATAATAAAATTAATGTGACAACTAGAAATTTTGCAGTTTCCCAGGAGGCTCGTGTCATTTTTCTAGTGGACGGCGTCTAGTCTAGACAGTGGCTCTCATCTACTACCTAGGTCCAACCTCAGCTCCTTTACTAGTTGTCTGACGTCGCACAGGTTTCTTTTCCTACCTGTTTTCTAGCTTCCCCGCCTGCGCACAGGGCATACGCGTCCCTGCTGCCCGGGGCGGGGCGAGGATTCAATTCGCAGTTACCACAGTTCCTCAGTAAATGTTGGCTGTTCTTATTCATTCAACAAAGATTTACTGATCTCCCTCTGGCATGTCAGGCTCCACACTAAGCCCTGGGGATGCAAAGATGAGACATTCTCCTGCAGGAGGCACCCCGGCTCGGGCCTCGATGAACCAACCAGGTTCGCCTCTCAGCTTTACTAACTGTACGACCTTGAGACAGTCATGTTGTGGGGCGCGGGGCTCCTGGTCCTTCTGCAGAGTGAGGGATGGGGTGTCCCGTTCAGATAGATGATAACTCGGAGATCTCATGGAACCCTTCAGCACAGTCAGGTCACGTCCCCAGAGGGCAGACGTCAGAGCTCGCTTCACCCCAAGGACAAGCCACCCTGGGTAAGAGCATCTGGGCCCCAGGCCCCATCAGCACTTGGCCAAGGAGACCAAGGATGGGGCGTTCTTGAAACCTGGCAACTCCCAGCCCCAGGAATGTGTGTGATGTGCTCCCTCCCGTCTCCTGTCCCTGTGTCCTCCTTTCCCTGCCTGGCCTGGGGGTGCGGGGGCGGGGGGGGGGGGAGGAGGGGATGGGGACGGGAGGTGGAACTCGGCCTCACTTTCACAGAAGCCTCAAGGTCAAATATTTGATATCATCTCCAAATGTGAGGCTGCTTAGACACAGCGACAGGACACTTGTGTCTCATCAGCTCCTCCGTCTGGAGCACACTATGCATCAGTATTCCGTACAGATTTTGTCCTTACCTGTGGATATCATTGCTAGGCAGTTTTTGTCTAAAAAAGCATCATCTTAATAAAAGTAAATAGTTTTAAACACCAGAATTTTTGTAACCTTCTTG
Source organism: Eptesicus fuscus (assembly GCF_027574615.1). Taxonomy (NCBI): domain Eukaryota; kingdom Metazoa; phylum Chordata; class Mammalia; order Chiroptera; family Vespertilionidae; genus Eptesicus; species Eptesicus fuscus. The sequence continues at coordinate 55,429,964 of NC_072489.1, read as the reverse complement.
TGGAATTTCAAAATTTTTTTAGTGAATTTAGAGCCTCGGGGCAGGGTGGGGCGGTGGGGGCGGGGCGGGGGGGAATGGAAGCAGGCCAGGCCTCTTGCTGCCTTTGAGAGGCCTCAAGATGCACCCAGCTTTGCAGAAGGACCGGTCTCCAGGGGGCTCTTGTGACTGGCCAGGTCCGGAGAAGGGGCTGGACCCAGGTCAGCAGCCAGGCTCACCAGACCACAACCGGAATCACCGCCTGCTCTTCCCAGCCTCCCATCCACCTGCCTTCTTACAAGAACTTGTCCTTAAAATTAGCCACGCTCTTGTCTGCTCAAGAGAGAGTGGCTCAAATGCTTCCAGAAAGCCTCCTAAAAGCCTCCAGGGCCTCCACCAACCGGAACCCTGCTGACCACTCCTGGGCCACATGCCTTGACTCCCTTAGCTCTGTGCCCAGCCGCCGAGTGTGAGAGCAGAAAGCTGTCACAGGTCATCGGGGCCCACCCCTCATGCTCCTGTGAGAAGCCTGGACCCACAGGGGGCCTCCGTTCATCGGCCCGTCCACCCATCTGTCCATCTATCCCCACAGCACACATTTCTCCTGCCCTTGCCATACCCAGGTCCTGGCCTAGGAGCTGGGGACACAGTGGTATGGACACGTCCGACTGGTGGGGGCTACCAAAGGAAGTGGGTGCACAGGAAAGTGGGGACAACAGACCGGGGGTCAGAGAAATATTCCTGGGGAGCAGCGCCTAAGCTGAAGCCTGAAACACAAGTGGGACTGGCCTGGTAAAGATCTGGGAGAATGTTCCAGGCCCAGGGAATGGGACAGGCAAAACCAGACCGTGAGGGAAAGCGCAGTGCACGCTAAGAGCGAAGTGGTTCAGGGGCCCGGGATCTGCAGGGGGAGAAGTTAGTGAATCGCTGTTTTGGGGGGTGCAGCTCGGATTTGAACTCTAGGAAAACAGGCCGAATGGAAGGGGTGAACCACAGTGGAGGCACCACGTAGGAAGCCACGGCGGACAGGTGAGCTAGAGGCGAGGGCAGATCTTTGGGAGGGAGAACCGCCATGTAGGACAGGCCTGAGAGAGGATGCCGGGTTTCTGGCGTGGGGGACAGGCCACGCGGGCTGTTTTGTGGCCCTGAGACACGCCCTAAGAAATCAGAGGCTTGGTAGCCACCGAACCTGCCCACAAAGTCAGCCACGGCTGCGTCCTCTGTTGTCACTCATTGACAGTAGGAGCCTTCAGCCAGGCATCTCAGCGCTGTGGGGATCAGATGACCCGATGGCCTGGTTCGGGGATGGCAGCGCTCGAGGGCATGCTTCCAAATGGGCAGGGGCCCAAGAGGGGAGGCAGCCACTCACCACCCTGGGAACCTGAGGCAGCCTGCCAGCTTGGGAGGCTCAGCACGCTCCCGCCAGGGGCCAGCCAGGTCCCTCCCTGCGAAGAGGATGCCGCGTGGGGGGTGGGGGGTGGGGGATCGCAGAGCAGCGGCTTGCACACAGCCTGGGCATACAAGATGGGGGCGAGCCAGGCGCAGGCACCACCACAGTGAGGGGTCCCTGGTTGCCTTCGGTGTGCTTGAACCCCAAGGAGAGCTAAAGGGCAAGAGGCGGGGGCAGAAGAGTAATCTCAGGGCAGAGATTACTAAGCCAAGTGAGTCAGTCAGGAGCACGGGTCACGGAGTCAGGCCACACGAACTGCCTTGGGAGCGAAAGGAGGGGCGACGCTTTCCCTCGGAGGTGCGAAGGCAGGGTTTGCACGAGGTCCTGGAGGTCCCCGGAGAGAGAAATGAGCGAGCCCGAGCATGGAGGCAGCCACAGGAGCAGATCCTTGTGCCGGGGCCAGAATGGGCAAGTCCTGCGTGCGAGAGGCAGGCCCTGGGCGTATATCCCGCAGGCAACGGGAGATCATTGCCTCCATGGCGTTCCGGGAGGAAAAGTTAGCAATTCCTCCAAAAATTAAACATCATCCAGCAAGTCCACTTCTAGATGTCTACCCCACAGAACTGAAAACAGGGACTCAATGCTCCGAGCAGCGCTATTCACAACAGCCCAAGAGTAGAAACAACTCGAGTGTCCATCAGCGGGTGGACGGGGAAGCGAAATGGGGTCTATCCACACCATGGAACATTCTTCAGCCATAAAGAGGAACGGAATGCTAAAGAGTGCTCCGACACGGATGGACCTTGGAAAGATTATGCTAAGTAACGTAAGCCAGGCACCAAAGGACACATCCTGTATGATGCCACTTACAGGAAGGACCCAGAACAGGCACACCCACAGAGGCAGAGCGTAGTCAGAGGTATAACCAGGAGCTGAGGGGAGGGAGAAATGGGGAGTTATTGTTTAATGGATACAGAGTTTCCGTCTGGGATGATGAAAAAGTCCTGGAAACGGGTAATGGTGATGGTTGCGCAACACTGTGAATGTATGTCACTGAACTGTACGCCTAAAAATGGTTAAGATAGCAAAATCTATTTTGTGCATAGTTTAGCGCACACACGCACTAAGAAAAGACAAAAAACCTACAACATTCTGGGAGCGCCCCCCGCCCCCCCAGCTAGGCTGAAAAAGGGCCCCCATATGAGGGTGGTCTGACCATTAGGTAACAAGGACCCAGCCCCCCGCACTGGAGAGACCCGGTGCACTTCCGGGCAAGCCTGGCGGAGCTGAGCCGCAGGTTTATCCCCAGTCCGCCCTGAGACCGCTAAGCAACAGCCAGACAATAAGACGGGCAGCAACCTGCAGAGATGGAGGGAACTGGAGACGAATGACACGCGGCAGACCGGAGCCCCGAGGGCCGCTGCTGCAGGCTGGCAGAGGGAGGAACGGCAGGCCCACGCTGGCGTTCACATGCCTGCAGGTCACAGAGCCAACGAGAAAGAGCCCATTTGTGAGCCGGGGGCAACCCGTGTACCAGCCCACAGCCTGGAGGACTGACGGTGTGTGTTACAGCGCCCACTGGTATCATCACTGCCTGCGATCACTCCGACAAAAGCATGCGTGGGATGGTGACTCATTACCAGACATCTCTTGTCCCTGCTCCCATATTTGAAGTCCCTTTCTACCTTGACTGCAGTCGCTCTGCAGAGACAGGAAAAAGGCCCTGGCGTTCAAGGTTCTAAGACCTCCAGCACCTGCACACAGTACATGGACTTCCCATCTCCCACAGGTAAAGCCCCAACACTGTTGGCTCGTGCATTCAGGGGGTTTCCGTCTCTGGCCCCGGCACAGCACTCAGGCACCAGATTTGTGGGGATCGGGACAGCAGGAACCCCTGAGAACAGGGAGGCCAGGCCATAGGATCAACCGTCAGCGCGGCCGGCCAGGTCGTGGGAGGCACGGCCCCTCCACCACCACCAGCAGCAGCGGGAGGTGAGTGCAAACCAGCCAACAGCACCTCCAGGAACAGAGCAGACTTCACGCGTTCCTGAGGCTGCCCTATTTTTCACATGCTTCCCTTCCACTTCATTGCCCGCCAGAAAATGGTGTGAGTTTCTCCAGGGAGAGCACTTGCTGAAACACCACGGGCCAATTGACGTGTGTGTCAGCGCTGGCACGGGGCCTGGAACACAGTCCTTATCCTGCTGGGCTCAAGCTGGCCTTAGCCACAGAATGCCAGGACTGCGGGCCACCACCACTCCCTCCTGAGTCCCGGCATGCAGGGAAGGGGGTGTGAGCACAGGGAAGAGAAGCTTTGCTGTTGTCCCTGGAGTCAAGTCTAGCTTACCCATCCTCCTGCCCCTGTCCTCACCCCCAGCAGCACTGCATCTGCCCCCTTCAGAGTCTCCTTCCATCAGAAAATCTGCCCCTCCTGCCCTTTTCCCCAGGATGCTGAGCCCCGCCAGGGACAGAACGACCCTCTCCTATCCCTACAATGAGCACCTAGCTTAGGGCTTGGCACTAAAGGGCTGATAAATGCTGAGTGATGGGCAGAAGCACTGGGAGGAGGCCGGGAGGCGGAAGGGAAAGAGGACCTCTGACCCATCTCTTCCGGCTGCTCAGATTCCAGATTGCACCTTCAGGGGGCTCATGTCAAGCCAGCGGTCAGCCCAGAAATGACCCCCAAGGCAGTCGAGCATTCATGAGGAAGCCTCTGTGTGGACACTGTGGCATTAGATAAGGCCGCTCCCTGCCACGTGGCCTGTCAACCCTCTGGGAAGTCGATGCATCTGCGGAGGCTTGGGTGAGCTGAAGGTGCGTGTGGATGAAAAGAGTCGGAGCCGCGGTCGCTGCTTCTCCGGCATGCCCACGCAGAGGGGCAGCTGCAGGGAGATGCCAAGGCCAGGCTCGCTCTGAGAGAACAGATGAAGGAGACGGGCTCACGAGACCTGCCACTCAAGGCCAAGCACAGGGCCACTGCCTGATCTCAGGAAGGGAAAGGCTACAGGAGAATTGCTTATGGAAAAGCACAGATTCCTCGCACAGTGGTATAATCACCTTAGAAAACAGCTGGGCCGTTTCCAAAAACGTTAAACCTATACCTATCATCTGATGCAGCCATGCCATCCTAGTTATTTACCAAGAGAACAGAAATGTGGATCCAAAGAAGGACGTATAAGATGTTCCGGCAGCTTTATTTGTTATAGAGAAAAAAAAAACTGGAAATAACCTAAATGTTCAAACAGGTGAGTGAATAATCCAACTGTGGTATACACTGAGTGGCCGGTTATTATGATCTCTGAACGTGTAATAATCTGGCCACTCAGTGTATATCCTCTATAATAAAAGGCTAATATGCAAACTGTCCCCTCAACCAAGAGTTCAACCAGCAGGCAGGCCGGCCAACAGCCCATGTCCCCTCCCCCTGGCCAGGCTGGCCGGATCCCACCCATGCATGAATTCATGCACCGGGCCTCTAAAATATATATATATACACATATATATATATATATATATATATATATATATATACACACACACACTGAGTGGCCAGATTATTATGCATTCAGAGATCATAATAATCTGGCCACTCAGTGTATATGTACATGTAGTGGAACACTACTCAGCAATGAAAAGGAATAACCTATCGATACACACAGCAACATGAGGATCTCAAAATGCTTATGCTGAGTGAGAGAAACGAGACAAAAAAAAGAGTACCTCCTATATGACTCCAATTATAGACATTTCTGGAAAATATCAAGTCATCCATAGTGACCAAAGCAGGATAAGTGGTTGCTTGAGGTTGGGGGTGTGGCAGGAAGGGATTCTCTCTGGTCACTGATGTTTCTCTCTCTCTCCCTTTCCCTTCCTCTCTGAAATCAATAAAATAAAAACCTCATCCTTTACAGCAGGATTTGAGCTGTACTTTCTTCCAGCAAAAGCCCAGCATATCCCATCACTGGGGCTAAATGTGTGTGCGAACGAGAAGGAAAGACACCGGACTTTCGGATTCCTGTCTGCGTCTTCAGCACCCCCAGCAAGACGGCCCCCGAGCTCCCGCAGGCCTTTCCGGGCTGGTGTTGACGTTAAGTGCCTAACACCCATTTTTACACATGCTCAGCCTTCGCCCCCAACAAATGTAGCATTTTTACTCCAGTGAGTAATTTCTGAATGCCTTCCAAAGGCACCCATCTCATTTCTTGGCATCAAAGCGGGATCATCAGCCAGACTGAGCAGCAGCCAAAAGCACAGCATGCCATGACTTTAACACCATGGCAGCAAAAGAAATAAATTCTGCCTTGAAGAATTCAGACCCGACCTCGGTTCCAAAGGTCATCGTTTATCACAGGAAATAAACGGTTCACCGTGTGTTTTTCTTCCTCCGTATCAGGTCTCCTTCACAGGAAAGTTTAAGTAAATGAAACGCAGAACTGAAAGGACTGGCTGTCTCCAGGAAGTGGTAACAGGAGCAGTGGTCACGGAGCCCATCCTGCCCAGGGGAAAGGAGCCTCTCCCTGGTCGCCCGGATCTGTCCGAACAGGTCAGGCCCAGGTCACATCCACCCCACGTCCAGGTCGCTGCTTGGAGACAAGAAATCAAAGATGCAGATCAACAGTGTGCCCTGTCATTTGGCTCTGGATGCTTATCTGGGCTGTACCCTCAGCGACAGAAACCTCGCTCCCTACCCAGTGGGGAGCGGGGGAGACAGGGGGAGGAGTGTTACACTGTGATCATGACAATGGGAAGAGACACCACCTACTGAGTCTCACCAGTGTGCCAGTAATCATTCTCTGGTGCCCATCTGGTTTCATCTTCCCCAAATCCAGCAGCAGGGACCATCATTAGCCCATTTTACAGGCCAGGAAACTGAGTCTTAGGAAGCTGCCACGTGGCCAAATCGTAATTCAAATCCCAGGCTCTTAACCACTTTGCAATACTGCTCTTTCAAAAAAAGAAGAAGAAAAAAATTACATTAAAAGAGCCCTTGCATGTCCACAGCAACTTCCTTGTAACAATGGGGACCTGCCACCCCCAGAAGCCAGAAGATCTGCCCGAGGCCACCTAGCAGGAGCCGAGGCGGCCACCCTCAGTGCTGACACCCCGTCAGTGTCCTTGGGGCTGCAGCCCGACCTCAGCCCACCCAGGGGCGCCAGCTGTGTCAAAGGAAGCCCCTCAGCCCAGGGGGCCGAGAAACCTAAAACTGCAACTTCCTTCAACAGGTGAAAGCACACCCCTCGCCTCCAGCTGGAGGCGACCGTCTGGAGAGAAAAATACTTGGCGGAGCTTCAGGAGGCATGACAGTCACACCAGGAAAACCACCACCAGGAACAGGCGTGTAAAGAGACCTGTCCCGAGTCCCACAGGTTTCTAATCACCCAGCTGTCCCTTTACATGCCAGGGTGACGGGCAGCATCGATGGGCTGGTCACCGTGGGAGGGGGCACAGAGAGTGAGCGCCCAATGAAGCCAGGAAATCAGCGTTACACTCGGAATCTCTCCCCAGTCTCCTGCTCTTGTGCTTTCACCCCCATAGGGAGGTGCGGCCCCACCAGGAACGTGCATCACTTGCTGGCTCACTTTCCCCAGCCTTGTCAGGGTTAGACATCTTTTTTTCTTTAAATATATGTTTGTATTGATTTCAGAGAAGAAGGGAGAGAGAGAAAAACACCAATGATGAGAGAATCATTGATCAGCTGCCTCCTGCACACTGGGGATGAGCCCGAAACCCGGGCATGTGTCCTGACCGGCGTCTCCTGGCCCACAGGGCGATGCTCAACCACTGAGCCACGCCTGCCGGACAGGGTCAGACATCTTAAAGCTAAGTGTGCACTGTGTTCCTGGGCCCAGGGAAGTCGCTGGCCCCCCGTGTGGCCAGGTCAGAGTTGTAATCTGTGTGACAGCCAGTACCTGGGTCCCACTCCTCAGTGGCTCGTCTGGGTTGGAACTAGTTCCCGATCAGGCACCAATGGCTTAACCAAGCTTCACTTCAAATCCAGCTCCTCGGAGCTCTCTCACTTCAAGTCTCAAAAACAAACAAGGAACTAAATATATGACTCAGCCACTTTCTGACCATCAGACAAACCCTGAAACCAGAGTCGAAAAGTACGTGGTCAATGGGGGACAAAGCCTGGGGCCGTAAGAGCAGTGGCCCGCCTGCACCTGGGGTCTGAAGTGCCAACCCCTAGGCACCCTGGGCCAGCGTGAGAAAGCCTGGGGCCGGAGCATTGAGTCTGGCACCCTGTCCCCAACACTCATTACTGCCCACCATGGGTTATTCATGGATGAATTTACTTAAAACCTTTCTTAAATGGTCCTGTGGAGTCTGCACGCCCTTGAGGGCACCCACTCCTGATATTTACAACCTGCGGTACCGAGGCCGGCAGCAGAATCCCACGATGGAGCTCCATGGGGAAGGGACCGCCTCAAAGTCCCCTTCATGCCAACAGTGTCCCCCGTGGCCCCTGACACTACCGGCCTCAGAACAGGTGCCAGTAATGTATCTCCAACCACCTCATTTGAGCTTAGCGTAGAAATCCACATCCAGACTACCCATGACCCCATGACCCCCTGTACTCTCCTCTCCAACTGGGCCTTTTGAACTGGTCCAAGCGGCGCCCAGTTTCCCTGTGCTCGTATTCGGAGGTGCGGGGATTGGCAGGTCCCTGGTGTTGAAGGGGAGTATTGTCTCTGGCTCCTAGTGTCCAGATCGGAAAGGATATTGAAGGCTATGGAGACGGACTGCCCTGTCCCTCCCTAGGGCTATCCAGCTCTGCTTAAAGCCCTCGGGAGCAGGAAGCCACTCTCTCCAGGGCAGCTCAGGTCCCTCCGGAAAGGTCTTGCCTCCTGTCGCTCCAGTTTTATGAGCTGGACCACGAGTGACGAGGACAATCCTGGACCTCTGGCAGGGTCAGGTCTTGAGAAGTTGAAAATCTGTGATCAACTCCTCTGCTCCCCACCCCCTTTTTCAGGAGAAGCTCATCAGTCAGGGCAGCCCCCCATGTGCTGGCTCTGGGCCAGGCCCACCTACGCACCTGACAAATACAAGCGCAGTTAATGCTCATGCCCCCCACCCCCATGAATCAGGGAAGAGAAACGCTCAGAGGAGACAAGCAGCATGTCCAAGTTCACATAGCTGGTGGGAGCAGGAGCCAGGTTGAAGGCCCAGCTCTGTCCCTTTCAGTGTCCGAGTTCGTAGCTATTGTCCTATCCGGCTGTGCATCCATACAGGCAGGAGTGCAGGACGTTCTGAACCATTTCTGGTGAGCAGACCACACCCGGGAGGATCACATCCGCCTACAGCAGTGAGCTCCTCGATTCCACTTCCGGGTCAAGTGGGTCTGTAGGAAAGCCCTGCCCAGTAGGATCGCTGAGGAGAGTCCACAAAACAGAGCCCAACAGACAAGGAGCAAGAGCAGCCAGCACCAGGCTCGGTACCCAATGATTTCCAAATATCAACTCCTTTAAGCCCCCAACAGCCCTATGAGGTAGGTACTGTATTTACCGACGAGGAAACACACTCTTTCCAGGTAAGCAACTAAGAAATGATTTGGCACGGAGATTCAATCTCGACTAACCTGGTTCTCAAACGTGGATCCCCCTAGACTAGTAGGAGGCCCAGCAATCCCTCCAACAACTGAACCTCTGCACACAAGGGCGGCACAGATGGGATGGGATGTGTCATTTACAAGGTCTGCAGGCTCAAGGAGCCAGTGACTCAGGGCAGCCCGGGGTCCAGGCCTCAGATTTCTCTTTGTCAAACGCATAGATCTGTATATGCTAACAGTCTGTTTACTGGGGCAAAACAAAGAAGTCAACGCAGGCAAACAAAATCTGTAGGAAACACATTGTTTCAGCAAGTCACTGGGGCAGGAAACAATAGAAGGGAAAGGCCACACAGAGATCCCTATGAAGACAGACAGACTGCCCTGCGGTCCCCAACCCGCAGGCCTCTGCTCGGCGGGCAGTCTGAGAGGCCAACAGGTCTCCATGGCGCCTCTCAAGGACCAGCGCCCCAAAGGGCGTGGAGGATGTGACTGAACACGTGTGACCAGGGTGGGGCTTCCGGCCAACATGCTTGCCCCTCACAGTGGGGGTAACGGAGCCAGTGGGCGCCTCCTCGGGCTTCCCAGCCCTGCCTGACAACAAGAACTTCGGAAAGCGCCCGTCTGCTGTTCAGCAACTTCTGGGCGGGTCCTGTTATTATTATTAACAAAGATAAGATTATGACTAATAATAACACGCGTGACATTTAAATGCATTTTGTCCTATCGCTGCACAGCCTTTCTTTTCTCTCTGAGGTAGGGTAGAGTTCAAACTCCACCTTTGCATTGCTCCTGAGGCCAACCAGGCCCATTAGCCTGAATGCAGACGCAATTGCCAGAGCCTTCCTAAGAACTAAGTGATTTTTTTTTTTTTATTTGAACTGCGTGCCAGGCACACTGCAGTTTGGAGCTGCTGGAAGGAAAATGCCTGTTGTTTGACTTACAAAAACCAAACTTAACTCTCAACATCACACCTCAGAAGAAACCTCTGAAAATCTAGAGGACCGCCCCCCCCCCCAAACTAATTCACACATCCCCCCAGCATGGGAAGGTCTGCGAGCCAGGCTGGTGCTATGGAGTTGGCAAAGGGCAGCATGGAGCGGGCCCCTAGCAAGCAGCTTTGGTCCAGTTGGGGAGGCGGACAGCACGCCAGTAAAGCAGCAAATGTACAATTACAAATCCTGGTGAGGACCAGGAAAGAAAGAAACGAACAGGGGGCTGTGACTAGGAATGAAGGCGTTGGCAGGAGTCGGCAAAGGAGCCCCGCTACTTGAGACAGCACAGGGAAGCCCCCTGAGAAGCTGAGGTTCATGGAATGGGTGAAAGGCAGGGGAGAAGGCAGAGGGGTGCGGGCAGTGGCGACACACTCAGGGCCCTACAAGGAGGCCAGATGGCAGCAGTAGACAAGGCAGGGAAATTGGCATGAGGTGCAGCTCGCAGGGCAGGCAGGGGTAACAAGCCCCCCTCCCCAAAGGTCAACATCTGACTCTGCCCTTAGCCTGTCCCTGCCTCTCTCAGGGCCTCCGTTTCCCAATTGTACAGTGGTCCAGGCCTGGGGCTGATGAACCTCTTCCGGGATGGTTCCGAGGATGAGGCCTGGAGAGCTGAATTCAGTGACTCTGCCAGTCCTGCACCACCTCCGAATTTTAAAAAATATATATTTGAATTGATTTCCAAGAGGGAGAGGGAGAGAGAGAGAGAAATATCAGTGATGAGAGAGGATCACTGATTGGCCGCCTCCTGCACACCCCACACCAGGGACCAGGCCCACAACCTGGGCATGTGCCCTGACCGGGAATTGAACCGTGACCTCCTGGCTCCTAGGTCGACGCCCAACCACTGAGCCACGACGGCTAGGCTACCTCAGTATTATTGAGATAACATGTGTGAAGTCTCAGAAGAGGGTCTGCCCACAGGGACCCTCGATAACGTGAGCCCTTACTGCTCTCATCGCTGGGCCAAACACCCAGCTGTGGTGACCGTGAGGGATCCCTGAGCACATGGTAAGGGACTGTGGGACACTCTCAGGAAACCCTCACGGACCGGGCCTCAGGACACCCACCTGTGCCCATTCTTCCTTCTCACAGGAAGCAGGCCACGACCATTGTCTATTGTTCCCAAGCCAGTCACGCCAATTGTCGGAGAAGAAGCCACATGCCACAGCGAGCACGGAGAAGGTGTCAGGGCTACAAACTTCCTGGGAAAAGTCCCTCTTTGTTTGGAAGGATGCCGGTTCCTTTCTGTGTTTCTGTTAGAGAACAAAACAGACACTTGGCCCGGAAGAGTGTGGGATGAGGTAAGCTATGATCGCCTGTGACCAAGGCCCCACTTCTACCCTGAGAAGGAGCCACAACACCCTCCCCCTCTGGAGGGTGGCCTCCCACGCCCACAGGGACCGGGCTGCCAGGTGAAGGCACCCCCTCTGTCTAATCACCCCAGGAGTGAGGCCAGCTGGAGCCCAGGCCTCTACAGAAGATTAATGGACCCCACCTTTGGGTCCAGCCCTGGAGACAGGGCCAAGACAGGTTCTTTAATGACTAAACAAACAGGGCAACCCATTCCTCCATGTCCCGAGATGATGACGACGAGGACAATGACAACTACTGCCACAGGGCTCCTATGACAAAGGCACACACTTAGTCGGCATTTATCATGTGCCACGTGTTAATGCTTAAAGCTCAACCACTCTATCATTATCCCACATTACAAATGGAAACACAGAGGCTCAGAGAAATGAGGTTGTCAGAGGTCACATTCTACTTGGTAGAAGAGCCAGGACTCAAGTCCAGGCCACCTGGCCTTCCAACTACAACCACGCCCCGTCTTTGCAGTAAAAGCAGCAAAGGGGGTCTAGCTCATGACGCGGCTGCACGAATGGAGGCGGGTCCTGGGACCTCAGGACCATCTGCTGAAGCCCACACATGAGGCAGAGGGAGGCCGAGTCAGGCCTCCCCCAGTAGTAAATTCACTCATTTGCACAGACACACGAAACACTGAATTGGATTTTGTTTTTTAAATAATCTGATTATATTTACCTAATTAACACAAAGCTTGACAGTTGACTTTGCTAATTCAATTCTCCCATCTGCCGCTTCAGAAGTAACTGGTGAGGCCCAACAACAAATAGAATTTCTCCTCCTCGGCGTGCACGCGTGGTGTGGGAGAGGCCAGTGCACAGAACGGGGCAGAGTTGGCATCAGCCGGCTCTACCACATCCTTTGCCACCTGGTAATAATACACACACCCTGCAGGTCCCAAACCCAGGCAGCCTTCAGAGAGGACACTCGTTTGGGGATCAGCACAAATGAGGGTACCCTGTCCTCTTCCTGTGTCTGCAGAAATTCAGTCGGCTTTATTCACATCATATCCTCAGGGGACACTGTTTCCCGTGAGGCAGCAACTAGGGCTTTGGACCCAGCGGGGCAGAGGGGGTGGGGAGGGCCCATTTTCCGACGCTCAAGCAGCCACCCTGGTCCCATGTCACCGTGTGTGGGGCTGTGCCAAGGCAAACCTCCCAATCTAAACCACAGCTTTGAAAACCTTCCCAGAGGTGTTCTAACCTGACCTCCTCATTTCATGGAGAACAAAACTCAGGCCCCACAAGTAGGTGCTGGACCTACTTGCCAGAACCCAGGACCCGTCGGTGCTTTTCATCCCTGCACCACCGTGGCACCTTCTAGGAGCAGCTGGTTCTGCCAAACGGCGGAAAGACCACGAGCAGCCTCTCCTCGGCAGGGCAGGGCCTACGCCATCCCCCTCCCCCGCCCCTCCACTGCTGCCCATCTGGATCTGTCAGTTAGAAGGGCTGATCACGTGCCTGCTTGGGCAGGGATGGGCACTCAACCCAAGAGACTCCCATCCCTGGGCTGGCTGGTTCTGAAGACTGGAGAGGACAGATGAACTCTGTCCAGGGACCCTGAGAGCTGGGGGCACTCAGCCATGGGGATATGAGAGCCACAGGATCACACAGCCTGGGGGACAAGGCGGCCATGTTGGGTCAGGTACTAAGTCAGCAAGCAGTCCTTGAAATATGCAAAAAAAAAACTGACCTTTGTTCCTTATTTTCCAGTCGTTTGCATCCTCATGGAGCCTGTCTTGAGGTGCCTATTGTAACTGTGCAATAAACCCCCCTTTACTGAATTAACTCTAACGGGATTTCCATTATTTTGTTTTACTTTATTTTATTTATTTTAGAGAGAGAGTAGAAGGAAAGAGGAGAGACAGAGAGAGAAATATAGATGTGAGAGAGACACATCAATTGGTTGCCTCCCACACAGTTTCCCAACCAGGGCCAGGGCCTGCAACCAAGATACATGCCCTTAACCAGAATCAAACCCGGGACCCTTCCATTCACCGGCTGATGTTCTAACCACTGAGAAAACCAGCTAGGCTTTTAAGATATATATATATAGTGTGTTTTTTTATTTCAGAGAGGAAGGGAGAGGGAGAGAGAGAGAGAAACATCAATGGGAGAGAAACATCAATCGGCGGCCTCCTGTGCACCCCTGCTGGCTTGTGTCCTGACTTGGAATGGAATTTGCTCTTGGTCCACAGAACGACGCTCAATCCACTGTGCAACACAGCCGGGCGGTCCCTTTTTTAGACCAAACCAGTAAATGGAACTCACTCATTCCACATTGGTGCATAAAGCCACGTGGCGAGCAGAACAGAGAGGCAAGTTGGAAAGAGCACACATGAGCATGTGTGATGCCTGTAGGTCAGAGTCACATCCAAGTACAGCCACTCGGAGTAATCACCAACGAGAGGGTCTGGAGCCCTGACGCTGCCCTAGACCCGGACTATAGAGGAGTGAAAAGTGGGAAATGCTGAAATCAGAGCAGTGTGCCACGGAAAGGATAAAAAAGACTGCCTCACAGTTTGCAGGGTGTGGGTCCAGCCCCTTGCAGTCCCTGAGATTCTCTAAGGCCACAGAGTTAGCTTTCGAAACCGCTAGCTGCTCCTGCACTAAAACCTTCTGTGGCTCCCTAGTGCTAAAGACCTACCCATTTCACTGAGGCACCCAGGCCCTGGCTTCAGTCTCCAGCCTCCGCTCCTCCTCCTTTCCCACCAGGCAGCCTGCACAGTCTTTCTCTTCTATAGACAAGTACAAAGAGAGGGCTCAAAGGCCACCCTTAGGTGACCTGGTCTAAGACTTTGCCTCTCAACTTACCACCACCCTCAATGCCTAAATCAGGGCACAGTCAGCTCAGCCTCCTGTGGGGAGGGCTGTCCAGCCCCAGGCGGGTATCCCTTGTCTGGCCAAGGTGAGAAAGCCTGCAGCCCGATGGCAGCTTACCCAGCAATTATGAATCCAGCCCACCCCCCCCCAGACTGTAAGCTGGCAGGAGGGGCCATTTATACCAGTGAGCAACCAGTGCCAGATAATAAAACCATAATCCCACCCCTACCCCAAACCCTCCAAACTGGCCAGATCCAGGTCTTGTGGAAAAGCAGAAGAAAAAGCCCTCTGGTTTCTCCACCAGCTGCCCCGGAAGTAAAAGCAGCTGAGCCTCCATGTAGAGCTGCCTTCCCTGCAGCTCTGATGCTAGCTGCAAGGATTGACAGTGTTCCCTTGGCGGACCCTACGGCTTTACTATTTAGACTTCCTTACCTTTAAAAACATACAAGCTATGAAAGGGAAGGGAAAACTCGCTGGATGGTGGCTGCGCATTTGGGAAGGGCTCTCTTTGGTAAACAACCAGCATTGTTTCTAAAAGTAGGTTAAGAACGCAGACTGCTCAGGCCCACAGCAGCCTCAGATAAACTTCCCGGAGACAATGGGGGGCGACTGCTTCGCCTCACGACTTCCTCCGAGCAGAAGCCAGGGGAGCCCCCTGTCTCCAGGTGGCCCCAGGCTCAGCTGGGGGGCGGGTCCTGGGAGAACTCCCTTTGCGGGCCCGAGAGAGGGAGCCAAGGTGGCTCAGTCCACGGGGCCAGGACTGCTTAGAGCGGAGCCCAGGCTTCAGACCTAAGCAGGCCCCTGGCCTGAGCAACCTCCTGGCATTGACTGCAGCTCAGAGGGCACCGGCCAGCGGTTCTAGACCAGGACCTGTAGAGCCCAGGGTGTTGCTGGCACATCCAGAACGCCTGGGACTATGCGCATGCCCTTCTAGAAAGGGGGGCCCCTTGCGGCTGTCACAGCGGAGCCCAGGCACCAGATGGGGGCTGAGAACCCCAACTGTCCTAGTCAGCTCGGGCTGCCATAAAAAGTCCCAGACTGGGGGCTTAAACAGCAGACGTTTATTTCTTTGAGTTCTGGGGGCTAGGAAGTCCAAGATCAAGGCACTAACTAGCCAATGAGGTTCCCTGGGAGGGCTCACTTCCTGGCTTATAGACAGCTGCCTTCTCAGTGTGTCCTCACATGGCAAAAAAAAAAAAAAAAGAAAGCTCTGGTCCCTCTTCTTCTTCTTTTTTTTTTTTTTAAAATATATTTTATTGATTTTTTACAGAGAGGAAGGGAGAGGGATAGAGAGTTAGAAACATCAATGAGAGAGAAACATCAATCAGCTGCCTCCTGCACACTCCCTACGGGGGATGTGCCTGCAACCAAGGTACATGCCCTTGACTGGAATCGAACCTGGGACCCTTGAGTCCGCAGGCCGACGCTCTATCCACTGAGCCAAACCAGTTAGGGCCCTCTTCTTCTTATAAGAATGCTAATTTCATCATGGGGCCCCACTCTCACGGCCTCATTTAATTCTAGTTACCTCCCAGAGGCTCAGCTCCTAATACCATCCCACGGAGGTCATGTGCATCATCGAGGAAGGTTCTGCAGGACAGCACGGCTCTGAACTCTCTGACCCCCCTCCCCCGGCCACAGCCAATTGGCCCAGGTCAGCTCACCTGACCAAAGGGCAGCCAATGAATGGCCAGTGTGTCTATAGGATGACCTAAATCAAGGGCTTTGCCCCATTTCTAGGCAGTGACTCACTCACCAATCAATTTCTCTCTCTGGGGAGTCTGCACTCAACAGTCGGTCAGTTGGTTGGGAGTGGGAAATAAGAGGCACACTGGCAGGAATTATGAATCAGAGAGTAAGCCGCAAGTGGACGACGCCATGCTGAAACAGGGAGCGTGGAGAGCAGCTGGAAGGAGTCATCTACCACCTGAAGAGCTTGCACCTTCCAAATGCCCTTCACCCGGGACGCTGTCTGCCAAAGCAGCTCTCCCTGCACTCGGAGCAGCCGGAAGTGCCAGGAAATGAGGGAGACCCGGGCAGCAGCCCTCAGCCGATGACGGGGGGAATGGTTTAGAGCCCGGCCCCTGGGCCCTCGGGTGGGAAAGGACTCAGGCATGTGCTCTGTACTGTTTCGAGTTCCCAGTGGCACAGAGGGTGAGATGCCCCAAATGGTAACTTGCTTGATGACAAGACTTTTCCTGGCCTCCTTTTGTTTCCTCTGTCCTCCACTCCCCTGCTGGTGTTTCCCGGGACCACCTCCCAAACCCAAACCAACCACTTACTCAAACCACCACCTCTCAGTCTACTTCTGGGGGGACCCAAACCAAAACAGGTCAGCAGTGTGTCTTTGTTCCTTGCAACTAAAAAAGCCAAGCACAGAGAGACTCTGATGAAATATTTTGGGGGGTTGGGGGTGTCTAGAACCTAAGAGATAAAGAATGCGTGCCCGCCGAAACCGGTTTGGCTGAGTGGATAGAGCGTCGGTCTGCGGACTGGAAGGTCCCAGGTTCGATTCCGGTCAAGGGCATGTACATTGGTTGCGGGCACATCCCCCGGTGGGGGGTGTGCAGGAGGCAGCTGGTCAATGTCTCTCTCTCATCGATGTTTCTAGCTCTCTATCCCTCTCCCTTCCTCTCTGTGAAAAATCAATAAAATATATTTTTTTTTAAAAAATAAAAAGAATGTGTGCCCATCACTGCTGGGATTGCAGAGTGCTCCAGCTCTTTGGGAAACAGCGTGGAAGTTTCTTATGAAATTAAACATAAACTCACCATCTGACCCGGGAATCCCACTCCTGGATGTTTACCCAAGGGGGAAGAAAACTTACGTTCTCACAAAAAGCTGTTCATGAATGTTTATAGTGGCTTTATTCATAATCACCAAAAGCTGGCAACAGCCCAAAGGTCCTTCAGCTGGGGAACAGATCAACAATGGAAACGCTACGCAGAAGTAAAATGGCCCCGATGCGCCCGGCAACACGGTGATGCCAAACGCATGATGCCAAGTGAAGGGCGAGTCAAAGCCTACGTGATGTGCGATTCCACTTACGTGACATTCTTGTAAAGACAAGACATAGGGACAGAAACAGATCCGTGGTTGCCGGGGACTGGGGGCGGGGGAAGTAGGGGACTCTACCAGAGTCTGGGGGAATTTTTTTTTTTGGGGGGGGTGATGATAATGTTCTTGATGGTGATAGTAGTTACCTGACTGCATATTTGTTAGAATGTGCAGAAGTGTGCGTTGTACAAAGGTGGATTTTACTGTATATAAATGACATCTTCATGAAATAAATGGGGAAAGTAAAAGACAACGAAGGCAATACTCTAAGCCAGGGCCTCAAACACACTCTCGGAATAGTCATGCCACAGCCCATCATCATCGCGGCCCAGGCGTGGTATAAATAAGCCTTGTGCCCAAGCCGGTCGGCGGCGCACCCCACCCACAGCATCCTTTCATCAACGGGCTCAGCCACTTTGCCCAACACTCTTGAGACAGGACCTGCTCTCACTTCTAACGGTGCCACCCTCATAGGCCATGCCCCCAGGCAGGTATATCAGATTTGGGGAACTGGGGGAGAGGCCATCCTCTTTCCCATTTCAGAACCACTGCTTAGGCCAACTGGAAATGATGCTCCATGTAGCCAGCCTACCAGGGGGAGAATGCTGATCAAAGTTTCAGTAGAGAAATCAGAAATAACTTCCAAAGACTCCCTGGAGAACTCAAGGAAACACTGGGGTGCTGTGATCGGAGTTAAAATGAAAGGGCATCAACAGGCGAATGGGTAAAGAAAATGTGGGCCCTACCCGATTTGGCTCAGTGGATAGAGTGTCAGTCCTTGGACTGAAGGGTTCTGGGTACGATTTCGGTCAAGAGCACATACCTTGGTTGCAGGCTGGATCCCCAACCCTGGTCAGGAGCATACGAGAGGCAACCAATTGATGCGTCTCCCTCAGAGAGATGTTTTTCTCTGTCTCTCCCCCATCCTTCCCACCCTCTCTAATCAGTGGGAAAATATCCTCAGATGAAGATTAACAACAACAACAAAAAAGAAAGAAAATGTGGCACATCTACACAATGGAATCTTATTTGGCCACAAAAAAAGGAATGCAGTCCTGACACAGCTACAACATGGATGAACCTTGAAAATGTTATGCTAAGTGAAAGAAGCCAGACACAAAAGGCCACACGTTGTATGATCCTTTTATGTGAAATGTCCACATAGCAAATCCACAGAGAGGTCGCCAGGCGCTGCAGCAGGGACAATGGGGAGGGACTGCTCATAGGTGCAGGGTTTCTTTTGGGAGTGAGGAAAGTGTTTTGGAATTGTGGTGATAATGGCACAATATTATGAATGTACTAAAAAAATCACTGACATGTGCACTTCAAAATTTTATGGTATGTAAATTATAGCTCAATTTTTTTTTTTTAAAAAAAGGAAGGGCTCAAAAGCAACACACTCATAACCAGAGACACAGCCACTTCCTCAGAAGGGAAGCAGCTCAGAGGTGAGGGGAGGGGTGAAGGTGGGGGTTGCTGTGGCCCAATGTGCCTACCCCACCCCCACAGCTTCAACCTGGCCATCCCAACCTCAGGGAAGTTTCCTAAATTCAAGGAGGCTTTCCACAAAGCATGGAGGACAGGGATGAGGGGGAGGAGGAGAAGTGACTGGTGACTCCCAAAGCCAGGACTCCACTGCTCACACCCACACATAGTTTCTTGCTCTGAGCTGTTTTCCTCATCCTATATAATAAAGGGGTAATATGCAAATTGACCGAACGATGGAACAACCCGTCGCTATGACACGCACTAACCACCAGGGGGAAGATGCTCACCGCAGGAGCTGCCCTCCGGTGGTCAGTGCGCTCCCACAGGGGGAGCGTTGCTCAGCCACAAGCTAGGCTGACGGCTGATGAGCGCTAAGGATGTCTGACTGCGGCTGCGGGCCTAAGCCATCAGTTGGACATCCCCAAGAACTCCCAGACTGCTGAAGGGAGCAGACTGGGCTGAGGGACACCCCCTCACCACCACCCCCCGCCAAGTGCATGAATGACGTGCACCGGGCCTCTAGTTATACTATAAGTCCCCTGAGCAACAGGACCAGGTGTGCTTGCTCCCCACTGTATCCCCAGCACCTGGAACAGTGTGTGTGTGACAGTCAGAGTTGTTAAATGAATAAGACCAGAGTGGGGGGAAAAATACTATCTAAAACTTGTCACGATATATTGTCTGAAAATTAAAGTAGGACAAAACAGACAAAAACCTTTTCTGGCCTTCAAGAGATAGAATTCAAGTTTTGCTGTGCAACCCTGGGCAAGTCTTGGGTCTTCTCTGGCCTGCAGTCTCCTTTTCCTTTAACATCAGCCATTTGGCCAAGATGACCTTTCAGGCCTCGAGCTGGAGGACCCCAAACACTGTATGATTCTGAAAGCCTTTTCCAAAGGCGTTGAGAATGAAGACAGTACCATTTCCAGGGGGAGTCAGCAACCCAACAGGCCCCATGTGTGGCTCATCCTCTCCAGTTGGGGTTTGGTTTGGGCGAAAGGCAAGCGTCAGAGCAAACATATCAGCCTCGTTGACGAAGGCATAATATTTTCCATCAGGTGTCATAGCATTTTGTGCTTTCTCCTTCTCCCCAGGGGCCTCCCCAAAAACGGGTCCACATGAGCAACTGAAAAGAAGAAAGCCCCGTGAAAAAGCATGTACGCACGCACACAGAGACGCACACACGCATCCCTGCGGCAAAGAACCGCCAAGAGCCCAAACACTAAACTCCCTCCAAGCTGCCCTCCCCCAGGCAAAGCTCCAGAAGCTGTATCCGGGAGATGCTGCATTCTTCCAGAATTGTGTCATTATCGCAAAGAAGTTCACTCTACGGCCTCGCATCCACCCGGCCTGCCTCGCATCCACCCGAGCGGGGCGGGGCTGCCCAGAGCCACAGGGAAGGAAGCGCTGGCCACTCACAACACTTCTACGGTGAGCTGTGACCTGCAGACCAGCTGGGCGTGTGCAGGGGATGGAGCCCGGGCTGCTGGTCCAGCCTTGGAGAGGCTGCCGGGCCCAGCAGGGCTTAGAGTCAGTCAACTGGGCACGTCAAATACAGCAGCTGCATTGAGGGGTTCAGCTTCCGGTTAAAAGGGGGGGCAGTGCACAAAGCGTGTCCCTCTTCTCCACAGGCAGGTGCAGGGGGCTGTGGAGTCCACTGAGTGGGGAGAAAGAAACATCAGCAACCTGGTGGGACTTGTGTTCTTTTTTTGTTGTTATTTGAGGCTAGTACAAAGTTTTGCTTTTAATTTTAAAATGTATTTTTTATTGTTGATAGTATTACAGATATCTTCCGTCCCCCCCGCCACCCCCCCAGGTCTTCACTACCCTATTGCCCGTGTCCATGGGCTATGCATATACTAGGAAGTATGTAAGTTCTTTGGTTTATCTCTTCTCATTCCCCCAACCCCACACCGAGGTGTGCCAGTCTGTTCCATGCCTCCCTGCTTCGGGACTTGTTTTGTGATGCAATGCTGAGCCTGAAATAGTTCATGGCAGCTCCAATCCCTCTGCTTTCCCTTGGAATTTAAGGGCTTCATCAAGGGCCACCATACTCGCGATAGTTACCCAGACCTGAGCACAGAGGAGCACTGGGTGGGGTGGATACCCCTGTGTCACCCCTGGGCTGTCACTGCTAGCCATCTCTAGGCTCAGAAAAGCATGGCAGCCACACGTCCTCACCAGCAGGTTAGGACAGCAGGGGTCTGACACCAGCCTGAAGCAATGCGGGAGAATGTCAAGGCCAGGCCAACATTCCCTACCCAGTGTGGGACAGGGTCCGGGCCGTCCACACTGACCCTCGCCCTCCAGTGTCTGTCACTTTCCCTAAGAACTCCGTTTGGACACTTGATTTAATGGCTCCAGGGGAGGAGAATGACTTACTTGATAAATTAATCTGGGCAAGTTCCCAAGTTCAAACCTTCAACCACAGCCTCATCTCTCAATTTGTTCAGGGAAGTGGAATGTTCTTTTTTATTTTTTAAATATATTTCTGTTGATTTCAGAGAGGAAGGGAGAGCGAGAGAGAGAAACATCCATGATGAGAGAGAATCATTGATCGGCTGCCTCCTGCACAGTCCCCAGAACCCGGAACCCTTCCACAGGCCGACCCTCTAGCCACTGAGCCAAGCCAGCTAGGGCAGGAATGTTCTTTATTGGGATCGCTTTAAGCCCCATAAACATAAGGCAAAAACCACTGAATGGTCCAGCTGGCGTGGCTTAGTGGTTGAGTGTCTACCTATGAACCAGGAGGTCACGGTTCGATTCCCCATCAGGGCACGTACCTGGGTTGAGGGCTCAATCCCCAGTGTGGGGCGTGCAGGAAGCAGCTGATTGATACTCTCTCTCACCATTGATGTTTCTCTCTCTCTCTCTCTCTCCCCGTCTCCCTTCCTCTCTAAAATCAATAAAAAATATATATTTTAAAAAAACTTAAGCACTCCAGAAAGGCCTTGGGTGCCATAAAATCCACCTTGAGCTGCCTTTTTTATTTGGTTAAGAAGCACTCGTACAGGGTCTTTCTGAGTAGAGAGCCTACTTCTTGTTTTAACGCGGCTCTTGGTTCCAGCAGGAAATTCTGTCAAATGTTTCGAATTCCTCATAGGGAACTACTGTCTATACAAGATCCCGATTGTTACATTTTGGGGCAAGCAGCCGTTTTGTTGTTGTTTCTTAATGTGAGAAAAAAAAAGTGAGGGGAGGAAGGAATGCAAATGTTCGTCATTGAAAACACACACAAAACCAGAAACATTCCCCACCACCCCATGCACGAGCTCAAGAATATCTGGGTAACTTCGCTTCGTGTTTTGCACACGCGCTAATGGAACATGAGAAATGCTATTGCAAAGGCCGTTGACAGGAGCGCAGGGAGATGCCTAAAAATAGACATTTCACCCCAAGGAGGGTTATCTGTTCGAACTGCATCATTCTCAGCATGACTGAGCAGCACAGACTATGACATGGGAGCAGGAAAAATATAGTAACATGCGCTATCACAAATTCCCTTTACTTAGGACAGGAAGAGATAAAGTCAGCCATGACTGGGCCACTCTCGTCAAAGTTCACTTCCAATTTTTCATGGAGCTCCTACCCCGTTATCAAGAGGCTGATTTGGAAAAGTGAAAATGGGAGACGTAGTGTTTCTGACGTCCCCTTGTCCCTTCCTGGAAGTAGAGGAGTAGTAGCAAGTTGTGTGGAGTCCCCATAACTGGATGCAGACCCCACTTCTGCTTTATTAGTTTGGGGACCTGGAGCAAGATATTTAACTTCTCGCCGAAACCGGTTTGGCTCAGTGGATAGAGCGTCGGTCTGCAGACTGAAAGGTCCCAGGTTCAATTCCGGTCAAGGGCATGTACTTTGGTTGCGGGCACATCCCCAGTAGGGGGTGTGCAGGAGGCAGCTGGTCGATGTTTCTCTCTCATTGATGTTTCTGGCTCTCTGTCCCTCTCCTTTCCTCTCTGTAAAAAATCAATAAAATATATATATTTTTTTAAAAAGATATTTAACTTCTCTGAGCCCCTCTGTTCCTTCATCTGTAGATAGAGGCGGTTGTGAAAACTGAAAATGAGAATTTACAGGTCAAGGGCTCTGCACAGAAGAGGCCCTCACTCAACAAAGGGTGAGCGAGCGTGTGCTGACTCTGAGCCTTCCAAGGAGCGTCAACCCAGAGGTCTGGGCTCGGCGCTCCGAGGGGTAGTTCTGACCCTGAAGGGCCTAGACAGAGTCCATCGGGACCCAGATCTTCTCAGGCTCCGTTTTCTTATCAGCTCCTTGTGTCCCACCCAGTGTTGTCAAGAATGTGGGAAAGCAGAGACTCCACTGGTGGGAGCAAAACTTGGTGGAGTGTGCCGAAACCGGTTTGGCTCAGTGGATAGAGCGTCGGTCTGCGGACTGAAGGGTCCCAGGTTCGATTCCGGTCGGGGGCATGTACATTGGTTGCGGGCGCATCCCCGGTAGGGTGTGTGCAAGAGGCAGCTGGTCAATGTTTCTCTCTCATCGATGTTTCTAGCTCTCTATCCCTCTCCCTTCCTCTCTGTAAAAAGTCAATAAAATATATTTAAAAAAAAAAAAAAACTTGGTGGAGCGGTTCTGGAAGGCAGTGAGATAGACTGACCAACACACCCCTCCCATCAAGTCCACTTCCAGGTGTCTGGGATGCTCTTGCACATGTGCACAAAGAGTCATGATCATAACAACAAGGATGTTATCATAGTAGCTAAGCATTATTGGGCATTTTATTTTTAAAAATATATTTTTGTTGATTTCAGAGAGGAAGGAAGGAGGAGAAAGAGAGAGAGAAACACCAATGATGAGAATCATCCATTAGCTGCCTCCTGCATGCCCCCTACTGGGGATCGAGCCTGCAACCTGGGCATGTGCCCTGACTGGGAATTGAACCGGTGACCCCTTTGTTCCTGAGTCCATACTCAACCCCTGAGCCACACCCAGCCGGGCGTACTGAGCATTTGAAAAGTTCTAAGTGTTTTACATGTAACTTATACATGCACATTTGCTACATGGTACATCTGGTGGATTCCACATGGGATATTTATTTCATAGTTGTATCAAGTAATGTAACCCTACAAGGTAGTTATTATTATGATCTCCGTTTTACAGAAAAAGAAGCTGAGACATGGAGGGATTAGTAACTGCCCTAGGTCAGGGGTCAGCAAATGTTTTCCATTAAAGGCCAGATGGCGAATATTTTAGGTGGACCAGATGGTCTCTGTCACAACTACCCGACTCTGCTGCTGTGACATGAACACAGCCCCCAACAAAAGGTAAACAAATGTGAGTGGCTACGTTCCAACAAACTCTATTTATAAGCACCAAATTTTCTATTTCATGTAACTTTCATTTATCAGGAGATATTGTATTTTATTTCTTTCAACCATTTAAAAATAAGACAATCATTCTTGGCTCACTGGCCATACAAAAACCCAAGGAGGGTGCATTGGCCCGAGGGCTGTGGTGTGCAGACCCCTGCCCTGGGTCACTCTCCAGGTGAGTGAAGTCCCTTTTCAAAGTCGGGCATTTCCATGTGCCCTGATCACGGCTCCAAAAGCTGGCTCCCGAAGGCACATTCATGATCTCCGCTATCATGACTTCATCTCATAGCAACGAGTAGGGAAATGGCTCAATAAACTTTGCATTCATATTATGGAATGCTCTGCAGCATTAAAAATGCATACACTCATGTACCGACGAGAAGCAGCTCGGGCCGTGTTAAGTGGAAAAAGCAAGTTGTGCGTCAATACAGAGCTCATAACTTCATATGTGTTAAAAAGAAAACTGGTTATATACGTGTGTGTGTGTGTATATGTATGTACGTGCTTTTCATGGTCACAGAGACAGGCAAAATCAGAAAAAGATCTGGAGGAACAGGAAGCATTAGCAGCTAGAGAGGGCAGTGGGGTGGTGGCCATGAGGGGGTGTTTCGAGCTTTCCGGGGTGTGTACTTTGCTCTATAATTTGAACCTTTTACATCCCGAATGCATCCTTCTATTACTTGCGTAATAAAAGAAAAAAAGTTTGAGGTCCTGGTTACAAGGCGCCACTCAGAGTTTCCGCCTGTCACATACTTTGAGCTCTGAGCAGTTTCCATGTCCCCTGATCTAAACACAAGCTGGTTACAATTAATTACGGCAGGACAAAGACATCCTTCCCAGAGAAAAACAAACAAACCAGCAAACAAAGGTGGCATAAACTACAGTGAGTAAGCGCTTGTGTCTGGCCTGGACGATCAATGTGATTTTTTCTTTTAATTGCATATGTGCATCCCCTCACCTTCTCAGACCCCATCAACCTTCAGACCAAGGGTGGCAGCCGTAAACAAAGCCTTCAAGGTTTTCATCTGCTGGGTGATACTCCAGGCGCAGCGTTCTTGCCTGCACAAACTTTAAATTATGAAGTTATTTTGGTTTGCTCCGCTGGCGTAAGCACAGCCAGAGGGGGAGTCATTGACTGGGGAAATGAGATTTCCCTCGGTGCCAATTTTTAAATCCAGCCTCCAGGTCATCTCATTTTTTTTGGATGCTTCCCACAGTCACATTTTTTTGTTTGTTTGTTTTACATGAAAGAGCACATTCCCTTTCCCCGAGCCAGGTTTACCATTTTCCATTGCTCTTATTAAATGCATCTTATTCAAATGGAATGTTCTCAGAGTTTCCGCCTGTCACTGGCCTGGCTGCCTCCAGGCTCTGTATAATCACATCTGCAGAAAACACAAGGGTCCAAAACCCTCGCTCTGATCCTGGGGCCTGGGACTCATTCTCGGATCTGGAGCAAACCCTCATGGGGGCCCTCAGCCCGTTCCTCTGTGCCCATTAAAACAGCAGCTGGCTGAGGCGGAGTCTGGAGGTGCTAAAATGCAAATCTGTGAGGAGATGGTCCTTTTCAGGTGCCATTCCCATCAGAGCTGTGAGGGCCTTCTGTTGACCAAACAGTGAATGTTTTCAACCCCAAGCAACACCTGGTTTGGAGGGTACAGGAGGGAGCTTTAAACCTCAACCAGGCATGCTACACCACTCCAAATGCATGACGTAAGTAAGTGTGTGCTTTGCCAAAACTGGCGAGACAAAGCTACCCTGGCCAGCATTTGAGCCCAGCCATCATGTTGTGGCCTCCCCATGTCATCTCTTCCACGTGCCAAGACAGACATCCTCAGTTGATTCATTTGTGTTGGAACATTACTTACCCCGTCGGACAGGTCAGTTCTAATTCTTTGCGTTTGTGATGGGATCGGTTTTATATTTCCTAAATGCTCTCAACACATGAAGAACAAAAATTAAACTGTTATGCAACTTAGTAGGTAGATAGATACAGTGTGTGTAGTTAAAAAAAAAATGTAACATGAGATCTACTCCCCTTAAGAAAATTTCAATTACATAACAGTACCACATTGTTAACTATAGGCTCAGTGTTGTACAGGCCCAACACCTGTTAAAAATAAAGTCTTACTGACACTCAGCCTTGTCATTTGTGTAGATATAGACTATGGCTGCTTTCAAGCTGCAATGGTAGAATTCAGTAGTTGCAACAGAGAGAGTACGTGGCTCATAAACCTAAAATATTTACTATCTGCCCTTTACCGAAAAGGTTTGCTAAGCACTGATACGTAGGATCAAGGCTTAAAAAGCATGTCTATTTTGGCCCCAAGCATAATGTGACAGAAAGGACAATTGTGGGTCAGATAAGTGTCTTTTAAACACTGTGATTAGCGTCACTGCAAACAACTTTAAAATCCACACGCCTACCACCCAGGCATATCCGTTACTGGTTGAGCCTCATGCCCAACCAGGAGATGCCTTGTTCTCACATGGTTGGGTGGGCAGTCATGGGGTACACTTGCCCAACACTACTTGCTCCCCTACTTCTCTAAGGGCCAGTCCCTGTGATCCCCACCAACTGAAGGCAAGTGATATTGTGACGCCAAAAAGAGTCCTGTCCAGGCTTTTTCAGAGGAGATGCTCTCTTTGCACTGGGGTTTCTAAGAGAGCTGCGAGGGAGCCTCCACCCAGCCAAGAATGAAGGAGGGGAGAGACAAGCAGAGCTGAGAGATGGGGACAGAAAGAACCCCAGAAACACTGTTTTACTCCTTGGACACATGAGGCCATGAACTCTCATTTCTGTTTAAGCTAGTTAGATTTACGTTTCTGTCACTTACTACCAAAGGATTTCTGAGTGCTATGGTTGTGATCTTTTCATGTTCTACTCGTTGCATTTAAGAGTTCATGTATTATTTCTCATGTTTCTACGTCCTCTTAATCGTTTTCATCTTTAGTGGTACCTAACCCATTAGAGATGGGACAAACCCCTACCGGGCCACCCAGCCAACTGACACCAGTGCAGACCTCCCTGGGTGCCATATCCTAACTCAGCAGACCTTCCAGGCCGTGGACACTCCTGGGCACCATGATGATGATGTCATGGGCAGTCCTTGTTACATAAGAGACCACCTCTAGCTGGCCCCGTGCCCACCTAACTCACAAGCGCAGACATCACCAGCCAGGTCCCCTCCCGGTCCCAATGAGACACAGCTCGTGTACGTTTGTTCAGCTATCAAAGACCTATGTCCGCCATTTCTCCCTGCCTAGACCTCATGCCTCACAGCCAAGATTCCAGGCTGTCGGGTTCCTGAGCTGGCAGTAAAACTTTCCCACTTAGCCCTCCACCTTTGGTCTATTAGTCTTTCTCTTTTAACAGATTGTAAGTTACTTGTGTTATTTGCAGGTTATTCCCTCAAAGAGGCAAGTCCCAGGTCAAGACAGATCCCACGTCTGCCCAGCCACCCCAATCGCCCCAGTGCCTGAGACCAGAGCTGGTCTCAGTACCTGCTTGTTGGGTGGATGAATGAATGAAAAAAAAATGAATATATCCTACGTGCCAGGCACTAAGCCATTTTTTCATAATCACATATAACACTGCCTCTTTCTACAGCATTGCCAGCTTCATTTTGGCAAAAGATGTTCCCAGAGAGATTAGCCGTATTGGGACAAAACTTGAAGAAAAACCTGTATTAGGAAAAGCAACTTGAACATTTTGGCAAAGCCTCATTGAACCTGTCAGTGGCTCCCAGGGCTGGGAAGAGAGTGCACTAAAGGTCATCTGTCCTGTGTCACTGACACGAAGGTGCTCAGGGCTACTGCTCCTTTTTGCCCAAAGGAAACAGCAGTCCTCATGACCACACAGGGGCCCCGGGGCCATCCCCTCACGTGGACATGGACCATCTGAGATCACTGATGCCCTTTGCCCTCCGTTTGGTTCTCACCAGAAGCCTTGGGGATACATGACGGTGCCATCCCCATTTCACAGATGGGAAAACCGAGGCTGCAGGAGAACTAGCGGCTGTAGGTCACTCCAGCTGGGAAGTGTTAAGCTAATTAAACAAGGCCACTAGACCCAGGTGGCTCTAATGCCCTGGCAGCCAACATAAGCAAACCAAATCCTAAGTCTGTTAATGTCTCAAGGTTACGAAAACAAAACGCCAAAGACGACCAATCACAAACAGCCAACTAGGCTTGAAGCTATAGCCAATCAAATAATTTCCTTTCTTTGCTTCCACACGTTCTCTATAAAAGTCTTTGCCCTGGCTCCTTTCGGAGGAGCACTCCTAACCACGTCTGGTTTGGCAGTGCTTGATTTGAAGGGATTTTTGCTCAAATAAACCCTTAAAATGTTTAATAGGCCTGTTCATCTTTTCACAGAAACAACTAGAACCTAGATTTTTTTTTTTTCAGTCCCTAGTCCCCACTCTTGCAATCAACCATGCTCAAGGATAGACCAAGTGGCCCCATCGAAGGACTGAGAGCCCCGGCAGGATCCTGCTCCTCTGACCTGGGGGCCCTTTGGCCTGCGCATCTGCATTCCTCCATGTTCCCGCTGCACGGCATCAAGTCAAGGACTCTCTGCATCCCCTTTCCTTTCAAAACCATGCTTGTTCAGGGCTGCCCCATGCTGACAGAGACCCCCCAGACCCCCAGCAGGGTTAGGGCTCCTGACTGGGAAGCTCCCCAGTTCTCTCATTTGTTGTGTTGGTTTTTTTGTTTTTTTTAAATAATCTTTCTCAATAACAAAACTCCCTTCCTCTCTTTCCAGCAAGAAGTTAGGCTCTGAAGGTTGCAATGTCTGTCATTTAGATGACAAAAAAAGAAATAAAAAAAATAATATAATAAATAATATATATATATATTTAAAATGGAAAAATCGCATTTTTCAAATGCCTTGGTTTCAACACCCCCTCCCAAAACAAAGTTTTCTACTGAGCTTTTTCTGGCCTTGCATGGTAGAGCGACTATAATTGATTGTCCAAACAGGGACCCTTTTAAGAATGAAAGGGGACACTTTTAACCCTGACACCAGCCATACCATCACCCTGCTTTGGGGGGATGGAGGGGGTCAGAAGTCCGGAGAAATGTGGAAACCACCTCCAGACAGCGAAGTGAATGAGGGCACATACATTCCGGGTTTGAGACAGTCAGAGCAGCACAGGCCGCTTCCACGGGGGAAGAGGGTTCTCTCTGCTCCACTCTCTGCCTCAGCAGCGCAAGTCGCTGGAGCAATTCCGTGTCCCGCAGAAGGTGGGCATTTTCCTGCTAGCTGCCCCAAAAGCCAAAGGATCCAGCTTCAGGGTCTTGCTTTTCTAGCTGTAATTCTAAAGTGCTGGGACTAAACCTTTCTAGATCCAGAACTTTCTCGGGGGGGGGGGGGGGGGGCGGGAGTGAAGGGTGGGGTGTCTAGTCTCAGAACAAAGAAGGCTGGGAGATCACTGGGTCCATCCCAGCCGCTGGGCAGGGAGGGCCACACCCAGCGTGCCAGATGGAATCGAACCTCTGCTCTTTCTTTTCAACCTCCAGAGCAAGTCCTGCCACCTCCCTGGGTGAGCCAGTCCAAAGTGTAATTGAAATCTTCAGGGCCAGGCTCCGCTCCTTCCACGCCACCCTCCACCCAGGAAACCAGGAACGTCCGACTCTCCTGCCTGCCATCCGGCCAGCCCCCGTCCACTGGGAGGGGGACCTTCTCCTCCGCAGACCGGAAAACCCTCTCTGGACCCAGAAAACAAAACACACACACACACACACACACACACACACCCCTCCTCCTCCCTCCCCAGCTCAGCACCCTCCCCACACACTTTTAATCCCCTGGCAGATTGTAATCGGAAAGACATGAAATGCAAGAAGCAAAGCTTCCAGCATTTCTAGCCATTTCCACGTCAACTGGAGCCCCTCCTCCATCCCAGTCTCTCCCCTTGACAGACAGACAACCCATTAAGAACTCGCCCATAATAGTCTTTCTTGTAAGAACATGTAAACAGCATCATTCAAGCCGAAACGCAGGTATTTCCCAGCTCGCTCGCTTCCATTTCCTTTATTGTGGAATGTTCACCTGGGGAGTGTTCACCTGCCTCCCCGCCCTCCCCCCACCCCCGTCCCTGCCCCCACTCTCACCACCTCCCTCCCTCCTTCAGTCTCCCTGAAGTTCAAGGGTCTTCCCCTTGAATACTGCTTCTATCATGAAGCTTTGTGTGTGACTTTTCATTTCTTGGATGAAGACCCCAGGTAATGCCTGCTGGCTCCGTGGTCCCAACATAGTCCTACTGCTAAGTATTCATATAGGGTACTTGCCAGGGCTCCATATAAAATGAGCAAAATTTTCAGTGCCTGCTGAAATTACATTTTAAGCAAACTCTGTGGCTGCAAAACTGGCTTGTTTTTTGTTTTTTGTTTTTTTCAAAGAAGAACTTGGTTCATTACATAACAAAGTCTGTAAGGCAAATACACTATGGAAAAGCACGAGGGCCCCAAACCCAGAGGTCCATCAGGTGATACAATTGAGTAAACGGGACTTGGTGTGAGGCGAGAGGGAATAGTGTGGTCTGTGGTGAAATGTAGAGCCCAGCACTTGCCCCAAAATAGACAACCAATATCCAATTATAGACAAATGTTGTCATGAAAAAATTCTTACCTCATGTTGCCAGAACTTCCGATTTTCTAAGAGAAGTCTTATATCGGGAATGTTATGTGAAACGTTCTGATTTTCAAAATAGCGTGTGGGCCGAACCTTCTGTAACCCCTGCACTGATGATAAACAGCTCCTGGTGCAGCCAGGGCCCCCGCGCTCCTGGGCACAGAAGAACCCAGTCCCAGGAGCAGCCCCCTGACCATGGGGTGGGGGAGAGCCAGGCCTGGGGATGGGCATGTGGCCAAAAGCAGGTCCCAGCTCCACCCCTCAAAGCCCAGCTCCTCTGCAGCTGTAGCCTCTGGGACACTTTCTGGGAATGATCTTATTTTTTAGGAAGGAAACAATCAGGAAATAGAATTCACTTTACTGTCATTCACTTTACTCAAGTTCACATTACAGAAATTCACTTCACAGTCAGCTTTGCTAAAACAGATCGATGAACAATACGATGGGCAGTGGCCTTTTCCCAATACATACATACGAGATAACTGAGCATAAAGCCCTTAACTAGCTCCCAGGTCCCTGTGATGGAGCAAAAACCAGTAACTCAGACAAATAATCCAACAAAGCAAAGGTCTGGACCTTCTTTCCCTAACCCCAACCAGGGGAGTGGGCCCAGCAGAGAAGAAAAGTGAGTGTAAAAGTCATATTCCCTTACTTGGTTTAAACCAGTGGTCGGCAAACTGCGGCAAACTCGTTAGTCAACAGAGCGGCAAACCGTGGCTCGAGAGCCGCAGTTTGCCGACCACTGGTTTAAACAATTGAGACATGACACTGGGCAAGTTACTTACCCTCTTTAAGCCTCAGTTTCTTCATCTGCAAAATGGGGACACATTCCTAGTAAGATCCCTGTAAGGACTAAGAGATAATGCATTCTAAGCTGTAGAATGGGGTTAAAGATATTAACACTTTTTTGTAACAGAAAAGGAAATGGTGAAATTGAAGTCCTAAAGGGAAAAACCAGTGAGAATGTATTTAGTACTTAGCACAGTACACAGTACACCTTAAGGAACCCATAACAAGTTAGCTCCTAATTAAGACACTCCCCACCGTTGAGGCCAGAGATGACCTAGAGGTCCCGGAGGGTGGAAGCAAGGTCTCCCCAGGCAGGTCACCACAGTGCCCAACTCCACACCCTCTGGGAGCAGCCAGGCCCAGAGCCGCTACTGGCCACAGCTCAAGCCAACTCCAAGCTAGGCCCTGAGGCTTCCTGAAATTTCTTCTTTCCCTGGCTCCATCTTCCTGGTGGAGAGGGACTTTCGGCCTTTCTGGCAGGTGGAAGAGGTGAGACTGGAGCTGAGCCTGAGGAAGAAAGGAGCCCTTGAGCTTCCAGACTGGGCCACCTACCCTCGCTGTCCAGAGCCCCACTTCGGGCCTCCACATGAACTGGGACTCAGCTTCCATTCGCCTTTGGTCGTCTGCCAGCCTCAAGGAATCTCCTGGGGAGGAGTGGGCCTGGCATAGGCCAGAATCTGGATAGTGGGTTCATCATTCATTCAAAAAGTATTTACTGAGCACCTAATGTATACCAGTCACACGACAAAGAGCCACAGACACGTGGCTTGTCCTCCCGAAGCTTCTAGGCTACCAGTCCCCAGAGCCACCTTTTTTTCTAACAACAAATTCTAACACGTTTTCAAAAAGAAAAGACAGAAATTACTCAAGCAGATGTCCCTACACCTTACCTTCACATTAAAATGATTCAGGCTTTTTGTTATTGAACCAATTCATGAACTTGGGGGAGTGTGAGCAGCCGGAATGTGTCTTGTAATGGGCCCTCAATGAAAATAAAATTGTCACACACTCCCACTCCACAGCATTTGCAACGGGCAGCCAGCCCACAAACAGTAGTACAGTGGGATTTCTTCTTCACCAAGGAGCTAATTTACATAAACCTAATGGTGTGATATTGTTTGTAAGCCTTACTCTCTTGTTTTAACATTTTCCAATTACTTTCCTGTCAGTGAAATCCAGGGTACGGTGTTCCAACAATAACAGACAAATCAAATTGCTCTTACTCTCTTTCCACATTGTTCACTCTCCTCATATGTTTCTTTTTTTTAGTATATTTTTATTGATTTCAGAGAGGAAGCGAAACATCAATGATGAGAGAGAATCATTGATCGGCTGCCTCCTGCACATCCCACACTGGGGATCGAGCCCGGACGTGTGATGCTCAACCTCTGACCATACCAGCCAGGCTCTCATTTGTTTCTTTCATATAAATCTACGCACGAAGAACATCATAACTGACAAAAACCGGATTGAGAAATTACAGTTATCACCCATCCTGTGCTCCCAAATTAAATTTAAGGCACATTAAGCATTTCAAATCCATCTGAAAAAATAACCTCGAAATATAGTTCTGCCTCCTACTGGCTGAAGGACTTGGGGAGAAATCCTAAGTCCTCTGTACCTCAGTTTCCTCATTTATAAAATGGGATTAACCAGTTGGCCTACTTCATTGATTTGTGGTAGGGACTCAATGAAATGAGACATATACAGTAAGTATTAGCTACTTTTACTAAATTTTTTTTGCCAACACCAATGTGAGGTAGTGAAACATGGTGGTTGAAAGGATACCAATGCTGGGGCCTGGGTTCAAATCCTGATTTTTCCATTAATAACTGTGATCTTGGGCAAGTTAAGGCATCTCTCTGAGCCCCCATTTTCTCCTCTGTGGAACTGGGGTAAAATTATCCCAGTTATCTACCTAAATGGCCGTTGTAAAGAGTGCCCTAAGAGTGCATAAGCGCCGCATTAAGTTTATAATTATTTTAATGATGATGAAACCAAGGCTTATCGGAGGTGTTGGCCTCTCTGGGAGGGGCTGGCCATAAATTAATTTACACACGTGTCCAGGCTCCCACCAGGAAGCAGATTTGGGATATAACGAAGGTCTGTGCAGACAGCACCCACTTCTGGACTCACACACAGCTATTGTTCCCAACACCTTGGGTTCACATATCCATGGTGACCGGCCTGTTTGTTTACTTGTTTCCTGATTTTTTTTTTTTTCTTTTTGCCATAACTGGAGTCCATAAGGGCAGCCAGGTTGGGGATTGTATTGTTTGTGGCAAACGTCAAATGCACCTGCCTCTATGTTCAGGCAAAAGTCTAGGATAAGTGCTCACTCAGCCTTCCTGGACTCAGGGCACCTCCTTTTCATCCAGGACGCACCCCTCCAGGCCTGCCTTCTTGGGCCCTTTAAGGCAGGTAGCCCCTGAAGATGTGGCCTCTAACCCTGAGTGAGTCAGCATCCTTTGACTGTAAGTGTCAAGTCTTCGATTTACCTAAACAGGAAGGGGTGGGGGGGTGTACATCTGGCTCCCAGGATGGCTGGCGGCCACAACCAAACAATGTGATGAGGACTGTCTCTCCCCCCCACGTTGCCTTTATTCTCAGGAAAATTGTGACAACAGTAACCAACATTCCTAGGCTTCCCTCCACCCCAGCAGCAGAAGAGCAGTCCCTTCTGGACCCTGAATCACATCCTCATCCCTGACCTGGTCCCTGAGGTCAAAGAGAAGAAGCAGTGCTCTGATTGGCCAGGGTGGAGCCAATGGGAAGTCATCCCCACCAAGCTCGGGGATTGAATATGAGGAGTGGTCCTCCAAGGAAAATGGAGGTGCTGCTTGCCAGGGTAAGAGGGCGTGGGGGCCTGGCAGGAAAAAAACAACAAAGCCATCTGTTCCTCCATTCTTCAGAGCTGCTGTCGTGTGGCCCCTCCCACAGCCTCACCTGGGGCCAGGAGGCTCGGTGCTGGCCATTCCTCCACCCGGTGAGGCCAAACCACACCTGCATCTTTTCCCAGAGCCAGCAGCACCTCCCAGCTGCCCTGCAGTGTCGCCTCGGTTCAAATTTCATAGTTTTGTCCCACGCACCTCACATCCCATCAGGTGCCAAGTGCTATAGATTCGGCCTCCCCAATGCTGCTCCTACCCATCCCACCCCACCCATCCACCCACCCACCCCCCTTTTTTTTTTTTTTTTTTGCAGGACCCTGGCCTCCCCCACATACTTCTCAGAACGACAGCTCATTGAGCCTCACAGACTGTGCTGCCGGACCCAGCGTCTTCTAACTCAGCCAGTTATCAGCCTCCTCTCCTCGAAAATGCTCAGTGGCCCCATATGACAGTCCCCACCTCCAGCCTTCCTGCTCCCTGTGTCCCTACAGCTACTCCACGCCTCATACAAACGCCACCTCACACTCCGTCACCCGACTCACCACCATTTGGCTCTGCCCTCCCCGCTGCCAGGGACCCCCGTCTCCACAGCACTCTACCCTGGAGCCTCGTGAGGTGGAACTCTCCCCCACAACTCTGGCTTCGGGATCAATTCCAAGTTCCAACGCTCACCTGCTACACAACCTTGGACAAGTACATTCGCCCCTCTGCTGGATTTGTCATGTACAAATGACGATACATAACTCATCAGATCGCAGTGAAAAACATACCTCTAGCAATTTCTCTGCACAGAGCTTGGAGCCCAGTAAGGGCTCTGTTAATAGTCACCAGCCTTCCAGCCCAGCCCACATGACACCTCTCCATGAAGCCTTTACTGACACCCCCCTCCCCATTGTGACTGCCTTTGTACTTACATCCTACAAAGGCCATGTTCCTGTCCTTCCCCCAATTAGGTTGGAACTTCCAGAAAGGGAGGAGCAGTCTCTTTCATCATCACATTCCCCTCTGCCAGCATTCTACACCCAGGAGTGCTTGAATCATCTCAGTGAAATCCACTCGGATTCTGTGCATCCCAGAGTATTCCTGCTCATCAGTTGGCCATTAGTTCACTAGACAGAGCTGACGGGAGTCCGGTCCCCACTGGGCACATCCCTGGTTTCAGGATTCCAGACAGTCAGTCTCTCTCTTCCTCAACTCCCAGCTTGTCAAACAAGAATCGAAGTGCTCACCTCCCACCAACCATCACACAAAGATAAAGATAAAATAAGCAAGTGATGCCCTAGGCCTAGCTGGTTTGGCTCAGTGGATAGAGCGTTAGCCTGTGGACTGAAGGGTCCCAGGTTCAATTCCGGCCAAGGGCACATGCCCAGGGTTGCAGGCTCCATCCCCAGTGGGGGGTGTGCAGGAGGCAGCCAATCAATGATTCTCTCTCATCATTGATGTTTCTATTTCTCTCTCCCTCTCCCTTCCTCTCTGAAATCAATAAAGAAATTTTTTTTTAAAATAAGCCAAGTGATGGTGGTTACTGTTGAAGCAAACCTTCAGTGCCTGTGCCCCCAGGGCACCAGGAACGTTCCCTACTCCCTTAGTTCTTGTCCTCCACTCCCCACCGCCAAAATCGCCACCCAGAGGGGTTGCCTGGTTTACACACCAAACCTGACAATAAAGGAATGTGGGCTTTTCCCAAAATTCAAATCCATGCTTAAAAGGCAAAGGTGTGTCACCATCTAGCAGAATCCAAAGTGTGCTAGACACGCTGAGGCGTTTATGGCACAGGTTCCATCAAGCTAGTCAGTCAATGAGTGGGTCCAAGAATCATTTAGGCGAGATGGCTGGAATAATCTTACGATGTCCCACGGTGAAATGCTAAGGACAATCCTTGGTCAGATCCAGAGGGCTTGGCATGTTTATTGTTTTAAAGGATTATATTTCTTCCATGGTCCCACCAAGTGGCCTTACCCTTACATGGCACAGACTGCCATCTGCACACACACACCCCCAAATTTAAAAATCTTTCTTTTACTAATTCTAAGTGTCAAGTATGCTCACTGTATAAAAGCCAAGTTTTCCTAAGCTCTGTTCACTATGTTATGATCACCTCTTTGTGTCAATAAGAATAGATCACCATAATTCTTTCATATATATATATACATATATATTATTTTTTTTTATTGATTTCAGAGAGGAAGGGAGAGGGAGAGAGAGATAGAAACATCAATGTTGAGAGAAAATCATTGATCAGCTGCCTTCTGCATGCCCCACACTGGGGACCGAGCCCGCAACCCTGGCATGTGCCCTTGACCAGAATCGAAACTGGGACCCTTCAGTCCACAGACTGACGCTCTGTCCACTGAGCCAAACCAGCCAGGGCGATCACCATAATTCTTAATGGCTACTATATATGAGTCCATTATTTGAATATGCCAAAATTCATTTTAGTAATCCTCTACTTAGGGTCACTGAAATTATTTCCAATTTCTCTGTTATAAACTCCCTCTAAACAATCTCCTGCAAATCATTAGTACACTGATTTTTCCTTAAAGTAAAATCTTAGAAATTGTATTTTTAAGGCCAACAGTTACACCATTTTAAGCATTTTGATATATTTATTGCCAAACTGTCCATAAGAAAGACATATCAGCCGAAACCAGTTTGGCTCAGTGGATAGAGCGTCAGCCTTTGGACTGAAAGGTCCCAGGTTTGATTCCTGTCAAGGGCATGTACCTTGGTTGCGGGCACATCCCAAGTGGGGGGTGTGCAGGAGGCAGCTGGTAGATGTTTCTCTCTCATCGATGTTTCTAACTCTCTATCTCTCTCCCTTCCTCTCTGTAAAGAATCAATAAAATACATTTTTTTAAAAAGACATATCAAATTACCCTCCTATCAGCAATGCGAGTATAATGTGGGTGTTTTGTGTGTTTTTTCATCTTCACATGAGAATATGTGTAATTTTTTTAAGAGAAAAAGGAAGGGAGAGAGAGAAACATCGATGTGAGAGAGAAATGTCAATTGGTTACCTCCCAAACGCACCCTGATCGGGGTTCAAACCTGCCAGGGTTGCGGGCTCGGTCCCCAGTGTGGGGCGTGCAGGTATGTGTCCTGACCAGGAATTGAACCCGCAACCTTTTGGTGTACAGGACAATGCTCCAATTAACTGAGTCACCCAGCCAGGGCATGAACATAATGTTTGAAAGAACTTATTTACCCACACTACCTTAGCCAGGCATGATCAATGTTTAAATTTTTGCCAATCTAAGATCTTGCGTACATAAGATTCTTCTGACTAGTGAGCCTGAGCATCTTTTCATGAGTAGTGGTCCCTATTTACTGCCTGTCTGACCAGTACCCTCTTTTTTCCCCTAGAAACTACCCCAGCCTCTCTGGCTGTAACCAGAGCCACCATATCTTATAACTTCACCCCTATGACCTGCAATCTGAGAATCTAAGAGTTGATGCCTGCAATCTATGGTAATTGTCCCGGAGTGATCCACTGACCCAAGACAGGCTGGGGGGTTAGGGGAGGGAGTCACTGCCTAAGATTTTCCAAAACAGAATTGGAGAGGGAAATTCCAGTCTTCTCTCCACTGGTAGAGGCTGTAAGGTGTGAAACTATTAACATTTCCCCATCATGTGGAGAAGAGTAGTGAGAAAATGTGACGTTGGTAGATTGAAAGAAGTAGATGAGGGCAATGAAGAGAGCAATGAAGAGTGCCAGCAGGTTCCAGGTGACAGGGGTCCCGAGGCCATCCTGGGCCCTGCGCTTCGCTCCCTCCCTTTGACATGCACGACACCTCAGTCTCCTCCCAGATGAGTTCTCCTATGGCTATACTGGTCTAGATTGAATTTCTGTCACTTGCAACCAAGACTCCTGCCTAATTAATATATCCTCTTTACTGCCTAATTAATATACCCCTTTCTTCTTTTGTGAATTACCTCTTCACACTCTTTGCTCACTTCTCTCCTGGGTGTTTCCTCTTTCTGATTTATTTTTATGAGAGGATCTTATGTATTGAGGCTATTTTCTCAGCTTGTCACTGACTTTTATCTTTTGTTATGATCTCTTTTCTCAGAGAACCTTATTTTGCACTGTCAAATACGCCAATCTTTTTTCTTATAACTGTACCCCAAACTATAAGAAACAGTCACCTATGTTTCCTTCTAGACTGTATCTAGTTTCATTTTTTAAAAAATATATTTCTTTATTGATTTCAGAGAGGAAGGGAGGAGATAGAAACATCAATGATGATAGAGAATCATTGATCAGCTGCCTCCTGCACGCCCCCT
The DNA here is from genome assembly GCF_027574615.1 of Eptesicus fuscus. NCBI lineage: Eukaryota > Metazoa > Chordata > Mammalia > Chiroptera > Vespertilionidae > Eptesicus > Eptesicus fuscus. The sequence continues at coordinate 55,391,403 of NC_072489.1, read as the reverse complement.
ACTGGGGATCGAGCCCACAACCCAAGCAGGTGCCCTTGGCCAGAATCGAACCTGGGACCCTTCAGTCCGCAAGCTGACGCTCTATCCACTGAGCCACGCTGGCTAGGACTAGTTTCATTTTTAAAACTCTAAATCTTCAATGACTCTAGAATTGTTTTAGTTAATATAATAAATCTAACATTGTGTCTTCCCCAATGATTAGTTAGCCAGTTATCTCAACACCATTTCTTAGGTAAGCCATTCTTTTCCCATTGATTTGAAATGCTGCCTTTACTACATACTAACTTTTTTTACATACACGTGGGTATCTGTATCTAGACTTTCTATTTCATTCATATTCTTTACTTGGTCTCTATAATCATTAGGGCATTGTCCGTAGGTGATGATAAAGATACAGAGAGACTAAGTCACTGGCCTTGGGACCTGAGACAAATGAGCAGCAAAGCAAGGACAGAATCCAAATGGCAACCCCCACCTTTCGCCACTTCCAGCTGGAGAAAAGTGAAGCAGAAGAGACTCACCAACCCTTGCAGCAGCATCCTTGACTGTGACATCTGTGTCACCGGTCAAGAGAAGGTGGACACCGAGCCCAAACGCATGAAGTTGCAGGTGAATGAAGAAATGGGTCGGGATTTGCCAGGAGCCCTCGGGAACGCTGCCAGTGCCCATTCCCATCTCTAAGCCCTTTTCCCTGTGGGTGACAACTGTCCCCAACCACAAGCCTCGACAAGTAGGGAATGCTAACCAGTCTCTATCTCCTTGTGGGGTGCCTCCAGATCCACATGACAATGTCTCCCCTCACTCATGTCTCCATGGAAAATTCTCACATTTTTCTCAACAACGTTGACATTGTTTTCTTTGGCCAGACAGAGCCCTGTGTATTTTTAAGCTTTCCAGGAAGGCTTTTTATTAAGATAATACAGTGCAGAACAATCAAACTGTTTATTTTTGACTTTTGATCTAATTTGCCTTTCTATAATCCACTAAAGAAAATACCAGAATCATGGACTTGCCTTTCTTAGATTGCAGGCATTGGTTCCATTAGCAGCAATGAGGTTCTTTCCTGTTTGTTTCTATTACACTACCTAACCCCTCCCAGCTCTAATTCTTTCCTTGGGGGTAATTTTAATTTTAACGTGTAATGCCTGCTCTTCAAATTAACATCAAATCTCATTATGAAGTACCCACAGTTGGATTGCTATCGGTGGAAAATGCACCAGTAAATTCTCAAGATCTGAAGGGTGAAAATAGCTCCAGAAATCACCTGGGCCAAGGTACACATCTATACAGCTGAGAAAAGTTTGGCTCAGAGAGGTCAAGCAATGTGCCTAAGCTCACACAGCATGGTGGTGGCACATTCTCCCTTGCCTTGCAACCTTTCCACGAGAGGCATTAATAGAGCTTTCAATGGGAATTGAAACATCTTGGCTCGGTGCATTGAACAGCATGATAAGATATCATATCACCTTGAAAAGAAAAAAAAAAGTGGGTGTCTTGTCCCCACCTCTAGGAAGTTATTAACCGGCTCTGTCCTTGAGCTTTGCCAGATGTTAGCAGCACCACATTGGCATCTGCTAACAGATTCTAGCCCTAGTGTGTCTGCTCCTCCAATGTGACGTGCAATGAAAGCACTGGCCTCACCTGAGAAGCCAGAGGCCAGGCTTCCGGCTTCCGCTCTCAGTGGGTGTCCCAGCTGTCTTCTAACATCACAAGGCCTCCTCAGCAAAGGGTGGTCCATTTACTCTGGATGCCCCTACTGAGCAGCAGAGGGCCTGGACAGATACTCCCAGCACCTTCAGAGGGAGCGGTGGCCTGCCTACAGTCGATTTTGGACACCTGGCCCCCAGCGTTGTGAGACGAAACGTTTCTGTGGCTCTGAGCTGCAGCCCTAGGTAGCCCTAGGAAAGGAGTGGAGCCTGGGAGTAACAGAGCCGCTGAACTGCTCGGAGGAAAACCCAGGCCTGGGACTTGGGTTTAAAGACGGCTTCTGCTCCAGCCCCGCATTCTGCCGCCCACCTGGGCTCCCTTTGGTCCTCGGACCCCTTCTCTAGAGAAAAAGGAGCTGGCTTCCTGCACGCTGGGATGACAAGGAGCCCACAGCCATGTTCAGGCTAATCATCCAATTAACGGGCAGCCTTTCTCCGTCTGGTCTCTCTGCTGCTTCCAGGCAGCTGTGAGCCACGGGAGTGCGAGCCAACCCAGCTAGAACGCTTCCGGGAAGAAAATGCCACTCCCGCCTCCAACACGGACAGAAACAGTAAAGCCCCCAGGCTCTGGACTATGCCCTCCTGCCCGGCTTCTCTGGGAGGGAGCCAGAGGCGGGAGGCAGGGCAGGTGGCTTGTTTCGTACTGTACTGTTCCTATTTGACCTGTTGATTCTCAAAGGGACTCATGGAACACTCACGTAGGTAAACCACATGCAAACCTTCAGTCAAAGCAGTTACCTACGGAAGGGCCCACGACTTCCCCAGAGGAGAAGGCTGTGCCAGATGGAAGACGGGAGGGAAGGAGGACACGCCGTGAGACCGACACCGGCACACGCACACCTCTGAGGGAATTGGGAAAGGGCACCCCTACCCAGGGATGCATGTCCAGATCCGCCATCTCCGTGGCGTGGCCGGGGCCTCCCGAGAGCCGTTCAACCCAACGTGAAAGTCCTTACGGGTGGGCACAGATGCGATGGGTCAGCGCCCGAGGAGGACGGGGGAGCAGTGGGTCCTTGCCGTGTGCCCTTGGAGAACCACTTCACCTCTCTGTGCTGGATTTCTCTTCCTTTCTAAAGCGGAAATAATAATCAACCCAGCTGCCACGTCTGGGTTGCGGGGATGATCCAAGGAGGGAAATATGGGACCCCCCTTTGCAAAGCCGTGGCGCTTTGCCTGTGTTTCCTGCCGATTTACACATTCAAAGCACAGGGGCAATTACGACGTCTCTGCCAAGTACAGTCTTTGACTGAACCTGATTTTCCTAATCCAAGCTTTGAATACCATAGAAAAGATGACTGAGCAGTGACGGGGGGAGGGGCAGTAAAGAGGGGGGTGTCAAATCCCAAAGGTTTAAAAAGCATCACGACCTCATGTGTATCAGGTGCCTTCCTCATAAGAAAATGTACTTTTTACATCTCGAGGGTCACAGCTCCACTTCAGAAAGTATCGCTAATCTTCCCCAAGTGGAGTGGCAGGGGAGAAGAAGGGGAGGATGCTATTAAACAGATACCACCGCCGAAACCGGTTTGGCTCAGTGGATAGAGCGTTGGCCTGCGGACTGAAGGGTCCCGGGTTCGATTGCAGTCAAGGGCATGTACCTTGGTTGCAGGCACATCCCCAGTGGGGGATGTGCAGGAGGCAGCTGGTTGATGTTTCTCTCTCATCAATGTTTCTAACTCTCTATCCCTCTCCCTTCTCTCTGTAAAAAATCAATAAAGCCAAAACCGGTTTGGCTCATGGATAGAGCGTCAGCCTGCAGACTCAAGGGTCCCAGGTTCGATTCGGTCAAGGGCATGTACCTTGGTTGTAGGCACATGTGGGGGATGTGCAGGAGGCAGCTGATTGATGTTTCTCTCTCTCAATGTTTCTAACTCTCCCTCTCCCTTCCTCTCTGTAAAAAATCAATAAATATATATTTTAAAAAAAAACAAAAAACAGATACCACCATTGGGGAAAAAAGACACCAACAAACTAAAAGTTTTTAAATAAATGTATAAAGAGGTTATACAATGGGTAGGATGTTCCTACACTGTTTACAATACACTTAAAAATTGGAGAACCTAAGTGGCTCGCCATGGAGGGGTTTGATGGAGTGTGTTATTAAACCAGTGTAAGACAATCGGGGACACAGACCCCTTCCGAACCAGCCCTCAGGGAAACACCCAGCATTCCATTGGAACGACACTCCGTTTCCAAAGTCTTTCACAATTTTTCCTGACACCCATCCATTTCGTGGGAAACTATAAACACATCCAGGAAGGCTCTACGACATACTGTTGACTGAAAACAGCCGCGGGGCAGCATGAAGACTCGGAGCCCATGTGTCTAAAGTGCCTCTGTACGTTCATACACGCACAGACATGGAAATCGGGGGACATGCCCACCTAAGCGCTGACAGCAACTCTCAGGGCTGGAGCTGGTAGCAGAGCTGGGAGAAGAGAGAGTTTGACGTCCTTCTTGATGTTTTGCATTGCTGTTTGAATTTTCATTAGCAAGCATTGCCTGTGCAGATTTTTTTTTTTTTTTTAATCTTCAAAATTAGCCCAGCTGGCATGGCTCAGTGGTTGGGTGTCGACCTATGAACCAGAAGAGCACGGTTCCATTCCTGGTCAGGGCACATGCCCGGGTTGCAGGTTCGATCCCCAGTGAGGGGTGTGCAGGAGGCAGCCAGTCAATGATTTTCTCTCATCGTTGACGTTTCTCCCTCTCCCTTCCTCTCTGAAATCAATTTAAAAAAAAAAAAAAATTAGCCGAAACCGGTTTGGCTCAGTGGATGGAGCGTCGGTCTGCGGACTGAGGGGTCCCAGGTTCGATTCCGGTCAAGGGCATGTACATTGGTTGCAGGCACATCCCCGGTGAGGGGTGTGCAGGAGGCAGCTGGTCGATGTTTCTCTCTCATCGATGTTTCTAGCTCTCTATCCCTCTCCCTTCCTCTCTGTGAAAAATCAATAAAATATATTTTTTTGAAAAAATTAGAATGATTCCTATTTAACTGTGAGTCACAGCTGCACACGTGATTCCTTTTCAAATGTCTCATATATGTTAGAATGGACATTCCCAATAGCTGGGAAGATTCCCGAGGGAAGTAGCTGTGACCAGCAGAAAAGAGTGTCAGACGCAAAGCCTGGCGCTGGGTCCGGGCTCTGGATGCGGCGGGTGCTTTAGGGTAAGTCATTACCCTCTGGCTGCCTGACTCTCCATCTCTAAGAATGGGGGAGAATAAAACACGCCTCACAGGACGATCAAGATCAACTAACACAATGGACACAAGAGACTTCATACTTTTTTAAATTACCATTTGAGAAAGAAGATGGGAGAGTCCATGGCTAACCCAGCCCTCCTTTCAGAGCCCAGCATGGGGCCAGGCGCTAAGTACACACCGGATGGATGATGCGGGGGAAGAGGAAAGCCCGGGCAGGGCCGTGCCCATCGGAACTTGGCTCCCGTGAAGTCCTCAAGTTCTCGGCAGACGCTGAGGGCAGGAAGGCCCACCCAGGGTGAAGGGAATGGCACAGGCTCACGTCACGCGCTGGCGCGGGAAGAGCTTGACGCTGGATAGGCCTCTCGCCGTCACTCCCGAGATGGGTGTAAGCTGCCAACGAGCCCAGCGAGAAGAGCAGGCACCGGGGTATACAACCATCAGTCCCCCAGCAGGGACCAGCATGCCGACCGGGACGTGGACTGGAAGTGTACCCACAGACGAACCCTCACCTCGGTCACCCAGGAGCTGTCGAGGAAAGCGGGTTGGCCCTCCTTTCATGTCTAGGCTGCGATAGGTTCTCGAGAATTAAGGTTTAATTTTTAAAATCCCTCTAATTGGGTACTACTGATGGGAAGACATCTGGGGCAAATATCTCGGCCCCGTGCATTCCGTCCCAAGCCATGGTTAGTGGTTTGGAAAATGAGTGTGCGGCAAAATAACCAGTGGTTACTAATTATTATATATCATAGGGTTTGGCATCCTCCTTAAAGCCCAGTCATGTTGGCCTCTTCCTCTTCAGAGAGGGTTACAGAATTGACTGTTTAGAAATCTCTTCTCTGAGTTAACATACGTTTTCTTTGTCTTAATTGGATCCAGCCTCTTTGCCCATGAGCAGAAAGGCAATTTTTCTAGAACGATTACATCCTTCGAATGCCAGGTCATCAGCCATTCCTAGGCCTGGAGGATCACTGGTTTGGCTTCCTATTTTCTTTCCATTTTCTCAGCCTCGTCCTCGTAGTGATGTGAAAAAGCATGTGAAGACTGTGTCCTAAGCTACCTTCGATTTAGCCAAAAAAGGTATGAGTGGAACAGCGTGAACCATCTCCTCCGACCCACACAGAGCCTCGGAATTGGGGGCGAACTGTTTGCCCCAAATGTTTGGTCTAATGCAAATATTTACTTCTTCCAAAACAAGTAAAACAAACCATTTCCAAATTGGGGACGAGGGTGGGGGAGTTTGCCAGGCGTTTTTCACAGTGAAGATAAACATTTGGAAAACATTTTCCAATTTGCCCTATAGCCTTAGTTAATCTTTCTGAGCCACGTTGAATCATTTCCTAATTTACCATCGACTGTGACATCAAGACCACTTCTTGAGGATCTTACTGTCTGCCCCACTCCCACACACACACAAACTTAGATGTAGCATCTAAGTCAGGGGTCCTCAAACTACGGCCCGCGGGCCACATGCGGCCCGCCGAGGACATTTATCCGGCCCGCCGGGTGTTTTTGCCGCCGCTGCCTGTCCTGCTTAGCAGCCGACTTAGCAGCGTGCATAGGAATTTGTTCATAGTTGTGTTTTTTTTAAACTATAGTCCGGCACTCCAATGGTCTGAGGGTCAGTGAACTGGCCCCCTGTTTAAAAAGTTTGAGGACCCCTGCTCTAAGTCAATCGTTTCTGGAAACGTCTGTTGAACACCTACTATGTTCCGTTCATCTGTGACTGTAGACTTCGTGGCATCCACCCACAATGGCACTTAGCTTGAGAAAGGCTGGGTCTTGAGACCCCCCTCTGCCCTTCAAGGCAGCAGCCCAATTCTCTGTCCCGACACCTCCTACTTTTCCTAGAGCTTGAGCTCCTTCTCGGGGGACGTTACCTGAGCACCCCAACGAGCTCTCCCTGAGCGCGTGACCGGACGACTCAGAGATGAGGCCAAGAGCACGCGGGCATCGGCCCGAGGCCGCTGCTGGTCCTGGGCCACTCGCTGACCTCCAGCCTTTTCCATCGCACCAGCGAGCGCTGCGACCCAGGCCAAGATGGAATTCCATTTTCAAATGAGGTCTCACAAGGCCTTCTATCAGACACGCGGACCAATTACACTGGCTGCCTTCTCTCCAGCCTGCAGCTGGGTAACCCTATCCCTCACCCCGCTTCCTCCAGAAGCCGCTGGGCTCAGAGCTTCACCTTCCCTGCAGGAGCAGATCAAAGGCCTGCCTTCCGGTCCCCTCATTACCAGGCGGGGACATCAGGCCGCAGCTCCAGTCTCACCGCGACCCCCAAGGAAGTCCATGGTTCTTAAGACTCTCTTACCTCATCAAACACACACACACACACACACACACACACACACACACACACACACACACTGATACGGTTTCTAAATGCAAGCAGCCATAAAGTTACCACTGGAAAAAGAAGGGGTTACCCCTGCGAGCGCTTTTCCAGAGAAAAGGGCTGCTTCACACATTTTTCTCTTTAGGACAGAGCGGGGCTAGGGCTAGGGCTGGGGAGGGGGGTAGAAGGGGTACCCCGCAAACCCGCAGAGGAGTCACACTGGTGGCTTTCCCCCCACCTCTCCCACCCCAGCCCCCTACATTTTTAGGTAAAGAAAGCTGCAGAGACATGAGTATACACCTGAGGTGCCCCCGCCAGGCAGAGGTGCTTGAGGGCAAGGATCCCCCAAGGGGTAGCAACAAGCCCCCAAGGAAGGAGGCCTTGGGGCAGATGTGACCTGCACATGGCAAGCCAATGCCAGCAGGGACTGGGCTGCCCATGGCTCTGGCAAGGAAAGGAGGTGGTGAGGCCACAGCCAACGACAGGTCCCCAGCACCGCCCACCCGGTTCCACGCCTGTCCCTCAGGCGCAATTCTTTGGCTTCTCAATCTTCTCTCCGAGCCGTGCTGGAAGGAAGAATGACAAGAGGCTGGCCCTGCACTTTTTTTAAAATATATTTTTATTGATTTCAGAGAGGAAGGGAGAGAGAAATAGAAACATCAATGATGAGACGGAATCATTGATTGGCTGCCTCCTGCATGCCCCCTACTGGGGACCGAGCCCACAACCCAGGCATGTCGCCTTGACCGGAATTGAACCTGGGACCCTTGAGTCCACAGGCTGACGCTCTATCCACTGAGCCAAACCGGCTAGGGCTGACCCTGCGCTTTTAATGTGTTGGTGTGTGTGCGGAAACAGAGGTGGGGGTTGGAGGGATGGAGGGGCATGTGGGTAGAAGGAAAACACAGGTAAACGGGGCTCCAGAAAGGATCACAGCCTGTATGTGCACACACACACGTGCAGGCATGTATGTATAATATATATACCCTTCTCCTCCATCACAGATTCTTTTGACTTGACTAACAAACAGTTCGACTTTTAAAGTGGAAACACCTACTGTGAGGATTCACCTATCCGTCATGCACCACCTAGCAGGAATACACTATCCCCGTGGTCGGCAAACCGCGGCTCTCGAGCCACATGCGGCTCTTTGGCCTCTTGAGTGTGGCTCTTCCACAAAATACCACGGCCTGGGCGAGTCTATTTTGAAGAAGTGGCGTTAGAAGAAGTTTAAAAAGTTTGGCTCTCAAAAGAAATTTCAATCGTTGTACTGTTGATATTTGGCTCTGTTGGCTAATGAGTTTGCCGACCACTGGACTATCCGATGGCTCTCAAATTGGCCCTTCGCTGAAAGCGGGGTGTGGAAGGAAAGTGACAGCCCCGCTTTGCCCCCTTCTCCAGGAAGTCGGACAGAGACCCTCTTTCTCTCCCACAGCTGCAGCCTCAGGAGGGCTTACATTGAGAAACGATACCGCCCTGAGAAATGGGGTTGGCTTTTGGCTTACAGTATTGCAGGGAAGAGGGAACACTTCTTTTTGAACATTTAAAGGACTCTGGACGGTGGCCCACAAAAAAAGTCCACAACTCAAGTGACGTGGACCAGTGACTCTCTTTCTTTTGTCTCCGTTTCCCCGTCTGTTAGACCAGGGAAACCTCCGTTTTGGAAAGTGGAGGACAGACAGACTGGAGACGGACCGAGAAGGCTTGGGGCATCATGGCCTTGCCTGCCCCGGGGTCTCAGCCACTTCATGACACAGGAATATTCCTGTCTGTGTATCTCAGTGTCTTCTGCTTTCTGCACAGGCCCCCAAAGTTGCCCTTTGAGGTTCATGGAATCGTCGCCTTAAAAAATATGTCAGTACTCCACAGATTACAAATTGCTAGAGACAAGGCAGGCCCTATGGAAATTAGGCTAATTTATGACTGACTTGCGACAGAAAGATGTTTCCAGTTGATTCTTTGGCACACTGTCAAATAGAATTCCCTGCTTTAGACACCAAAGACCCTCAACCGGCTGTTTCATTGTTTCAAATGCTAATGTTTCTTTCTAAAAGCCTCTCTAACTGGGCTATCCTTAAAATGTTGCAAATCTCACAGGAAACAGTTTTTAAAGAGAAACCATTTTAAAGTGGGTACAAGAACCAGTGCGTTTTTGACATCATTCTTTGTGATCTTGTTTCAGTCTGTCCTGTTCAAAAGAAATGGAAACCCTTATCATTGTTTTCCCTATTTTCACCCTCATTTTGGAGTGCCTTTTTGAAGTCCATGGAAACAGGTGTGTTTTTTGGTTGTTGTTGTTGTTGTTATTGTTTTTTAATTCCTTCTGTAGAATTACTCCACATACAACTTAATTTTCTTTTTTCTTAGTAAAATAGCCTCATATCAGGAGTTTCAAGAAGGAACATAGGGCTCTGTATGTATCCATAGTATGCACTTAATTTGAATCAGGAAAGTCAATGGCTCAAGCTAGGCAAATTTCCCAACAAAATATGAAGAAAAAAAAAGACGCCCTGCCTGCCGGGTAGCTCAGTTGGTTAGAGCATCACCCCATACATGCCAACGTTGTGGGTTCAATCCTGGGTCAGGGCACATACAAGAGTCAGCCAATGAATGCATAAGTAAGTGGAACAGCACATTGATGTTTCTCTCTCTTTCTCCCTTCCTCTCCCTTCCTCTCTCTCTCTCTCTCTCTCTCTCTCTCTCTCTCTCTCTCAAAGCAAAAAAAATTTTTAATTTTAATTTAAATAAAAGGAAATATGGGTGGCTCACCACCAACATCTATGATTGTCCCTGAACTGAATTTTTCTCTGGAGTCAGTCCTAATCCCCAGACTCAGCCCACACCCTTCTGGTCTCTCCCCCCCTTCTCCCCTCTGTCTCCTCTCCTTCCCCACCATTAACCTCTCTCCCCCTCCTCAACCTTCCCCCAAGTATCGTGTCAGAAGTCATGGGGTTATCACACTCCTGTTTAATTCGATGTGTAGAACTCCAGAGCAGCTCTGTCCAAATGGACTTCCTGCTGTGCTGAGAAGGCTCTGCTTCCGGGCAGTCGAACAAGCAGCCACTAGCCGCAGGGACCACGGAGCCCTAATGTGGCTCACATGCTCAAGGAACTGAACGTGTAATTCCAATTCACTTAAATGTAAATAGCCACTTGCAGCTAATAATCTACCGTGTTGGACAGCATACCTTTAGAGGACTAGGCGCCTTTAACCCCAGAACTCTGACCCTCAACTCCACCCAGGATGCTACCCCAGAAAAACCACTATTGAAAAAGCAATAAAAACATATTTTTTTTAAAAAAATTAAGTTTTATGGTTACAAAAAGATATCGTGACAGTAGCTCATGTAACTGCAGGAAACAATAGAAAGCGATTACAAACAGGTGACACATCGAAAAGGAATTTCTCCAGTCTTACTAACCCTAGGCTCCCTCCCCCACCCACCCCCCCACCCTCGCCCAACACACACACACACCTCACATCAAAATAGAATGGTGAAGACAAGGGTTTTAAGATGTGACTTTAAGTGATTTAAATGGATTATGTGGGCTTAAATGATAGGAGTGGTTTCTACTTTAAAACACATCCTGTTATATTTCAGTGAAATGTTTTATTTAAAAACAACATAAATATTGAAAATATTTTAATCAATAAATCAAACTTCTTACAGTTTTTATCTTTTGGGGGGTGAAAACAATAATTTAGTACTATCTAAAACTGGAGGAAGCCCTCAGAGAGGAAGGGAGAAGGAGAGAGATGGAAACATCAATGATGACAGAGAATCACTGATTGGCTGCCTCCTGCAGGCCCCACACTGGGGATCAAGCCTGCAACCCAGGCATGTGCCCTGACCGGGAGCCCAACCATGATCTCCTGGTTCATAGGTTGATGCTCAACCACTGAGCCACACCGGCCAAGCTAACCATAAGGTTTTCTTATTTAAAAAATGTCTAGATGTTATAATACTTTACTTTGAGCCACAAATATATTGGCAACAAACATTAACTTTATTATTTTTTTAATATATTTTATTGATTTTTACAGGGAGGAAGGGAGAGGGATAGAGAGCTAGAAACGTCGTCGAGAGAGAAACATCGACCAGCTGCCTCCTGCACACCCCCTACTGGGGATGTGCCCGCAACCAAGGTATATGCCCTTGACCGGAATCGAACCTGGGACCTTCCAGTCCGCAGGCCGACGCTCTATCCACTGAGCCAAACCGGTTTCGGCAACAAACATTAACTTTAAATATTGCCTGCAGTCCTGGATGGTAGGTGAGGATTACCCACCCTCCCTCACCCCCCAACAACAATGGAAGTTCCAGGTAAAGGTTGAACAGTCCTCGGTACAGGTGAATTTGCTCGCATATTGAGCTCTGTCCTGAAATTCACTTGGACATTATGGCAGCCCATACCCAAAAGGTACCATTTAGCAAGCCACTACAAGAGTGAAAGCTTCTGAAGACATACTTTAAGCAAAGGATTAGTTTGGGCCCGGCAAGAATCAAGCTTTTTGGAGTTTAGAATCTGACAAGAAGCAGCTAAGCTCTTGAAAGATGAGAGTCTTGTGAGCATTTATCTGATGATTTTTAAACCAGGCAGCTGGATTCGTTAAAATCTTTCTGTGAGAGAGCAAGGCCTTCTGAAAACGCTGCTTTTGGTTTCTCCACCTCCAACTTGTCGGTGCTGAAAAGAAACTTCGAAAAAATAAAAGGCAGTTTCATTTAACGTCACTGCCCTGCCGAGGCCAGGCAGCCTCCACACACAGAGCTGCCTTCCCAGGATGACAGCTGCTGCTCTTCTGTGTTCATCATGTGCACTTGGGGGGAAAGGGAAAGGGAAGCTGGCCGGGCTTCCAGGCCTGCTGTGGGATGCTGAGCCGGCCCCTCCCTGCTGGATGCGGGTTCCCTCTCTCCTCCTGCCCTAATCCCAACTGCACCTAGTCCCAGGTCCCCAGTCTTGATCACCATGAACAGCCAAGCCAACAAGTCAACAAGCTATCGGAGGAAACGGTTCTTGCATATTCTGGTTTTCAGCAATTGTGATCAATGGCAAAGTCGTTACATTTCTGACGTCGCAGTTCCTGTGCTCGGTGCCTGCAGAAGCAGGCTCAGGAAACGGTACCAGCCCTCCCTGTCATCTTGATTGATCAGATAGGACTACTGCTGGCCGGCGGAGAAAGGGAAGGTGAGCCCCTGCCGTTTCCTCACCGCAGCTCACTCAAGATGAGGCAACAGATCTAGAATACGATAAAGACACAAACACCTTCCCTGCGATAACAAAGCAGGACACTCTGCAAACACTCTCACTACTGTTATTTCAACACTAGCTTGCTTGCCAATTTTCTGAGATTCTGAAATGTACATAAATAAGTAAAGTTAGTCTGAACTTAATCACTTAGCTCATCTCCATAAACAGGCGTGAATTGTCTCAATTTCTTTCCTTTTCTTTTTTTTCCCCTTAACCACTTTTTGGGAGAGGAACCTAAAGTTCCGAAGAGTGACCAAGTTGATGTTTTCTCACAAGAACAAGACAAATAAACAGCCCACAAAATACGTTTGGGAGGTTTAAAATTTTGAACTCAGATCTCCATCTTATTTCAAAAAAAAAACAACCTGTCACAGAGGTGTCATTTGCTTGCTATGTTGTGTAATTAATAACAAGGAATCATTTTTACTCTGATATATAGGTATAGGTTTTCTATTTTATTGCTATATTCATGTCTTTCACTTTATATGTGCTTTATTATGGTAAGAATCTAAATTTACAATGAATTTAGAAGTAATCTGCCTTTGAGAATGTATAATAATAACAAAAGATAAGCCCCAAAATTATCCATCAACATGAACAGCTACAAATTCCTTTACAGCCTTTGCAAAGTGTTTCTGTCTTTCTTCAAAGGCCTGTTTCTCTATTGTTTGGGACAAATATTACTTTTACTTGAAAGCCACATTTCAGATTGTTTACAATATATTTTGTTAAGTCAACTAAATTAAATTTCACATTCACTAATTATATTTCTCCATCTGTAACCATTCACTAGAATCTTCAAGTAAGAAGTGTTTTTTAAACATTCCAAACAACTCAGATTTTTAAAGATACTATCGATTTTATGTTAGATATTTCACTAAGCTGACTAGAACCTTCATTTCTGAATATTTGGATAATATAATTATTTGCAGAATTACTTCATTTAAAAGAATGACTTCAAATATATGAGAGCTGAGAAGAGAAAAATAAATCGCTTTTATTTCTCTAGGCTTCCACGCTAATTAGAATATATGTGCTCACATTTTTAATAAAGACCCAGCAAAAAGAAAATGGGAGCACTTAAAATCATGGGTTCTGTTTAGACAAAAGAAAGAGGAGAAGAAAAGCAAATTTTAAAAGGAAGCCTCCATGTAAGTGATTAATTTTTCTCATTCATGTGTCAGTCTCTCCATTTCCTTCCAGGCAAGGCCCTTTCCATTTCAAAGGCATCGTCAGGGGCTGTTTTCTCACCATGCGATGCCTACCAAACTCTCAAAGAGGAATCGGAAAGACTGGGAAAGGACAAGGACGTGCGGGGCACTTTCCTGAGAGCTTTTAATCCCTGCAATTCCGTCCTGTCGTTCCACATAAACCTGCAGCCTGCAGTGCCCTTCCCGGAGGTTCTGAAAAAAACAAACTGCTAACCGGCCGAACCAAAATATCAGAATTAATCTCGATGGAGAGGGAAAAAAAAACACACTGAGGAGATCACTTGAGAGGTGAAAATTGATAGCACTCTGCTCACCCCAAGCAAAACATTTTAACAGAAGCAACCTAATGGGAAGAACAGGAAAAAGCATCCTCCGGGCAAAGGTGCGTGTGGAGCAGCCAACCTCGGGAGCAAGGTCCCCCGGACAACAGGAGAAACCAGTGGAACCTGCAAAGCCTCCAGCAGCCGTCCCCTCCAGTGCCTTCCCGAGAAACAATTTCAGAAGAGAGGGGGAGAGGAAAACTTTCCCAGCCCCCGAGCCCTGCGATGTACAACCCAATCCCACCACTAGGTGGCGTCTGTAAAGGGAGGGGGGCTGCTGTTTTCTCAGCTTCTTCCCCTCCAGGACGCACTTTCCAGTCGGGGGAGTGCCCATCAGCCCCCACCTTGATCCAGCTCGCTAAAATTCTAAATTAGGCAAAAAGGAAAAAAAAAAAAAAGCAGGCCTCAGGACCTGAAGTTGCCTTTCCTACGAATCTGTTCTCACAGCAAAGCTGGGCGACTTGGGGGGTGAGGGAGGGGGGGGTAATTGATAGACCTGAATCTTTTAAACTCTGCTGGGGTTTTCCAAGCAAACCTTCCGGGCGACGGACGGCTTTAGAGCGACAAGTGACGACGGAATTACGACGTGAACGCTGGGCTGCAGTGCTGGGCTGTGCACCGCTCGGCGTGGACAGACCCACAAGGTGATGGGACCGGCTGGGTAAACACGCATCGTTTTACTGCTGGCCACACGTTCTTCCTTCCTTCATCAAAGTGGGTGAGCGAAAACATTCAGAAGCGGGCATGGCATTTTCGTGGACTGCTCCCCGAGGACCCTTCTGAAGTCAAGACCTTACTGGGGCTGCCTTCTACCTTGGGTGTCAAATAGAGTCTCCTCCCATGACGGGGGGGCGATCCACTTCCCCGTTTTAGAAAAAGGCTGCACAGCAGAGCTCAAATCTTGGCAGCAGAGATGTTACATAAAGTCCAGGTGCTCCTAAATATCGTATGTTTACAGGCACACGATCATTTCAGGAACCATCTAAGTTCCTGGGCCACTTTTTTTTTTTTTTCTTCATCTCAAAGGAAGCGTCAAAACGTGTTTATAGCTTTGACTTTAGGATCTTACCCACTCCGTTCAGACATTTCCTGCCAGCTAAATGCAGGAAATGTAATGATTCGCACCCAAAACGCATTTAAGCACCGGCACACGGACCTTTCTTTCCTTCACTGAGCCCAAATCCAACCACTGTTACCTCCCTCACGCCCCGCCAAAAAATAAAAATAAAAAATAAAAAAGGGGGAAGGGGGGCGGGGGGAGAGCGACCTCTGAAATCCTGACTTGTTTTCTAGACGATTCGTACATCCATCCTCTCGTTATTCTAGGAACGGGCTCATTCCTCAACATCTTACTTTGCCTTTAAAAGGCTTCCTTCCACACGACGGGATTTCCCTAAGAAACCTTCCCAGCGGATGGTTTCCAGCAATAGCCTGTATCAACTCAGCCTGCGCAAGCAAAGACTTGGCTCCTGCTAATCCCCCCACACACACACCCCCACCTACCCCCCAACACCACACACACACACACACACACACACCCATTCACACTCCTAGAACCCATCCCGGGCCGACTCGAAAAGCTATTTGATGTGCATGTTTGCCCATCTCTTCCTGAATTAAAGCTTTTCCAACTGACCTTTTCAGCAGCTGCCGCGCTGTCGGTAAGGTTAGAGCAGGAAGCCGGGGGATCTCTCAGCATCCCCTTACACCTCGATGTTCCTCCTTCTCTACCAAAGTCCAAATCCTCCCAGCCCAGGGGCAGCCAACCTGAAGCGCCTGCAGGGGCAGCTCTCCGAGGTGTCCTGCTCGCGACCAACTCACTGCGGGCATCCTGCACGCACACGCCCCAGCCCGCACGCCGCCCGGCACCCGCACCCCGGCCCGCGGCGAAGGGGCCGGGCGCGCACCGGCCTCTTACCTTCCCTGGCTTTCAACAAGACCGTGTTGGCCACGATGTTTTCCAGCTCCATTGACAGCCGGCGGTCAGCGAGGGAGCCGGCCGGCGGGGCTGTCAGCGCCTGGGGGTGCTGCCGCTGCTGCTGCTGCCGCTGCTCGGGCTGCCGCCGCTGCTGCCGGAGCCGGGAGCCGGGAGCCGGGAGCCCGCCTTTCCTACCGCATTATTCCTGCTCTTTTCCCTCAGAGTTTTCCCCCCTCTGCAAAGAGGAGCCGCCGCCGCCGCTTCTTCCTCCCTCTGTGTCCCCCCTCCCCCCTCCCTCAACAGTCTCCCCCCCACCCCCCACCCTCCGCGTTTCTCTGTCACTCCATTCTCCTCCCCTCCGGCTCCCTCAGATGCTTTAATGCCTCGGATGCTTCTGCCTCCCCTCCGTCCCTCCCGGGGGTGTGGTACTAGCAGGCTCGGGCGGGCCTCCCTGCGCAAGCGCGAGCCCTGGCCGCGCCTACTGCCTCGGCGCTCGGGGCGCGGGGCCTGCTGGGACTTGTAGTCTTCCCGGCGCGCCGCGCTGTGGCCAGGGTGGCACGCAGCTGCGGGAGTCCCGAGAGGCGCCCGGGAACCCGCACCCAATGTGAAGGCGGGTGCGGCGCTGTGAGAGACGGCGGGGGAATCAAAGGCCGCCCGGCGGAGCCGGAGCCCTCAGTCCTGGGGCCGAACTCGCACGCCCATGCCCCGGGATCCGGCTCGCCCGTGTCCCGCCCTGCCGAGAGCCCGGAAAGCGAAGTCACAGGCCGCGGCCGCGGCGGCGGCGGCGGCGGCGGCGGCCAGCTAAGTGCCACGGCCCAGCCGGAGCCGGTGCGAGTCAGGCCGACCGTCTGGACCTACTCGGGATTGGAGAAAGGTCGGCCCGGCCCCGCCGTGCGCCGCACCCCCTTCCTCTGGGCCACGCGGGGGCTGCAGCCCAGAAACAGCGAGGCACGCCCGCGGGCCCCGCACCCGGCGGCCCGTGACTGTGCGCCGTCTCACACGCACACGTGCCCGGTCGCTGACAAAGGTGTACTTTGTTTCCTCCAAGGGCGCGAAGGGATCTGCCACTCGGCGGCGACCGGGCACTGGCGGCCGCGCAGCCTGAGCGCCCCCTGGCGGCGGCTGGCGCCCGGGACGGCCCGCGCCCGGTGGCCCGGACTCCAGGGGTCCCTGCATGGGAAGCGGCCCGTGTGGCTAATACACTGCCCTGTAGCACGTGGGGTCCGCAGATCAACGAGCCGCATTACCTCCGAACTCGTTGAGATGAATCAGAACGAAGAGGGACTCGCCTGAGTCGGCACTGGGGAGTGTTCACGAGGAACAGCGCCAAGCTGGCGTTGGAAGTGCGTTTTCAAATTGCGGGCTTACTTCTACGGGGGCTCTTGGCGCCTTCCTGCTGTCAGCTCCGAACACCAGCCTCGGAACATTCAGCCTCTCTTCCTCTGACGGCCCCACTCCCGGGAAATGGGCCCGCCGTCACCCTGGGGTCTGCCACCAGTGCCCTCTGGGCGGGGGGAGGAGTGGGCTGACCCTAAGAACAATGAGGCCTTTGCCTCCTCTGCATCCTGCGGGCCGGATATCCGTTCAGTCCGAAGCTGGCTATGGGCCTTCTCTGTGCAAAAGGAGGAAACCTTCTGTCCCCAGGGCTGCCAGGAAGTGGCAGGGAGGTGCCGGGAGAGGCGGAGAACAATTATTAGGCATCGGAGAACATAAAGAAATTAATAGACTTTCCAGGCCTTGGAAACCAGAAGGGTTGCTGATTCTAACAACACCGGATTGTTTGTTTCCTAATGGAATATACCCATCACCACCACCTCCTCTTCCTCCGGTCTGGATGTGGGTCAGTGGGACTCCCTGGGCCTTTCTTGTCTTGTCTGCAAAGTAGGGGCAGGAACAGTTTACCTGACTTCTTAGGCATCTTTTGCTCCAAGAACTGTCCTCGGTAAGCCACGCAGGCTTGGTCTTGGCTACATATCCACATGCCCAGAGCCCTAACTTAGAATGGAAAGGTCCGTAAGGCCTGCTGCAGTCCTAAGTTTATTTTGGCTGACGTTAAACACACACACACACACACACAGTTTAAAAACTAAAGTAAATTTGAATGCCTTCAATGAGTTGTCCTCCCTAGCAGCCTTCTCAAACGTGTATGTGCATACAGATCACCTAAGGCTATTGTTAACGTGTAGATTCTATTTCACTAGGTTTGTGATGGGTCCTGAGGTTCTGTTTCTAACAAACTCCAAGGTTCTGTCGACCCTGCTGGTCAGCGCACCACACTTTAAGTAGCAAAGCTCTACAGTTAATATAATCCTCACCACCCTCTAATGCCTAATATCTAGCCCAAGTCACCAGCGATTTTACTCCTTTTGCTTCTATAGGCTTTTGAGTGTGTAACGCTGGAAAAATCCCTGCCTGTCCCCCCTCCTTTTAGAATAAGTAGTAGTCCTGTGTGGTCTTTAAGCAAGCGAACGCCTATCTGCTTCTCTGCCACGTGGTAATACATCCTGCCTACAAAATAAATGGCTGTACTTCAAGTATCTGTGCCTCTCTGAAAAAAATTAGGACATTCCAATACAAGAATGGAATGATAATGGCTAGATTTACTGGATACCCAGTGTAATCCAGGCCCTGTGCTAAGTGCTTTCCATGGGTTATTTCGTTGACCACCATATCTGGGTGAGGTAGAGACATAGCCCCGTTTTATAGATAAAATCACCAGGCTAGAAAAGGTTTTATAACTTACTTAAGGTCCCACAACTAATAATAAGTAGACGACCTGGGATTTGAACCTAGCAGTCTGAATCAGAGTCTATGCACTTAACTTCTGGCTAGCTCAGGCCGGCAGGCACAACTTGGTTGTTATTGTTCTGTTTGGCTGAACTTAAATTGTAAAAAGGCAAAGCAGGCAGTTGGCTAAATGCTTAAGACTTAAGAGGGTTTTCCATCCCTGTCCATAATCCCACCATTATAGCTTCATTCCTTTCAATTAACCACTCACAGTCCCCTTGAAAAATGGGTTTGATTCATTAAATATCAGTAGGTAAATAGAGAATCTTGTTGGCTGACAGAAAGAATGGAAATCCAAATAGAGGACTGGGTAAGTTTGAGAGGGATGGGAATATGCCAAAGACAAATACTTGGCTTCCAAGCCACTCAGGATCAGCTGAGCTGGAAAGCAAAAGAAACATGGAATCTTCTCATTCTGTGGGCACCTCTCTCGCATGGCTAAAGCTGCTGGTTCAGACTTCTCGTAAGTAGGAATTGACTATTTTGGAAAGTGATAAACCTATCTTCGTCCTAATACATGGATTGCTTTGGCCTGAATAATCAAACTGGCTTTTTGAATAGTGCCAGAGCTGGGGTTTTCATTTCTTTCCTTGCCTCACAGCTTTCTAATCATCCGGAAACAGTTGGAGATAGTGTTTTCATTCTCCCACTTATTCCCTCATTCTTCAAAGTTTACCTCTGTGTGCCAAGCACTGCAGGGAATAACAAGGTGATTTCCCAGAAGAGTAAGGAAGGCAAACTGGGAAGCAACCCACTGCGATGGAATAAGGGCTGCTGTGGACAAATATACAAAGGACTTGGAAACGGAGAGAAAGAAGTGGTTTCAGGCACCTGGGAAGATTCTAAGGCGGAGAAATGAGAACTGAAAGTGGGGTTGGAGTCATGAGGTGTCTAATTGCTTTCCCTCTCCCTCTGAGAAGACCCTCTGTAAAGTTACCAGATTTAACATTAAAATTTTTGCTATGCCGCCCAGCCGGCATGGCTCAGTGGTTGAGCATCGACCTGTGAATCAGGAAGTCAGGGTTCTATTCCCCATCAGGGCACAAGCCGGGGGTTGCAGGCTTGATTCCCCAGTAGAGGGTGTGCAGGAGGCAGTCATGTTTCTATCTCTCTCTCCTCCCTTCCTCTCTGAAATTAATCAATCAATATATATAATTTTTGCTATGCGGTAGACCACCTATCATTTTTCTGTTAATATTTTTCTTTAAAGTCAAGTTGTTTTAAAACTTTTAAGTCATCCTAACCCATCACATTTGTGAAGTGTGAGGAGGAGTAGAAGTATCACACTTCAGAAAATACTGACCTCCAAGCAACACACCTCCAAGCAATGGGGCCTGGCAGCCTTTGGTTCAGGATGAACGAGCTGATGACAAATCTGTCGGGAGGCTTCACCCTGGTGTTGCCGAATGACTATGACCTATGGCAGTGGTCGGCAAACCGCAGCTCACGAGCCACATGCGGCTCTTTGGCCCCTTGAGTGTGGCTCTTCCACAAAATACCACGGCCTGGGCGAGTATTTTGAAGAAGTGGCGTTAGAAGAAGTTTAAGTTTAACAAATTTGGCTCTCAAAAGAAATTTCAATCGTTGTACTGTTGATATTTGGCTCTGTGGACTAATGAGTTTGCCGAGCACTGACCTATGGCCATCTAAACACCCAGCTTGATAACAAGACTTTCCAGGTTCATCCTCTGAGCTCTGAACAGCAAGTTCAGAAAAGAGGTTCCTGGTGAAATGCACATGTCTGCTGATGGTCTCAACCACGTGTGGTCTCTGTGAGAACACAAGGCCTCCTTCTCTGGTGCCAGGTTCAGTTCGCAGAGTCCCCACAGTAGACTTACTTGGGCACTGATTGCTAAAAAGTTGTTGCCTCCATTGTATTTAGAGAGATCTGTTGCCCAAGGTCAACTGCTAAGTGGGTGGTAAGGATATTTATTTAGGTAAGCGTCTGCCTTCCCTACTCAAAGTCCTGAACATACTAAGTGCCTTACATGTAGTGAGTATTTGGCAATATTTGCTTACTTGGAGCAAATATGGCATTACTCAAGCCCACTTAGGCCTCTGGGATACTAGTTAACATTCAAAATTCCCACATCTCTGCCAGAGCAGAGAAAACCGGGCATCAGAGGTCAACATTCCAGAGAGCCATGGGCAATCTCTCAGGGCCTAGAACTTCCAGCTGTCTGACTGTACCTCCATCTTCAAATGCAGCTGACTCCTGTGATCAGCCTAGTAGTTACACTGATCACACAACTTTAAAAGAAACTAAGCAGACCAAGTTCAATTCACTTTTCAGAGTAAGTGAAACACAAAATAGTTGCCCTAAAAATGGTGCAGTGCTGAGCAATCAGGTAGATTTAGATGGAGGAAAAAGGTTCAAATTGGTAAGGAAATCACACAGCAAAAGTATAAAAATTAATTCAGAGTGGGAAAAGGAAAAACAGGCTCTTCTCACATACTCTACTGAAAAGTCAATGATTTTCTGTTAATATGGATAAGCAAAAATTCCAAACCATCACTATGGTCTTTTTTGTTGTTGTTGTTTTTAACTTGAGAGAGAGAAAAAAAAAAAAGGAAGATGGGGGAAAAACTGATTTGCTGTTCCACTTATTTTTGCATTTATTGGTTGTTTCTTGTATGTGCCCTGACTGGGGATCAAGCACACAACCTTGGTATATCGGGAAGATGCTCTAACCAACTGAACTACCCAGCCAGGGCCACTTATAATCTTTTTTATGACCAGCATCTACCAGGTGAACCTGACCAAAGCCAGGTTCATTTGTTGAAGCTTGGTAGCCTACAATTGAAATGTGGCTACAGTCTTGACAACTAAGGTAGAATTGTTTCTTAAAGAGGAGGAGGCAAGATAAACTTAACCTGCTGTAGCTGGTTTGGCTCAGTGGATACAGTGTTGGCCTGGGGACTGAAGGATTCCAGGTTCAATTCCGGTCAAGGGCACATGCCCGGGGTGTGGGCTCAATCCCCAGTAGGGGACGTGCAGGAGGCAGCCCATCAATGATTCCCTCTCATCATTGATGTTTCCATCTCTTTCTCCCCCTTCCTCTCTGAAATCAATAAAAACATATTTTTTTTAAAAGGATAAATTTAATGCAATGTAGAAAGCCCTTAAAACTAGATGACTCACAGGTGACTTGGGCTCCAACAGTTTTACCTTAATGCTGCAATAACAGAAACTTGCCTTTTCCAGAGACTCTGGGCTTAATTATCTTTGAGGTCTTAGTACAAAGTTTTTGCTTTCCTAAGAAAGGCCATTGTGGGTATGTGAATATTTAATTGACTCAATAAAAGGGAATACTTGTTCCCTTCTTGAAGTCTCAGCTAACTAGCCAGTTATATGCTAAATAGAATTTAACAAAGACTCAAGAGTTTTTAAAAATGCAATGCGTGGGCCCAGCTGGTGTGACTCAGTGGATTGAGCGTTTTCCCATGCACCACGAGATCTCTGGTTCAATTACTGGTCAGGGCACATGCCCAGTAGGGCCCATGCAAGAGGCAGCCAATCAATCGATTGATGTGCTGTCTCTCTCATCGATGTTTCAATCTCTCTCTCCCTTTTCCTTCCTCTCTAAAAATCAATAAAAACAGCCGAAACCGGTTTGGCTCAGTGGATAGAGCGTCAGCCTGCGGACTGAAAGGTCCCAGGTTCGATTCAGGTCAAGGGCATGTACCTTGGTTGCGGGCACATGCCCAGTAGGGGGTGTGCAGGAGGCAGCTGATCAATGTTTCTCTCTCATCGATGTTTCTAACTCTATCTCTCTCCCTTCCTCTCTGTAAAAAATCAATAAGATATATATTTAAAAAATAATAAAAAATAAAATAAAAATCAATAAAAACATATTTTTTAAAATGTAATGTTTTGGGGGGAAAAAAGTAATGTTTTGTACACATTGGTCTTTGACAATTACATAAAATAGAACATGGTATCTAATTTGTCCAGTTGATTTGGAGCAGCCTGATTTCCTCCTGTAGAAGCAAAGGCATGGGTTACCACGCTACAGAAATAAGTGCAAGAACACTCATTCCCCGTGGCTGTCAAAGTCTCCTCCATAGAGAGAGGATGCCATCTAGCACGGACTCTGGAGAGCTGCAGCCGACCCCCAAAGGACAAAATAAACGCCAGGCTCCACATTCTGTGGTCTAAAAACGAGTCCATGAGTGCGCTGGGCCAGTTCATTTACAATGCCAACCGTCCCCACAGGCTACAAAGGCAATGCTGCTCGTGAAGTGGTTATTGGGCAAAACGTGAACGGAACAGCACAACCTCTCACCCCACCTCTACTCAGCCTCTCAGCCTCTGGCCCCCTGCATCCGACTTGGGAGAGCACCACATAGAGCAAGCTTTGACTTTGCCCTTCTTTTCCATCCCAGCCTTCTTCCTCCACCCCACCTCCATCCCTGGTTTTTCCCAGAAAGAGAGGAATCCCCAGCAATCGGCCTTCCCTACGGAAGACATCCCTTTCAGGTATTTTGCAGCCCAGTTGAACCCATCCCTCTTTATCCCCAACTCCTCCATCCCAGAGTAGGAATTTGACTTGATTTCAAATAACTAAAAGCCTCTCAAGGTGTTTTCCCAAGATCAAAGAGCCTTCTTCCCCTTCAGATGAATTTTTCCTCCACCCTTAGCACAACAACAACAACAACACTGGCCTGAACAGTTCGTGACTCCTTTTCCTCACCGTCACTTCAGAAATATCAGTGCCAGGTCACAGAGCATGTACCATTCACACTAAACCTTACTGTTTGCAAAGCATTTGTATGGGCTCCATCTCCCTGCCCTGTGAAGGCTCGCTCAGTGAGGGGCCCCAGCTCATGTGCAAAGAGAAGCTGCTTTTCACGTCCCCATGCTTTTTGCTTTTTGCCCTGGAAAGAGGAAGAACTCAGCAAAACCCAGAGTGATGTTTGCCATCTCTAATTGTAGCCCCAGCTACCAGAATGTTAACTTGTGGTTCCAGGGAGGTATTTTCCTAATCATCATAAAAAGCAGCATCTAGCTTTTCATCTGTCTTTCCCTCCACGAGGCCCAGAAATTCTTCTCCCAGACTCGAAAGAGAGAATCTCAGTGACTTTCTACTCTTTTGGTAATGAGGACAAGGTCCGTTTGTCTTTTTCCTGTAGGGAAACAATGTGTGTCCTTGCTGTGACAGCTAGAGAAAGCTGAATAGGAAGATGTTTTGTTCCAGTATAAGTGTGGAAAGAACGTTTTGGCTACCATGTCAGCCACTGTTTACTCACTCACTTGGCAAACTGTTTCTGAGCCGTCGATATGAGCTAGGCACTAGCCTAGCCACTGGGGCCACAGAGATGAGTAAGACATGAGTTCTACCCTCAAGAAGTTTACAGTACGGTTAAGACCCAGACACGGCAAAATAAAATTCCAATGTGATATGACAAGAGCGATGAGAATGGGAAAGACATGTGTCTGATGCCTTCTAGGCACCTGGGAGGGTTCTCTAACCTGCATGGATGGAGAAGGAGGTCAGGTACAGCTTGGCAGAACAGAGCTGATATTGGTGATAAAATACCAGTCACAATTATCTTTCTTGGAATGCCTGCCCATCCAGAAGTTTTGGCTGTAGCCCAAGATGAGCTGAAGGCTACTCATTTTGCAATTCTGAACAGGTCATTGGAAGACTCATGTATGAAATTCCTTCTGGGTCTCTTGGCCTGAGATGCTAGGGTATGTCACTCCCCTTAGGGCAAGGGAGATCAACCTTTAGACAGAGATCAGCAGACCAGGAAACCAACATGTCCAGTGGGTAGTCCCTCTAATGTCCCGGAGCCAATGAATCCTGTGTGCCTTGACGAAAGCTCTTTAACCGCAGGCAACGGTCTCAGCATCCTGTTTGGAAAAGAAGCAACAAGCAATGAGACTTCCTCTCAAGCGGCCTAGAGACTTGGGAATTGGGCTGCTGAGTTGGGCCCCTGGTTGGTGTGAGAGAAACAGTAATGCTGTGTTGAGCGTGCCTAAAATGCCCATGTGAAGAATGACTGTGAAATGATTGGGATTTGTGGAGATAAAAATTACAAAATGGGCCTGGCTGATGTGCTCAGTGGTTAGAGCATTGGCCTGCTCACCAGTGTTGAGGGTTCAATTCCCAGTCAAGGGGACGTACTTGGGTTTCAAGTTTGATCTCCACCCCAGGTCGGGGCGTGTGCGGGAGGCAACCAGTCTATGTGTCTCTCCCTCATCGATGTTTCTCTCTCTCTCTCTCTTCCCTCCGCTCTCCCTTTCACGCTCTCTATAAAATCAATGGAAAAAATACCCTCACTCCTTGGGAGAGGGTTAAAAAAAATTACAAAATGTCCTAGCATGATTTACATTGAGGGAAAAGGCAAAAGGATACCTATAAGACAGTACATTCTTAAGATGAAAATTAAACCATGTATTAAGAGAAAACGTAGCCCTAGCTGGTTTGGCTCAGTGGATAGAGCTTGGGCCTGCAGACTGAAGGGTTCCGGGTTCAATTCCAGTCAAGGCTCATGCCTGGGTTGTGGGCTCAGTCCCCAGAATGGGCTGTGCAGGAGGCAGCCAATCAAAGATTCTCTGATCATTGATGTTTCTATCTCTCTCCTCCTTTCCTCTCTGAAATCAATTTTTTAAAAAAAGGAAACAAAAAATGTAGACACAAGTTAATACTGTAGAAGAGAACTTTTTTGAAAATAGTATCAAGCTATTGGACACCCAATAACAAAAAACTGAAATTTGCATCAAATTTAGAAATGGTCAAGATTTCTTTCTAATCCTAGCTAAAACTCATTTCAGGCAGATGGGGGTCTGACAAGCATCTTACCATTGTAGTCACACTTATTACTCATAGTTAGTTTTTTGTTTTTTATTGATTTTTTACAGAGAGGAAGGGAGAGGGAGAGAGAGTTAGAAACATCAATGAGAGAGAAACATTGATCAGCTGCCTCCTGCACACCCTCTACTGGGGATGTGCCCACAACCAAGGTATATGCCCTTGACTGGAATCGAACCTGGGACCCTTCAGTCCGCAGGCCAACGCTCTATACACTGAGCCAATCCGGTTAGGGCACTCATAGTTAGTTTTAAAAGAAAAAGAGAATTAAGGTTTCCTGGGTAAGAGCACAAGGCACAAGCTCTAAGGCAGAAAATTTTGAACTGGAGACGGCAGGTAGGTAGGTACCTGGCATCTTCCCTTGCCTTCACTTCATGTCCCTCTAGCTTCCAGAAGAGCACAATTTGAGCGTGTTTGGAGATCAGTGCTTATGCAAAAGCCTCATCCTTCACTCCTGAGTGAAAGGAGGAGGAGGGGGGCAGGGGGGCGGTAGAGGCGGTCAATGGGGAAAAAAAAGGACATCTGTAATACTTTCAACAATAAAGATATATATTTATATTTATTTTTAAAGGGAAGAGCAATTTTATCCCTTGGAGAAAAACAAACTGTATTCAAAGTCTGTGTCAGCTGTTTGAAAATGTAGCATGTCTGCAAAATTATAACTAATATCTACTTAACCCTACTGTGTGCCAAGTACCCCCCTAAGTCTTTCGCATGCATTGTCTCCCTTTTCACAGCTAATGCTTTCAGGTAGATGCCATGATTATTCCCATTTTACTGACTGATGTGGGAACTGAGGAATGGAAAAGTTAAGCAACTGGTCTAGGCATGATGCTCAAGGCACCTGCCCTACCTCCAAAACTAGAAGTGACAGACCAGGAATGTGACCCCAGGTCCTGGTGGCTCCAGAGCCCTGCCATTAACCATTAAAGCAGTGTTTTCTCAACCAGGGGTGACTTTGTCCCCCAGGGGACATTTGGCAATGTCTGGAGGCATTTCTGGTTGTCACATCCAAGTAGGAAGACAGGAGCAGACAGACCTAAGCAAAACACACACACACACACACACACACACACACACACACACACACACACAAAACAATGAGAATAGAGGGGCAACACCAGGCAAGTCCCCAGGATGATGAACCTCAATTGCAGAGGCAGAACAGGAAATAATATGCAGGTGATATGCAGACTCAACAAACTAAGTTGGTAATGCACTGCCTGGTGTTTGGAAAATACCCATGTAGTGTCTTCAACTTGTCTCCTTTACCGCAAGGCCCCTGTGAGATTTATATCTGTTTAATGAGCTTCCTCTGAAGTGCCATGCTTACCATTGAGGACTTAAGTCTTCCTAATGGACAGAAAACAAAATTTAAATTTGTCCCAATTCTCCCAATTTTGGGAAGAGAGACCAAAATGGAAGCCCACACACCAACCCAAAGGTTTTCAGGACCCGAAAACCTCGATGTGTCTTACCCACTTAGCTTATTAACAGACTACAATTGCATTGAAATTAACTCCACGTGCAGGAGCCGAAATAGGAAAGAGATCTTTTTAAAGAACAGGTGTAAACAGTAATCCACACGGGCTAACAACAACAACAAATCAGGAGCAAATGTAGAAATAAATACCTAGCTCCCCACCTGAATTAGTCCTTTTTAGGTTGGGGCGACAATTAGAGACAAAGTATTGCTTTCCCAAGTGTTCAGCCTCAGAAAAGCCATAATAGGAATTTACCCCTCACCATAGGGGCTGCGGACCCCGCCCCCAGGGACCTTTAGACCCGTAGCACCCACAAAAGGAGGCGAGGCTGTGGCTCCCGCCCGGCCCGCCTCGGCTCCAGCTCAGGCCCCGCCCCCGCACACGTGGCCCCGCCCCTTCCGGCCCCGGCCCCGCAGGCCCCGCCCCCTCTGCATCTGGGTGCTCCCCGCTGCTCCCGCGTGCACTGAAGATGGCGGTCGCAGTGGGAAGGTTGCTCCGGGCCACGGTGAGTGCCTGCCAGCTGGGAACCAGTGCGGGGACACTGTGGTGGCTCCGAGGACGTGCTTCCCAGACCAAACCCCGCTCCCTTGCGGTCTGGGGGAGTCTCGCTCTTGGAGGGTGTCCGCGGGTAACGGACCCAGAGGCCTCCTCTGGGAAAGGCTCCCTGCGCCTGCGCAGAACCGTCCTCTCCCCTCCCCCTCTGCTTTTGGTCCCCTCCCCTAAGTCCTCCTCGCTCGGAGTCGCCGGTCCCCAGTCCCGAGCACACGGTCCTGGACTCGGAGGCGGGTGACCTGCCCCAGGTCCCGGTTCTGTGATAGGCGCTATGACCTTGGAAAGTGACTTCGCCTTCCCGAATCTCAGTTCCCTTTCCTTACCTGAAGGTGGAAAGAATGGTGCCTACCTCGAGGAGTGGCCGTGAGCATCCCCGAACTGCTGGATGGAAACCCAAGTGCTAAAGTAACCCAGGTGCTGACATGCAAAAGGCACTCCTCTCCCGCTCCCCGGGTCTGCCCCTTCGCCTTTGTCCTGGCAAAAGGCTAGAACCTTCTTGCTACCCGCCTTCCCCTTACTCATGGCCGGCTTCAAGGCAGTGTCTTCTTTTTGAGTCACGCCGGACAGTAAAATTGAGCAAACATTTCCCTTGAGCCCCATCCAAATTCTCCTGGAGGCTGAACTTTGCTCTACTTGTTTGCTTGTCCGTGGAGCGCTGGAAAGGCCTTGTCTTTTCTAAGGAAAGCCTTGACATGGTAGATAGTCGCAGCATATTATTCTGGCAAAGAGGTTTAAATACACGGGGCCTTGCCAAGTCCCCTTGTTGTTGTTTTTTTAAATATTTTTATTGATTTCAGAGAGGAAGGGAGAGGAGAGAGAGAGATAGAAACATCAATGATGAGAGAGAAGCATGGATCAGCTGCCTCCTGCAGGCCTCCAACCAGGGATGAGCTCACAACCCAGGCATGTGCCCTTGACCGGAATTGAACCCAGGACCCTTGAGTCTGCAGGCCCACACTATCCACTGAGCCAAACCGGTTTCGGCTCCCCTTGGTTTTTGAAGCCCATGTGTTGCTTTTAAGAGCATGGAGTCTCTATGGACTTAGAATTCCCCTTTCCCTTGCAGTCTTTATAAAAATTTATATATTCAAATAAAAAGTATGTGTTTAAGAAGTACAACGTGATGATTTGATATACATATACATAAGTGATTGCTGCAGTCAAACTAACAAACATCTCTCTTCCCAGTTACCTTTGTGTGTGTGTGTGTGATGGGTGCTCCTGAAATCTGCTCTCTGGGCATATTCCCAGTGTTCAGTACTGTCTTATTCAGTATAATCATGCTGTACAATAGCTCCCTAGACTTCATCCTGCATACCTGCAACTTTGTATCCTTGGACCAACATCTCTGGCCGTCTTGAAGGAGAAGGAAGCAGAAGAAATGTTAAGAACAGGGAGACCCAATCCATGCAGTTAGAGTTTTGGGTTTGGTATTTGGTTCCTAGGAACAAGGACAGCTGAGGCTTATGGGCTTTCCGAAGGGCCAGCCTTTAGCCACCTTGCTGGGACGACCTCCTAATAGGACGTGTTTCTCTCTCCAGGTTGCCCGACATGTGAGTGCCATTCCTTGGGGCATCTCTGCCTCTGCAACCCTTAGGCCTGCTGCGTCTCGAAGAACATGCTTGGCAAATGTGTTATGGCCTGCTTCCAGTCAAGCAAAACTTGCCTTTAGCACCAGTAAGTGTTAATGCCTTGTTTTGACCCAGGTAATGGAAACAGGAGTCATCATCTCTGGGCAGGGGTTCTGAACCCAGCTATACATTAGACTCACCTGGGGAGCTTTTATTTACTTTTTAAGTATATTTTCATTGATTTCATAGAGGAAGGGAGAGAGAGAGAAACATCACCGATCGGCTGCCTCCCGCACACCCCCCACTGGGGACTGAGCCTGCAACCCCCGGACCCTTCAGGCCACAGGCTGACACTCTATCCACTAAACCAAACCGGCCAGGGCTCACTTGGGGAGATTTTAAAAACATAGCTTGCCGTAGTCCCACCCCAGTTAAGTCAATCTCTGGAGTGAGACCAGAGCATCAGTATTTTTTTAAAAATCTCACCAGGTGATTTTAATGTGCAGCCAGAGTTGAAAATCACGGGAAAAGTGCCCTTGCGTCTTATTTCCTTGTTGCTTACCAGAGGTTTTAATCCTGTGTTGAGGAGCAGGGTGGGGAGAGATGACTCACATGCCCTCTGTGGCATGAAGGGGTGTCAGGTAAGTGGGTTGGCAGACAGCATGTTGGGAATTGAGGCTTCTGGATTCAAACCTGTGTGCTGGCCGCAGTGGGTCACGTGAGACCAGGGACTCTTCCATGATCTGAGGGAAGCATATCTATTTGAGATTTACACTCCATTTTCTAGACTGGACTTCGCTGAGATCAGCCTCAGATACCGAGTGGTATTTGAAAATGGCTCCTTTAAATTTCTCTCACCTTTTATAACGCTTGTAATGGTTTGGGGGATATACTTCAGCAAAGCTTTTGTGTACAGGTGAAATGTTCTAAAAAGTTTTACAATTTTATCACCTTGGAGCATTAACAGTTTCCTAGTGGTGATTTGATGCCACGGAATGAAAGCTTTTCTTGTTACCGGTCCCAGGTGCTCACTCCAGCAGCTCCTAATGTTTCTGAGGCCCAGGCATCGGACACGGGATCTCTTTTGTCCCTGGCCTCCCAGATACAAGCATGTCCTCTCCAGCGCTGACACATCTCTTGACTTCTTTCCTTTTTTCCTGGTCTCTCTGCCACACCCTTCCCCGGCATACTTCTCACTCAGATAACTGCAATCTCCTAACATCAGCCTCCCCTCCGTGCGCTCCCCTTACCCTCCCCTACCAGAGTCCTCTTCCTAAGAGCAGCCAGCCCCTCTTCCATCCCCGACGTGAAAAACTCCAGGGACTCCTTTATCTCTTCTTTCAAGAACAGACTCATCGGCCTGATATTTAAGGGCCCTCACAGCATGGCCTTCAGCCATTCTTGCTTTATCTACTCTTCTCCCACACACACCTGCTCTGTCTGTTCTGATCACACTGTGCCACGGGCTATTCCCCACATTGACCCGCTTCCTTCCTCCATGCCATTTGCCCTGTCCCATCTGGACTTGGCAGAATCTGAACCATATTTAGGATCCATGTCCAGTTTCATGTCTTCCTTAATTCTCTCTGATTCCATCCCTGACATCTTCAGCCATCTTTTTAGTTTCCATAGCACTTTCCATTGAATTTGTGTACAATCTAGAACTATGGGAGGAAAAAAGAAATTTGCCTAAGATGTACAGTTGAACCGATTCTTTTAATTAATTTATGCTGCCAAGTAATTATTGTGCGAGGTTTAAATACAATCAGATAGGTGCTTGTTTTAGCAAACGACGAACTCTATATACCTGTGGGTTTTTTCAGGTTCCTCATATCATGCTCCTGCCGTCACCCAGCACGCACCCTATTTTAAGGGTACAGCCGTTGTCCATGGAGAGTTCAAAGAACTAAGCCTTGATGACTTTAAGGGGAAATATTTGGTGCTCTTCTTCTATCCTCTGGATTTGTAAGTGTCATTTCTGTGATGCTTTTATGTCATTCTGAGAGCAAGCAAGGATCCCTACACACTGACATTGCCTGTATCTAGTTAGGCTTCTTGTCAAAGAAGGGATTCTTTCTGAGCCTTTATTACTGATGGCCTTGTTGATACAGCTTGCATCTGTAGCTACTTTACAAGTAACAAATTTAGAGGATGGAGAGGCATTCTTTTTAAAGTGGTAGAGTTTTATAGCAAGACCGTACTCTTACTGAAGACTCTGGAATGGTGGTTCCTGTAAGCCAGTCTATGAAGAAGTTTGCACTGGTCTAGAAGAAAATGAGGAAAGTAAAGATGATAAAATTAGTTTTTTTTTCTTTAAATATGTTTTGTTGATTTTTAGAGAGAGAGGAAGGGAGAGGGAATAGAGATAGAAACATCAATGAGAGAGAAACATCATCGATCAGCTGCCTCTTGCATGCTCCCTACTGGGGATCAAACCACAGCCTGCAAATGTGCCCTGACTGGGATCTAATGGTGACCTCTTAGTTCCTGGGGTGATGGTCAACAACTGAACCCCACCAGCCAGGCAAAATGAGTTTTCTTATAAAGCTACTTGATTGATTGATTTGAGAGAAAGAGAGGAGAAAATATTGATTTGTTGTTCATTTATTTATGCATTCATTGGTTGGTTCTTGTATGTGCCCTGACCGGGGATCGAACCTGCAACCTTGACGTATCAAGATAATGCTCTAACCACCTGAGCCACCCGGCCAGGGTAAAGCTACTTTATTTAAATAAAATTGTTCTTTATTTTTAGACTATCCTCCCACCCCCACCCCATTTTTGGATATGGTTCTTAACTAGAAAGGTGAGTCCAGTCAGGATGGTTAGCCATTTCGCCTTTTTCATCTTTAGGAAATCAGACTAGTCTTCAGAGTACCTATTGTTAGGGTTTTAAATCCTCGTCTCTAAGTTCTCTGATGAGAGTCTTTCCCTTTTCTCTAGCACCTTTGTGTGTCCCACAGAAATCATCGCTTTCAGCGACAAAGCCAATGAGTTTCATGATGTGAACTGTGACGTTGTCGCCGTTTCCGTGGACTCCCACTTCAGCCATCTCGCCTGGATCAACACCCCGAGGAAGGTACAGACATCCTCCACCCCGCCTTTGCTCTCTGATCTTGACACCTGAAAAGATCCACCGAAGACTAACCTGGAAGCTGTTAAAGCATGAGTAGTCTGAAATGGCTATTTGTAGGTCCTCACCTGCTGGCAAATTCTGTTCAGCTGTGTCTGTGTCTGTCTTGGCATTGCATTGCATGCATCTTTACTCCCCACTACATTATATTTTCCAAGGTGCAAACCATAACGGAGAGCAGGCTCAGCAGGGCGGTGCAACAGCTGGGTCTGTTGCTTCCCCTCCCACCAGTAACCTGTCGATCCCATGTACCCTGCATGGCTTGTGAGATGGTGGTTATATTCTCTGATTTCAGTGTTCTGCATGATCAGTTGTGTGGGGTTTTTTTTTGCCTAAAAACTTAGGTGGGAGAATCAACATTTCTAACTAAGCTGCTGACTGTATATACCAATTATTCAGTTTGTTTACCTACTTTTCCATTTCTGTGCTTCAGAAATTAACCTTCAACTAGATAAGAATATAAAAAGAGCCCTGGCTGAGTAGCTCAGTTGGTTAGAATATGGTCCTGATATGCCAAGGTTGCAGGTTCGATCCCAGGTCAGGACGCATACAAGAAGCAACCAATGAGTGCATAAATGAGTGGAACAATAAGTCAATGTCTGTCTCTCTCTCGCTCAAATCAATATTTAAAATAAAATAAAAATGAATTAGGAGCCGAAACCGGTTTGGCTCAGCAGATAGAGCGTCGGCCTGCGGACTGAAAGGTCCCAGGTTCGATTCCGGTCGACGGCATGTACCTTGGTTGTGGGCTCCATCCCCAGTAGGGGGAGTGCAAGAGGCAGCTGATCGATGTTTCTCTCTCATCGATGTTTCTAACTCTCTATCCCTCTCTCTTCCTCTCTGTGAAAAATCAATAAAATATATTTTAAAAAAAAAAGAATTAGGAAAAGAAAGGTCTGTAGTATTAGCTGGGTTTGAATCCTGCCTCTGTCCCTTCCTAGCTGTGACCTGGAGCAAGTGACTTATCCTTCGTGCTGCAGTTTGCTCATCTGTAAATGGTGGTGATAATAGTATCTGCTCCAGGATAGTTGGCTAAAGGAAGTGAGCTATGGAACTGAGAGCAGTGTTGGGCCCGTAGTTGGTGCTCAGTGAGTGCTGCCTATTGCCATGATTGTTGGTGTCACACCTCGTGTACCAGGCCAAGGATGTGAGAGCACAGATAAGAACCAGCCCTGTTTGCATTTTCATTAGAATGGCGGTTTGGGCCACATGAACATCCCACTGTTGTCAGATTTGACTAAGCAGATTGCCCGAGACTACGGTGTGCTGTTAGAAGGTCCTGGTCTTGCACTAAGGTAAGATCCAGTTCCTTATGAATTTAAAATTGTTTTTCATGTTTAGCATCATCCCACTTCTTAGGGAATTTATAGAGACCTTGGTAAAGCATTTGGAAAACCAAAAATCCTTAATTTTAGCTTTTTACTAAGCACCGATGAATGCCTCATTGGAGGGTTGGCAATCTTTCAGAAATAGCCCAGACATGTTTGTCATTGTCCCCCTTCCCCTTCACCCCTCCCCCAGCACCACCCTGTGTCTCTTTCTGAAGAAGGATGTCGTGTCTTGATGTTCATACTGCTCCACTCTTTCTGAGAGCCGCTTTCATGGTGGGGGGCACATTCCTGGCATCTTTGGAGAAAGGGAACTAGCAGGGTAGAAGTCAGTATCCTGGAATGGGTGAGATCTCAAAAAGCTTTGGAATCAAAAACAGCTGGAGTGTGTGTGTGTGTGTGTGTGTGTGTGTGTGTCCCTGTGTCCGTCCATCCGTGTGTGTCCGTCCGTCCGTCCATCCAAGTTCAGCTCCTAAATAGCTGTGTGACTTAGGGCAAGTTATGTAACTTCCTTGAGTCCCAGTTTTTCCATCACTAAAATGAGAATTACCTCCAGGTTGGTTGTGAAAACTAAGCAAGATGAGGCAGCTAAAGTTCTTAGCACAGGTCCTGGTAGCTGGTATGACCCCTGTCTCAGAATGCCATTTCTGTTTTTGTGGATTCTGTGGTTAGACCTTTTTTCCTTTAAGTGTGAAAGCTTTCTGCCTTTAACAGTCCCACATTCAAACTCCGCCTTTCTGGAAGAGATGAGAACTGGCATCTTGATGGCCGCTGAGTGAAGGAGGGATTGGGTGGGACTTGACCTCCAGGAAGCAGTTTTATAGGGGGATTAAATGGTGATGGAAGGAAACTTGACTTGGAGTGGTGAACACACAGTACAATATGTGGATGATGTATTATAGAATTGTACACCTGAGACCTATATAATTTTATTAACCAATGCCACCCCAATAAATTTAATAAAAAAGAAAAAAACTATTCTAAAATAAAATACATGTAAGTTTCAAGTGGGTTCTTCCTTTAGATTTCCTCTCTGCATAGACTTAATTCTTTCTGCAAAGATTTTCCCATGGGATTTTTTTCCCCCCGTGTACCCAAGAATTCACTCATTTCATAAGTATTTACTGAATATAGATAAAATACATCTGTATCCCTTCCCATTTGCTTATGGTTTCTTGCCAAGAGTTGATACAGCCGCCCAAAGAATGCTTGCTAAGTCACTGATAAGGAAAGAAGTCTCTGATCTCTGTGATCCTGCGTGACATTTAGGTCCCATTTGTAAACTTGACCATACTGCCTGTTTTCCATGGTGGCCTGGTCCAGTCCTGCCTAACACTGAAAACTTTGTTTTAAGCATGTGATAGCACTTAATTAGTGCTTTTTTAAGGGGAATTAAAGCCAGAAGAGGGTAGAAGTTAGATTCTTTCTCCTTCTGGGACTGTGGATGTACTAATGAGGACAGTTCTGATGCAGAGGTCTCTTCATCATTGACCCCAATGGAGTCATCAAGCATATGAGTGTCAACGATCTCCCCGTGGGCCGAAGTGTGGAAGAGACCCTCCGCCTGGTGAAAGCATTCCAGTTTGTGGAAGTCCATGGAGAAGTCTGCCCAGCAAATTGGACCCCGGATTCTCCTACGGTAGGTTTCCTTTTCAAAAGCCCTGGGACCCCAACAGAGGATCCCAGGTACTCACTGCCTCAAGGGCTGCTGGCCTGGAATATCCATAAAAGGAGCTCACACTTGGAGCAAGACCACAGATGATGCACAAATGAGTGAAGCTGCTGAGCGGTGGGACCCGTGGTTAGGCAATCTGTTAATGTAACTTTCATCCATGTATTTTAAAGGAAACAGGCCAGCATTGGAAAACGTTAAAGAATTTTAGGGTAGCCTAGCTGATATGGCTCAGTGGTTGAGCATCCAATCTATGAACCAGGAGATCATGGTTTGATTTCTGATTTGCTGGCTTAAACGCCAGTAGGGGGTGTGCAGGAGGCAGCCAATCAATGATTCCCTCTCATTGATGTTTTTCTTTCCCTCTCCCTTCCTCTCTGAATCAATATAAATATATATATATTTCATTATTTAAAAAAATACACTAAAAATTGAGAATTTTTAACTCACTTTTGAAACTACTATCTTAAAGTCAGCTAATTAAATGTTTGTATTTTCAGATCAAGCCGCATCCAACGGCTTCCAAAGAATACTTTGAGAAGGTAAACCAGTAGATCATCTCACGTGCACCTGCAGCTTCTCTAAAGAACCACAGTTGGAGCTCATTTTTAGCATTTCAAAGATGATTATGTGTAGAAAGCAAAAATCAATTATGTTTGCATTCATAAATAATACTCTAGATGTTTTGTTTTTGTAACATTGGCTAAGGCTTTTTAAACATGGTTAGGTACTAACTTGAGTCCTTTATTGGTAACTTCTTGATGGCTAGTTAGTTTATAGACTGCCTAGTTCACCTGTTTCTTTGATCAAGTCTTCAATGGGAACTCTCTTCTTAGCCAGACCTGAACCTCTGTGTACACCAGTGTAGGACAAGTAGCGAAAGCCTCTGATCAAGAGTCCGGAAATTTTCTTTCTGAATTTCTTTGTATTAAACTGACGTGTGTTTTTTTAAGATTATAGCTTTAAGTTTTAGTATTAGCAGTCTAATTTAACTCTTGGAGTGGAGATATATTTGATTGAAACAATGTGAATCATGTATTTAAAAAAAAACACAGTGGCAAAGTGACCTAACTGATCATGCATGCTCCTCATCCCTGAGATTTGTAGTTTCAATAGTTATTTTGTTTATTTTATTTGTTAGCTGACTTAGTGTCTGCATACATTTCTAAATATTGATTGAAGGTAATTATAGAGGATATTTATTTAATCCAGGAATTGCATTTTGAAATCATTATAATTATATTTTCTGAAGCGCTCAATGTAAAGCATATAACAAAAAATAAATAAATATATTTTAAAATATTTGCATTTTTAACGCCATTCATTGTTGGTCCAGCTGTTGTGGGCTCTAGTGTTCTCCGACTATGCCAGCAGACATTTAACTTCACTTGGGGCCCACAGAGATGAATGAGACGATGGCTCCATGCCCAAGGAGCTCAGTTTATGGGGCAAGAGAGAAATGGAAGCATCTGTTCATTATTTCAAGAAGCTCATGAGTGCCTTCCATATGCCAGGTGCTTTTTTGGAGGCACAAGAGTGAACAAAAAAAGACAAACCTTTTCCTTCATGCACCTCCATTCTAGAGGGGAAAATACAGTCAACATAATAAAAATACATAGACTGGAAGGGAAATGAAGTGGAGCGGAGGCTAGAGCAGAGTTGCAGGTGTTCTAGAGAGGGTTGTCAGGGAAGGCCTGGGGAGAGACGTCTCCGGGTCTGCTTGCTCATGTTTGCATTCATAAATAATACTCTAGATGTTTTGTTTTTGTAACATTGGCTAAGGCTTTTTAAACATGTAAAATGAGGGCAATCGTACCTATCTTAGGGTTTTGATGAGGATAAAAGAAATAACATGCAGAAAGTGAGGGAGTTAGGGAGACAAGAAGGTGCTAGGCAAAGGCCCCACGGCAAGAGGGTTTTTGTGGGAATGAAGACTTGAAGGGCCCTGTGACCTCACAGAAGCAGTGAAGGGGGAGAATGCTCAGGAGCCCGGGTGCCTTCGGGGCACACTAAGGGCTTTGGGTTCTATTCCCAGATGGGAAATATCAGGAAGGTTTTGAGAAGAGTTACAGCATCTTGTTCTAAAACGATTATTAGCACCTTTGTTAAGGCTACACTGCAAGGGTCCAAAAAGGGGAGCAGAGAGGTCAGCTGGGCTGGATTGGTGACACTTGGGGGTAGGACCAACAGAATAATACGGGTGTGCTCAAGACTGTGGTACAATAAATGTATTCCTGGGTCATAAGGAGGGCACTTT
This sequence comes from Eptesicus fuscus, assembly GCF_027574615.1. Lineage (NCBI taxonomy): Eukaryota > Metazoa > Chordata > Mammalia > Chiroptera > Vespertilionidae > Eptesicus > Eptesicus fuscus. The sequence continues at coordinate 55,353,859 of NC_072489.1, read as the reverse complement.
ACCCAGCTGTGGGCATCAGGGGAGGCCTCCTGGAAGAGGAGGTGAAGTGTTGAAGATTGTTGAAAGGTAAACCAGATGGGCTGGGCAAAAGGAGCTGCAAAGGCACATGGGCCTGAAGGAAACCATGATCTGGTTTCATGTTCCTGGAGGGGAAGGCAAGAGAGGAAAGAGGTCGGTGGGGTGTTAGTGCCCAAACTGAGCACTTCCAAAGGGCCTGCGCCATATTAGGGCTTCTACCTCTTTTCTGTCATTGATCCTCAACCAAACCCTGAGTCGGTACAATTAAGTGACCTTGTACAGATTCATAAATAGACCCGGAGAGATTGCCTTGACTAGGGCCACACAGCTAATGGGTGGTGCTAGTTCCCAGCCAGGACTCCCGAGGACCCCGGGACACCCTAAACATCCACACTAGCTTCTACCAACACACAACCCCTGCCCATCCCACTGGGCGAAGGGTGAGGGGCGGCAGGAAGGAGGAAGGTGCATTTTTCTCTCTACCAATTGGGCTACTTGATCTGGTTTTGCCCCGGAGCTGGGGAAAACACTATACTCAGCTGGGTTTCGTGCTCTGATGTAGACCGTTCTTAATCTTTTTGAAACAAGGAGTCCACGTTTTCAGTTTGCACTGGGCCACCGAAATTACGGAGCGGTTTTGATTATCCCCTGGCTGTAAGGGACAGCAGAAGGGACTTTCCAGGGTACTGTCCAAAGCTTAGGTGACCGCTCCCGCCCGGAAGCGGCCTGTGGACCTGAGGGGTGGCCATGCAGGGTGGAGATGCCTTGGTCTGTGGGAGAGGTGGGCCCACAGGAGTAGTGGGTGCGCCGGGACTGGGACAGGGGGGTGTCAGTGTGGGATCTGGGGGCGTTAGAAGGCGGTGACACCGAGCAGCGCCAGGAGCTGGGACATCGGGTGACACCGAGCAGCGGGGATGAGCAGCCGGGACCGGACAGCGGAAACAGCGGCGCGCGGGGCGCCGGCACGTGGAGACACCCAGCAGCCGGCGCGCGGGCCGGGGACTGGGACCGGGTGCGCGCACGCCCGGGGCGGGGCACGCCGCCCGGCTCCTCCTCCTTGCCGGGCCGGGCTGCGCGGCCTCTCCGGCCATCACGTTGGTCCCAGGAAGACACGCACGAGGAGGAGGAAGCGCGGGGCCGTGCGGGTTTGCGCGTGCAGCGGCGCGGCCGCCCGCATGGAGCCCAACGTGCACTTCTGGATGACCGAGCGCCAAGTACGGCCGGGGCGCGGCTGGGGGCGGGGCGGGCGCGGCGCGTGCAGTCGCCGGCTGGCCCCGGTGACCTTGGGCAGGCCACGTGGTCGCACGACCCCCTCCCCACCGCCTTCTCCGGAGGGTCCGAAGGGAAACCCTAGCTGTGACCCCGTGTCACCTCTGCCCCAGGCCTGGCTAGGGAGGGTCGCCCTGCAGATCGCCCTGCAGAGGAGTCAGTCTCCCCTCGCAGGCGTCCGCTCTCTGCAGCCCAGGCTGCAGCTGAGCTTGGGGTGGCCTCAGGGTGGAGAGGAACAGGTCCTCCCAGGAGTCCCCGGCCTCCCAACCTCCGTGGGCTCGGCCACTCACGGAGCCTGGGCCGCCGGGACGTCACACAGGCCCCGCCTCCAGGTAGTGGCCAGGTCTGCGCTGTCCAATAGCAATAGGACGGGAGTCGCTTGGTAATGTAAAATGTTCTAGTAGTCAGATTACAAAAGGCAAAAAGAAACATCCGAAATTAATTTGAGTAACATATTGTATTTATCCCAGTAGATACAAAACATTAACATTTCAACGTGTAAACGGTATGAGGATTATTAGTGAGATATTTTACATCTTTTTTTTTTTTTTAATCCTCACCCAAGGATATGTTTTATTGATTTTCAGAGGGAGAGAGGAAGAGAGAAACATCTGTGGGTCGCCTCTGGGAGGGTCCTGACTGGGAATTGAACCTACAGCCTAAGTACCTGCCCTGACCAGGAATCTAGCCTGCAACCTTTTGGTCTACAGGAAAACACAACCCAACCTAGCCACCTCACCGGGGTTACATCCTTTTTATGGTCTTGGAAACCCGGTGTATGTTTTACACATAAAATACATCTTGATTTTGCCGGGCCACCTATCCAGGGCTCCATGGCCCCGTGTGGCTAATTGGACAGCACAGTTCTAGGACGTTCTCTTTCAGCCATCACCTGAAGGAGGGCCCAGGTCAAATTTTTTAGGTGGGGAAGTAGAGAAGGGACAGGGAGCCCAAGTTGTCCCGGCAGAGCCAGGACTCAAGCTCTGTGAAGTCTGGGGGCTTTTTGAAGCAAACCGTAGCTCCTTTCTCCACATGTCAACTGTTTAATTCCTTAAGGGCCATTTGATACTGGAGGGGTTCAGAGCACAGACCGCTGAGTCTTTGCCCGGCTGGGTTCCCTGGAGTACATTGGGCCCTTCTGTGCCTCAGTTTTCTCACCTGTAGGATGGGGATTCTGGGAGATGCTACAGGTAGACAACCCCATTAGGTTGTCAGAAATAATGTTAACCATGAACATCTTCGTTGTTCGGCTGTTAACTTCTGGGGTGCTTTTCTTAAGTCTTTTTTTCAGAGATTTCTTCAGTGGACAGAATTATTGGATCCTACAAATTTGTTCATTTCAGTTGTAAGTATTTTTCTTGTTTTCGGGGCTCATGGATTTTACATTTTATTCTGAACCAGGAGGACTGTGTCCCTTTGGAGAGCAGGTGAAATAACAATCCACATAGATCACCATGCTCTTATTGGTCCTTCGAATGAGCTTGTTAGATTGGGAGGATAATAAGTAAAAGTGGGCATCCAGTTAACACCATGGTCGGCAAACGGCGGCTCGCGAGCCACATGCGGCTCTTTGGCCCCTTGAGTGTGGCTCTTCCACAAAATACCACGGCCTGGGCGAGTCTATTTTGAAGAAGTGGTGTTAGGAGAAGTTTAAGTTTAAAAAGTTTGGCTCTCCAAAGACATTTCAATCGTTGTCCTGTTGATATTTGGCTCTGTTGACGAGTGAGTTTGCTGACCACTGAGTTAACACGAGTACAAGCCCTGGGCCAGCTACTGGAGGTTCAGAGAGGATCAGACAAGCCTTGTTGGGGATGGAGGACAGACTGACCATGCTAGTCCCAGGCCTTGCCCTAGGGATCTAAGGGTGGGGTGTCACAGGGAATTGGGGAGGGTGTTGGAGGAAGGCTGAGAAGGAGAGGGGACTGTGAGCAAAGCTCAGGGGAGGAGAGCAGGCCACCCCGTCTCCAGGGCTTTGTATGCAGGGGACCCAGCCAGTTCTTGAAGGACCTTGTGTGTCATTCACGAGGTGGCTTTGCTTCCACGTGGAAGATGGTTTGACCCAGGTGTGGCTGAGAGATGTAGGAGAGACACCCTTAAGGGCCAGACTCAAAGGGACACTCTCATCCCTGTGCTCAGGATGCTCCCATCAGCCTTCTTTATAACCGAAAAACAGGAAACGACCTGAATGTCCATTGGCTGAGAAATATGATGTGGTATATTCATACCGTGGGATATTGATTAGCTGTTCAAAGTGATAACCTAGTTACCACCATATATGAAGTAGAAACATACAATATATGTGATGTTAAATGGGAAGGCATGGTATCTGTGATGTTTAGTGGAAAAGCAAGATGCATAATACAGTACTTACGCGAATTACAAAAAACACACCAATACTACGTATTTGTTTATGGATACATGTATTCATGTGTGTATACGTATAAAAAGCTGGACTGGAAGTTTATACCTTGAACTCGTAATAGTGGTTACTTCTGATAGAATGGGGAGGGGAATAAGACTGGGTCCGTGGTCAGCAAACTGCAGCTCGCGAGCCACACGCGGCTCTTTGGCCCCTGGAGTGTGGCTCTTCCACAAAATACCACGGCCTGGGCGAGTCTATTTTGAAGAAGTGGTGTTAGGAGAAGTTTAAGTTTAAAAAAAATTTGGCTCTCAAAAGACATTTCAATTGTTGTACTGTTGATATTTGGCTCTGTTGACTAATGAGTTTGCCCACCACTGGGCTGGGTGATGGCTGTTTAGGGGTGGGGGTGGGACGGGAGAGAAGCCAATACGACTGAATGTTCACAGTTGTTAATTCTGGATGAGGGGATTCTAAGAATATGATCATCTTTTGTATTTTCTGTATTTAACTTTCCCCCTCAGATTAAGTAAAAAGGAGAGGAAATAAGACTGCACTGATTAGATGTGGGGTGAGTGAGAGAGTAGGGGCTTGCAGGTTTCTGACGCACAGCCAGGCCTGCGGTGGTATCGGTCACTGAGACAGTTGCCCTCGGAGAAGAACGGGGAGATGGCAGCCCCGGTGGGGCCAGCTGCTGGAGCGGCTGGGAGGTCCCCCTGGGAATGACACCTGGGACGATCCTACTGGAAACTCAGTGGGTGGAGAGCCTTGGCTCCATGCCCCATTGAAATCAGGTGTGACAAAGCCTGTGACTCTGAAATCTGTGGATACATCGGAGCAATGTTAAGCTCATGGCTCGATTTCTTTATATTTGATTTCAGAGCAAAATAGAGAAGTCGAGGCAACTATTGTTAACAAATGAAGATGGGTCTGTTCATGACTTGAAGGACAAAGGGGTATGTATCGCCTGCCTGGTTCAAGTCTGGGTGTGGTTGCCTGTGGGGGATTCTGCCCTCAGATGCTCTGAAAGCTGGTGGAACTTGGTCACTGAAAACAGGGGATGCACTTTTTTTTTTTTTTTTTTAATATATTTTATTCTTCACAGAGAGGAAGGGAGAGGGAGGAATAGAGAGTTAGAAACATCGATGAGAGAGAAACATCGATCAGCTGCCTCCTGCACATCTCCTACTGGGGATGTGCCTGCAACCAAGGTACCTGCCCAGGAATCAAATCAGAACCCTCTTGGTGCATGGGTTGATGCTCAACCACTGAACCACACCAGCCGGGCTTGTTCTTTTCTTTACTTGGATTATCTCTTTGGTTGTTGTAAGCTCATTTTCTGTTTGACTTGTGCTCTCCCTATTGTATGTAACCGTCTGCCCTCCACTCTCTCAAAAGGGGAGCAAAGGCAGCATCAGAAATAGACTGGAGAGATTTGTTTGCTGTGAAGCCATCTTTAAAGTTATTGCCTGTGTCTTAGCTGGTGTGGCTCAGTGGTTGAGCGTCGACCCAGGAACCAGGAGGTCACTGGTTCGATTCCCAAGTCTGGGCACATGCTCGGGTTGTGGGCTCGATCCCCACTGGGGATTGTGCAGGAGGCAGCCAATCGATGACTTCCTCTCTCATTGATGTTTCTCTCTCTCTCTTTCTCTCTCTCTCTCTCTCTCTCCCTCAAGATCAATAAAAATATATTTAAACACACACACACACTAAACTATTGCTTGTTTTTTCTCTTTTTAGATCCAAGAAGCTTGGAACAGAAGTCTCGTAAGTTTCAGCCCCTTCCTGATGTTTAGCCTCCGAAAAGAACAAATCCAAACATCACACTAACCTGTGTGCTTCCCTTTTTGAAGGCAACGGTGCATCCTGACAGCAGCAAACTGATCCCCAGTCCTTTCCGACCTGCAGGTGAGCCGAGTCTAATGGTCAGAGGGGGATTGGGAACAGGTGATCTAGAAGAGTTACAAAACGCCACCTGCCTTATTGTAATTGTTTTTTTTCCTAGAAGGATTTCTGACAGTGAATCTGGAAACCACAGCTTAAAAAGAACGTTTGAAAGGTGTGGGGAGAGCAGATTTGGGGCCCGGAGTCGTGTCCAGTGCTGGGGAGAGAGCTGGGATTTGAGTGAGGGGACAGGCTTCCATGCCTGAGCCACGTTGCCGCCCTCCCAGCACCTCCATGTGTTCACCAACCCCAAAGCTCTCCAGGCCACCTGCTAGTATTTTTATTTTTTTAATGTCTGTTTTTTTTATATATATATATATATATATATATATATATATATATTTAAAATATATTTTTATTGATTTCAGAGAGGAAAGGAGAGGGAGGGAGAGAGAGAGAGAGAAACATCAATGATGAGAGAATCATTGATTGGCTGCCTCCTGCAGGCCCCCCACTGGGGATCGAGCCCACAACCTGGGCATATGCCCTTGACTGGAATCGAACCTGGGACCTTTCAGTCCCCAGGCCGACACTCTATCCACTGAGCCAAACCAGCTAGGGCTTAAATATATTTTTATTAATTTCAGAGAGGAAGGGAGAGAGAGAGAGAGAGAGAGACCTATCAGTGATGAGAGAGAATCATTGATTGGCTGCCTCCTGTACTTCCCCGCCCCCTACTGGGGATCGAGCCCACAACTCGGGTATGTGCCCTGACTGGGAATTGAACCATGACCACTGAGCCCTGCAGGCTGGGCATCTGTTAGTATTTTTAAATGGAGGCTTTATTCGTTGTCCCGGCTGGTGAAATCATTGGCCCTGGGTGAGGAACTCAGCCTCCAGTCCCTCTCTGCTCCCCGGAGGAGGAGGAGGCTAGGGGAGGGGGGCAGAAAGGTCCAACTATCTCCTCAGGTGGTTGGTTCCCTGGCAACCAGCCTCCAGCCTCGGGGGCTTTCCAAAGTCACCTCTGCTCAGGTGTGGTTGGAAGGAGCGTGTTATGAGTAACCGTAACCTTGACCAAGTTCCTCTCACTTGGGAAATTCTAAGAAGTTTAGGATCTCTGTGCTAGGAACGGGGAAGGAGAGCAAATTCACATTTTGTATGTTACTATTACTAGAGGCGCGGTGCATGAAATTCGTGCAAGATAGGCCTGCCTTCCCTGAGCTGTTGGCACCGGCTTCCCTCTGGCACCCGGGACCTGGGCTTCCCTCGAAGCCCCGGCTTCGTCTGGAAGGTCGTCTGGAAGGACGTCTGGTCTAATTAGCATATTGCACTTTTATTATTATAGATAAACCACAGGTGTATTACATTCACGTGGCAGGTGCACAGGTGCCGGTTAACACTGCTTACCTTTGGCGAGGCTGGTGGGTGGGAGCCTCGTCAGGTCTTCCTGTACTGTGCTGGTTTATATTTTTGCCACATGCACATAGTTATTTTTATTAAGAAAATAAGGAGAATGAGTAAAAAATATCCTTTGATGTCGTGCCTTCCAGGGGGCTGGAGAAGAGGTGTGGGGAGGGGTGCCCCCTTCTGGCCTCTCCACAGCCACTGACCCTCTTCTCTTTGCCAGCTCTCCTGCCTTTCACGGCGCCCATGGTGAGTGAGCCGGGGAGGCACGCTGCGGGGTTAGGAAGGTGTCCGCCCATCTCCCAAGCTCCAGCTCCCAGGCCCTGCCCGTGACTGCCTGAGAGATGGTCCTGGATCCCTGCCTCGGCCCCTGTCTGCTCTTCACGTTCCCTCCCCGCCCCGCGCCACGCCCCACTTACCTAGTCAGGCAGCCAGGCCTCTCGAAGGTCCACAGGGTGACCCTGGCTTTGCCTCCTGTGCACAAAGCACTCTGGGAGGAGACCCATGAGTTAAGAGGTGCTTCCTGCCACAGGCCCACGGAATGGTCCTTTACCGTTTCTCCCCAAGCCCTCGCCCTGTCACCGGCCCTCACCTGGGACCTGGAATTGCCCTCACCAGGGCCAGCCCAGCGTGGCTCTTACGCGGTGACAGCACGAGACCCAGTGTCCTCGGTGCCCAGGTCCCCTCATTCAACATCGCTTGCTCCATGACCGGTGGCCCCTGCATCACACCATCCTCTCCTCGTCCCAGCTCCTGGGGGCCCCTTCTGCATCTCCCCTGGGAAGTTCTTTGCTCCTATGAGCTCTCGCTCCCCTGAAATACTATAACTGCTTTTTTTTTTTTCCTTTAAAGGTATTTCTGTCGCTGGTACAAGTGAAAAGCCTGAAGTCTATCATTTTACCTCAGGTAGCACGTATTTCAATGTCATGATTACTAAATTCTGTTCTTAAAGCCAAAATGTGACTTTCTGCCTCTGTCTTCCTGCAGTTGTCTTTCTGTACCTACAGTACAGGGTTCAACATCATCAATGGAAACAAAAGTTACGTGAGTGTCAGGGGCCCCAGAGGGTTGCAGCCTTGTACTGCATCTTTTGGAGTTATTCTTTGTTTTAATTATCTTTTCTGGGTAAACTATGCCATTGGCTAAACATATACTATTGTTTTTCCCTAGAATCGTCGCCCATACGAGATTGTATTACTAGGGACAGGAGTGATTGCTTCTACAGCCTTTTTTGGAGTAGGTATTTTAAAATATTTGTGTGTGTGTGTGTGTGTGTGTGTGTGTTAATCTTCACCTGAGGATATTTTTCCATTGATTTTAAAAAATATATATTTTATTGATTTTTTACAGAGAGGAAGGGAGAGAGATAGAGAGTTAGAAACATCAATGAGAGAGAAGCATCGATCAGCTGCCTCCTGCACATCCCCTACTGGGGATGTGCCTGCAACCAAGGTACATGCCCTTGACCGGAATCAAACCTGGGACCCTTCAATCCCCAGGCCGACGAGCTAGGGCTTTTCCATTGATTTTTTTATAATATATATTTTTTATTGTTTAAAGTATTACATATATTAGTACATATATCTCCTTTTTTTTTTCCCCATTGACCTTCCCCCAGCCTCCCTCAACCCCTCCATTTATTTTTAAAGAGAGTGGGAGGGGGAGAGACAGAGAGAGAGAAACATCCATGCCAGAAAGACACATTGATTAGTTGCCTCCATACACATCCCGACCAACCAGGGCCGGGATCGAGCCTACAACCGAGGTACGTGCCCTTGACCGGAATCAAACCCGCGACCCTTCCGTCCGTGGTCTGACACTATCCACTGAGCCAAACCAGCTAGGGCTAAAATCTCTTTTGTTCCTCAGAATTCAAAACAAAACAAAACTTTATTCTGTTGATAAATTTATATTCCATTTTAAATAATTCATACAATATGATTAAGAGTAAAGAAGAAAATAAAAGTCACCTGTAACCCTATCCCCCCTCCCCCTACAGTCACATGAGTATTCCAAGTTTCTAGGCATATGCGCAGTATGGTTATCTTTTTTAAAAATTAATTTATGCTCCACAAACATGGTATCCACATTGTATATTGCTTTGGATGTCAGGATATTAGAATGGTTAAAAGTGTAGACTTTAGAGTCAGGTAAGCCTAGGTTTGTATCCTAGCTTAATTCCTGAACAGCTCAGCGACTCTGTTCACATTAATGTCCCTTCTTGAAACCTCCGTGTATTCCTCTGATCAGGAGAACAGCTCCGTGCTGCACAGATTTAAAAATCCACAGGGAGCCCGGCTGGTGTGGCTCAGCGGTTGAGCATAGACCCAGGAACCAAAAGGTTGCCAGTTCGATTCCCAGCCCAGGTTGCGGGCTGGATCCTCAGTGTGAGTGTGCCGGAGGCAGCTGGTCGATGGTGTTCCTGTCTTATTTATGTTTCTGTCTCTCTGTCCCTCTTCCTTCCTTTCTCTCTAAAATTTCATTAAGAAAACATTTACAAATAAATAAGTAAAATAAAAATACACAAGAAAGCCTGGCTGGTGTAGCTCAGTGGTTGAGCATCGGCCTATGAACCAAGTGATCATGGTTCGATTTCCGGTCAGGGCACATGCTGGGTTGTGGGCTTGGTCCCCGGTAGGGGGGCCCTGCAGGAGGCAGCTGATCAATGATTCTCTCTCCCTCTCCCTTCCTCTCTGAAATCAATAAAAACAATAAAATAAAAATAGAGAGCACTGGCCGAGGTCTGACCAGTGATAGGAATGAGGTCGATGCTAGCTCTCTGCTGTCGGGTATGTTCGGCTGATTGCTTGTCCCGTGCAGTAATGATTTTTCTCTCTTATTTTCTAGTTATTCCCTCGTTTACTCCTAATGAAGAATGCAGTGAAGAACGTGTTCCTGAGGGAAACCTTGCCTGCCGCCATCCTCAGTAAGCAGGGAGCTCATGGTCCTTGTAGCCTTTGAGCCTTTCTCCCATCCTCAGGGACACCCAGGTCTTGTGGCCACACTGTGGCTGATGACAGCCCCCATTTGCAGCTGGCAGGTGCCCCCGGCCCAAACGAGGTCTTTGATTTGAGAGGTGACACTTTCTCTGTAGATACCCCGATAGCTGTCAAAGGATGAACTGGAAACTCAAATTACATTCTGAAGACTATCTGCCCAAGCCCTCTACATGTATTTTTCACTTAACCCTGACAGCAGTTTATGGGTAGGCAGTATTATCCCCATTTACAGATGAGGAGACTGAGGCAGGGGAGGGTTAACTAACTTTCCTAGGGTCGTAGGAAGGAGTGGGGATCTGACTCCAAGGGAGTGACAGAGACATTAACCAACTATTTTAAGGTTGCTGTCTGCAAGTTCACTGGTTCACGCTCCAGATTTGGGTTTGGGAATCGGCGCGTTGGAGAGTTGGCAGGATGTCAGTGGTAAAATTTGGGACATTGTTATGGAAACCTGGTCAGACCAGCTAAGCAAAAAAAGGGGGACATATTTAAAGGACCCCCGGGGTTTCTCCTGGAATCCTGTTAGGAAGCCAGACTGGACTTTCCGGGGTGCTGGAGCCTGGTGCTGGGTTGCGGTCAGGATCCAAGACCAACAGGCCAGCAGTCCTGACCCCAGCAGTCCTGACCCCAGCAGTCCTGACCCCAGCTCCACCGCCCAGCAGAGCCCGGCTGGCCCAGCACAGGTCCGGTGGCCCCTGAAAGTTGCAGAGGAAGAGGCTGGACACCAGAGCAGATGTCCCCTCCCTGGACTGAAGCGCCTCTCTCTCTTGTGTTCTCTGCTTTAATCCACAGCCCAGGTCGGTGCCATGAGTGTTGCCGCATCCCGAAGTTTGGAGCACGTACGAGGGATTGAGGTCATGGACAAGGAAGGCAATGTCGTAGGCTATTCCAGAAGAGCTGGGACGAAGGTAGGGGGACACGATGGTGCAGTAGCTGCTTGCCTTTTGGGGCGAAGAAATGAATTTTCTGTGTGGGAGCTGGTAGCCAATTCACATTTCCCTTCAGACTCTCCTTATCCTGTCTTCCCTCATTATGCCGAGAGAGGTGTTCTGTTTTGCACCCGGATGTTTAACAGATTGTGCAGTACGACCTGGCTGGTGTAGCCCAGTGGGTTGGGCGTCATCCCATGCCCCTCAGGTCACCTGGTCAGTAGTGTGGGTTCTCTAGCTACCTATCTATACATGTATGTGGAGAGACTTATTTTATTTATTTTTACTGATTTTAGAAAGAGAGAGAGAGAAAAAACATCGATTTGTTGTTCCACTTATCATTGCACTCGGTTGTTTCTTGTATGTGCTCTGACTGGGGATCAAACCCACGACCTTGTTGAATGGGGACGACGCTCTAACCAGCTGAGCTACCCGGCCAGGGCTGAAGAGATTTGTATGCATTCAGCTCTTAGAACCTGCAACAGCCTATGGTAGTTTTATTTTGGGTATGGAGTTTTAAAATCTTTCTTTTTAACAAACCAGATCTTTTGCGGGGGCGGGGTGGGGGGGGTACTGTGAAGTGACTTTAGCTGAAGCTTTGTAATGTGAGGCAGTTGTTCGCAAATGGCACAAAGAGCAGCGGGAAACAGCCCCTGAAACGAAGCGAGGGAATGGCCAGCTGGCCAGCCTTCTGCCCAGCATGTCAGTGGAGAGAGGAGCTCAGGAGAGAGGCTGCTCGTTCAGCCGGGAAATGCATCATTATCCGGCTCACGGGACACGATTCACGAAGCTGAAGGACGAGCCATCAGCTGTGTCTCGGAATAATGGCACCTTTCTGAACGACGTGGTGTGATCGTTGCCGGTATCGAGGAGGGAAAGGGCTGCCAGAAATCGGATACCTCGTTTTTGAAATGAAGGTTCTGTTGCCTAAAGAGACATTTTTAACAGCTTTATTGAGGAGTAATGTACATGCTAGAAAAGCCTTGGAAGAGCGTAGAGTTTGGTGAGTTTTAGCAAATCTAAGCAGTTACGCGGCCATCACCACAGTCCGATTTTAGAACATGTTCATCCCCTCAAAAATTTCCCTCTCCCCTCCTACCCCCAGCTCCAAGGAAACACTGATCTGCTTTATGTCCTCATAGGATGGCGTTTTCTAGAAACTCCATATCACTGAGCTGGGCAAGGGTTTTCTGCGTCCGGCTTCTTTGACTTTTGAGGTTCATCCGTCTTTTAACCCATATCAATCGTTGGCTGCCTTTGATGGCCGAGCGGTATTTCCACGGTGCAGATGGGTGCGCCACCTTTTCGCCTTTCCGTTCCCCAGGCGACGGACGCTGGGTCGTGTCCAGGTTGGGGCTGTTAGGAGCAATGCTGCTCTGAGCGTTCGTGGGCAGCTCTCCACCTGGACCTATGTTTGCGTTTCTCTTCAACGCAGTTTTCACTGCAGGGTGTGGGGGGTGTCACGCCCTCTTCATACAGCTGGGAAGAGAGAGCCAATGTGTCATCCACAGGTTGTTCCTCAGCCCCTCCTGCAGCCAGGCACCCTGCTAGGCTCCGGACACCCAGACCCTCCCCAGCCCGAACCCCTTCTCTCCGGGAGCCGGGAGCGCTGGGCCTCCCGGTGGGGAGGCAGCCGCAGGCCCTGCTAGCTACCTGGGTATCTGGTCCATCTCTCCGGGAGGAACTGCATTTTTGGCACGAATGCCAAATGGGGGTAAAAGGAAGGTTGGATGGTCTGCTTTAGAAAGAGAAGTGTATCTTTCTCTTAAGAATAAAGTGTCTGCCACTGTGCGTAAGCATGAGCATTCTTTTAGCATTTCTCTGTCACCGAAAGGTTTATTTTCTTTGGCTAAAATTTCAGAAAGTGCGTAACCAGCAATATCTGATTGTAACAGGGCACCTGTGCTCAGGTTTCAGGAGCTTAGTCCACGTTGTTTTCCCTCCCCTGGCCTTGTCAGCCACCCGGGGGCGAACGGTGACTGGCGCCCGCGGTGCCTCCTCATGACCGCTGTCCCCTTTGGCGTGTCTTCCCCCTGCCCAGGGGACACGTGGACACGGGCCGGCCTCGCCTCACGGACGTTGACACACACCATGCTCACGGCCACTCTTCTCTCCCGGGAGCGGAGCAGTTTTGTTTTATTTTATGTTCCTGAAAGTTTATTTTAGGGCCCACCCTCCTCGGCTCCCTCTGTGGTTCCCTGCGGAGGGATCAGATGAGCCCAGCATTCGTGGAATAAGCAGAGAGCAGGTGCGGGCAGAGGAGAGGATCCGGAGGCTGCGGCCAAGGCCTGGGAAGTGGACGTGGGAGGAAGGGAGTCGGGAAGGGGATGGGGGCCTGTGTCCTTATTTACCTTGCACAGAGCAGTGGTATATGTGGAGTTGTGTCTTACCCGGGGGTTGGGTTCTGAAGTTTTAACATAGTGTCGTTGGCGGTCATAATTTCCCTTGAAAGTCTCTTACATTGTCCTCGAGTACACATGATTTTGTGCATGTAACCCAGACAGTAAATTACATCTTTAAATGGTCACTACATAGAACAATGTACAGAGTAGAAAAGATGACAAAACATTATAAGGTCTACATACATGTCTGTGCAAAGTAAAATTCTATAGCACACTTTTTAAATATTTTTATTGATTTCAGAGAGGAAGGGAGAGGGAGAGAGAGAAACATCAATGAGAGAGAATCGTTGATCGGCTGCCTCCTGCACACCCCCTTACTGGGGATTGAGCCCACAACCTGGGCATGTGCCCTTTACAGGAATTGAACCTGGGACCTTTTAGTCCGCAGGCCAACGCTCAATCCACTGAGCCAAACCGGCTGTGGCTATAGCACACTTTTAATTGCACAAGCAAAAATGGGTGCATACATGCAGGCTCGTGGGTGTGACCCCTGGTGCACTCCGAGCTGGGCTTTTGGAGCAGTCTCCCACTGGGAGGGGTGGGAATAACTGGGGGGCTGTTCAGGACAGGGAAGCCTGTGGCAGAATCGTAGCCTGAAAAGAAAATGCAGATTGGTCCTCATGGCAAACACCAGCATTTCTACCAAGGGGATTGCCATTTGGTCCTAGGTGTGCTTGTAAGCTGCCTTTGCTTATACTTAGCATTGTATTTGGAACGGTCAGTGGACTGAGGGGACCGTTGTGGAGTCAGAGGGAGGTGAACCCGCCTTCAGTTACTCCTGGCTCCGACCCCAGCCGTCCTGCCCGCGTGACCACGGCGGGTGCTGCCTTGGCCGCGCTCCGCCTGTTATTTGTGAAGCGAGAAGGGAGAGCCGCTGTTCGCTTGTCTCTGTCCTGAATTACAGGATCCCTGGGAATCGTCTCCCTCCACATCCTAAGCTGCTTCCTTTCGCCTTCCACTAGGCCGTCAGAGACACAACAATATCCAGAGTCGTGCTGTTCGGGACCTCGGCTTTTATTCCTGAAATCTTCTCACAGTTTTTTAAAAAGTAAGATGCATGCTCATCTCCCCAGGGAGGCGGAAGTATTTTGACAGTCAGAATCCTTATAAAACGTGTCTGATCGGACGCTGGTGGGAGGGATGGGAAGAACGTGCTTCCGTGGTCTTCCTACTGAACACCCTTCATCCCACTTGGGACAGGATTGACTTGGAATCCAGATGTGCATGTGCCAACGGACCTGGAGTCGGGCCCAGGCCCTGTCCGCAGTTAGCTCTGTGTTCTTGGCCACGTCCCAGCATCTGCTGAGGCACGTTCCCCCACTTCCAGAACGATGGGTTTCGATGATTTGCAGGTTTTCCCGGCTCTGATGTGCTATGAACGCTGCCCCAAGCCTCTTGCCCCTCCTTCATGCCAAGCATGGCTTAAATTAGCTTAAACGGCCCCAGATTCAGTAGCCTGGCATCCCATTCGAGAAGCAAGCAACGGCCTGTTGGGAGGAGGGCCTGGGGATCAGCCAGTCTGAGAAGCCCAGCTTGCGGTAACGCAGGCTGGAAGGGTGCTGTGTTGGTTTAGATATGGGGTACGGACAGGGAGTGGAGCCTATGGCAGCTGAGCAGCAGCAGCTCTGGTATGGGGACAGCCCTCCCCTCTCCTGCCACACATTGGCTTCTTCCTGTCGAGGAGGTAGGTATGTGACTGCCGACACCTCCTAGGTGTCCTGATGAGAAGGGGGTGAGTGGGGGAGGCAGGGAATGCCTTTTGCTTAGTTCACAAGCTCCCGGGAAGGATTCCATTGGCCCACGTGGGGTCACCTGCCTGTTGCTGAAGCAATCCGCTCTGTCCAACGTGGGGAGCTAGGAAGCCCCTGCTAGGAGCATGTAAGGAGCATTTTTTTCAGGAAGTAGCAGCGTCCTGGGCAGCGTGAACTGTTACTTCCCAGTCAGTCCAGCTGGATGGGTGTGGAGACTCCTGCTCGGTCAGGATCTTCCTGGACCGCTCTGGCTGGCCTCAGAGCTGGGCTCCGGGAAAGCTGGGGCCCTGGATGCCTATGCAATGGCACGGGCTGGCTGCTGGGGAGAGATGGTCCTCGTTTCCCAGTGGGCCTTGGGTTGCCAAGAAGGACCATGATAGTGTCCAAGGCAGAGTGACCTCCGTGGCTGACTCACCCCTTTCGTTTTGCATCTGAATGAACCCCAAGCGCAGGAGGGGAAAGGGACTTGTCTGAGAGTGCCCAGTCTGTCCCACGCAGAGTCCCCACCGGACTCCAGTACCCCCTGGCTCGGACTGACTCCCAGGATGGGGTTCTCACACTCTCAAAGGTCAGGGTGAGACTCACATCCGTGTCAGCAGAACCCCAGGTGGAGAGCACAGGCTCTAGGACCTGACCGCTCACCTGTGAGCTGTGGGATTTTGGACAAGTGACTTAACTGGACAGTGGCTCCATTCTCTTGTGTGTGTGGGCTGTGGAGCGATCAGATGAGCAAATGCACATCTAGTCCTTCATCCGGGGCCTGGCACTGGTGGCCTCTGAAACAAGCCCTGTAACCTTCTCTCTCCCAGGACCCCGTTGTTCGTGCGATACCCCCAGTCCTTGTGGACCCTAAAGCTGTCTTGTACTATCTTGGTAATGGGACTGATGGTGCCAGTTTCTTTTAGCATGTTCCCGCAAATACAACGGGTAAGTGCCCCTACTTGACTTCCTCTCAAAAAATAACTTTTTCTTCCCCTCATTAGAAGAGTAAAATAAATTATTTTCCTAAAAAATCTGCCCACGTTTATAAGAGTATAAAATAGCTTTATTGACACATAACCCCACCCCCCAGATCCCTTGTGTGGTTTTAGATTCTGTTTTTCTTTTTTTAAATATATTTTTATTGATTTCAGAGAGGAAGGGAGAGGGAGAGAGAGAGAAACATCAATGATGAGAGAGAATCATGGATGGGCTGCCTCCTGCATGCCTCCCACTGGGGATTGAGCCTCAACCAGGCATGTGCCCCCCTGACTGGGAATCCAACCGTGACCCCCTGGTTCATAGGTCGATGCTCAACCACTGAGCCACACTGGCCAGGCTGGATTCTGTTTTTCTTAACAGTATATCAGAAGCATTTTTAGGGGATGTTAAAAAAACACCACGACCTTTGAGCTATTTTAAATGTTTTATCATTCCAGGAGAGGAGTAGCTTCTCATTAAAATAGATAAAACAGAAGGAAAGGCCGAAACCGGTTTGACTCAGTGGATAGAGCATCGGCCTGCGGACTGAAAGGTCCCAGGTTCGATTCCGGTCAAGGGCATGTACCTTGGTTGTGGGCACATCCCCAGCAGGGGGTGTGCAGGAGGCAGCTGGTTGATGTTTCTAGCTCTCTGTCCCTCTCCCTTAAAAAAAAAAAAAAAAAAAAAAAAACACAGAAGGAAAAATCTTTTGAATCCTCACAGTCCTCTTTTAGAACAGTTTGTTACAATACGAGTGCAATAAAAGCGAACCCTTTGCGAGTAATTCCGTCTGATTGCCTTGGCACTCAGAGCGGATGGCTTACCGGCAGGTTCAGTCACTTACAGCGGGTTTCAAACCTCGTGGGATTGGCAGGTGGTTAATAGTGGCAGCTGAGTGATGAGACATGAGGGCTTATTGTAGTCTTTCTGCATTTGCTTATGTTTGAAATTTTCCAGAAGAATGTTTTTAAGAGGTTATGTTTTTTTTGCTCTAAATTAGACTTAATTGACAAAAAGTTAGGCTGTGAAATAAATGCTTTCTGAAAATGTCTTTAAAAACAACAACTTGGCTTCTAAAGCAAGGCAAGTTCTCACTGTAAATGTTAAGAATTGGACTCGGTTTTTCAGATCCAGTGCAGTCAGCTCGAACAGGAAATCCAGTCTGCAACAGAAGCAACAGAACTCTTCTATCACAGAGGGGTGTAGGGGCGAGTTCTGGGGGCGTCCGTTGGATTCCTGCTTGGAAAACCTTCCTCTCCAGGTTTCAGTTCCCAGCACGGTGCCGGGGGCCTCCTGGGAACCCCCGAGGGGTCTGCGCAGACAGGACGGCTTCCAGCCACATGTGCCAAGACCTCCACAAGTGGAGGCTGGTTGTGCCTGGGCTTCCCGCCTGGATGGGAGAAGAGACGCGGGGAGCTGTCCTGTCTGACCTGCCTCCCCACCGGGACTGCTGAGGGGCTGGGTGATGGAAGATTCCGTTTTCTGTCTGTCGGCCTGCGAGAGGGCACTGTGAAATTACTAATAAACTGGTCTAAAGGTGAGTGTTTGCGAAAAGAAAGAAGGATCTATGGAGCCCAGGGCACAGGCACTAAATTGATGGCTCATGTCCAGGTAAACATGAACCTCAGGTGAGCTGTTGAAGGCCTCCCCCGCCTCCCCCCAGAGCAATCCTGTTTCCCTGCTCAGCCTACTCCCATTTTGGACAACTACTTAAAAGCGTTGCCATCCGCCACCCAGCTCCTTCCCTTTCTTCACGGGCAAACAACCCTGTCTCCTGCTTCGCAGGAAGCAGCAAGGCTCTCGGCAGCCATGGAACCTCTGGCACCAAACCTGCAGACCCTCCTCCACCGCAGCCACCTCCCCTCCTGCCTGCAAGGTCAGCAGGGCCTAGGCCCTGGGCTGGTCCCTTGTTTACTCAGCCCCTCTGCTTCTTCCCAGTCATGTTTAAAGTGCTTCCCTCACCTGTCTCATTGAGAAAGCAAACCCCCCGCCCAGGCAGGTGGGCCCATGGTTGGGGCATCGTCCCATACACCAAAAAGTTGTGGGCTGGCTCCTCAGGAGGCAGCCAATCGATGTTTCTCTCTCACATGTGTTTCTCTTCCCCTTCCTCTCTCTCAAATCAATAGACATATCCTCAGGTGAGGACTAAAAAAACACACAAAACCCTCATTCATAGCCAAGCTTTTTCAAATACTGTCCACCGTCCCTGTTCCCACCCCACCTTCTACTCTGCTGAGACTGTCAGCCATGCCCCGCCCACACTGTACTGCCGCTGCTGGCTGTTCCACCAGGCTTTGAGCTTGTTTGTTGTGCCCTGGCCATAGGCTCACACCCAGCTGCCCCCTGCACTCCTGGATGCCCACTTGAGGCCTCCCAGTCTCAGAAAGTGGAACCACCCCAGTTGCATCAGGCAGGATCCACTGGCGTCACCCTGACTCCCCCCTCCCCCCACTCCCATTAGTCATCTCAAGAACTCTTCTGTGGCCACTGCTACTGCCAGCTCAGTCCAACAGCACCCCCTGCTGGTAAGACTCGCCTTATTTCTGCCTGGCTCCCCGTCCAGGCTCCAGCTGGCTCTTCTACACCACACCTGCTTAATAGCCTTCAGCGGCTTCTCAGCACTTCAGGATCAAGTCCAAATTCCTTGCCATGCAGGCTGAAAGCCTTTGCCTTACTCATCTCTTGCCGCTCCCTTTCATCACTCTGGAGCAACATCCAGCTCCTCGGAGGCCGTGTTCTCTCTGCTCTGGGCCTTCACACCTACTTTCCTCTGCTCTGGACTGACTCCTACTTATGCTTCAGGTCTGACTTGGACTTCAGTCACTCCCTCCAGGAGGCCTTCCAGGATTCCCAGTGCCGAATCAGGTGCCTCTCCTGTGCCCCCAGCACTTGTGTCTAACACTTGCCACACCCCAGTGCAATGGCCTGTTTGCAGACCCAGTGCCCCTGTAGACTGTCACTGAGAGCAAGAACTGCCTTGTGCATCAAGGAAGCCCTAGGTCACAGTGGTCGGCAAACTCATTAGTCAACAGAGCCAAATATCAACAGTACGATTGGAATTTCTTTTGAGAGCCAAATTTGTTAAACTTCTTCTAACGCCACTTCTTCAAAATAGACTCGCCCAGGCCGTGGTATTTTGTGGAAGAGCCACACTCAAGGGGCCAAAGAGCCGCATGTGGCTTGCGAGCCGCAGCTTGCCGACCACTGCCCTAGGATACAACAGTGCACCGTGCAGAGTAGGTACCGAACATTTGCATCCTGGAGGAATGTTTCCCCTGCCCAAACCATCAAAGAATGTATCTGGCTTTCAGTTTTTCCAGGGCCAGAATGATGCTTATCACCTAATTTGATAAAAAGGGTTTCATAACAGCCTAAAAGGATACAATTAGTCAAATTGACCTACCAGATGTCTCAGTATAGCCCCAGGCTTACACTACACAAAAGAACAAAATGTACAAAGGCTCCAGACGAAGGCTCGCCCACTACAGGAGAGGAAGGTGAGGGCATCTTTTCAAGGAGACACCCTGAAGTTGGTTGCTGTAGGAACAGGCGATGGAGGACGAGGGCAGGGACATGCGGGTTGGAGGAAAGGAGCCTGGACCCTCTTCACTTTCAAAGATGTCTTTTAATAACCCCCAGCACACCTGCACTTGAAAGGTTGTGCTTTTTTCGGAGGGGAGAATTCGAGAAAGGGCACAATTTTTCATCTACCTAAATAGGGTTGCGTATCAAAATATTTCCATTTTATTTCTGCATCATACATTTGCAATTTTAACAACTTCGATCATTAGCTAATGCAGTAATACAAAAATGAGGGAGAAAAAGATGTTAGTATTCATTTTCATAAAGTGCAGAATTAATTTTAAATTGTTTGCCTTAGTAAACAAAACCTCATTTCAGGTCCACCCTTACCCAAGGAGGAAGAGAAAGGGCTATTTTAAACTTTTTACTTAAGTGAAAGATCCAATAAAGACAAGATTTTTTGCAAACATTTTTTTCTGGGTAAGATTTCCAAGGACAACAGTACTGACTGTAAAATAACCTCTGAGAGTTCATGTGAATACATACAATAACCTGACAAGTACTTAACTTAGGCCTCCTATGACGAGAAAGGTACACAACTGAACAGGAACCGGAACTTCCTATGTGGCCAAATCCCTTTTTACTGGAGTTCTTGAAGACCTGGTTTGGGCCCTTGCGGGCAGTTAATTCTTACACTCGCTTGCCAATCGTGTCGAGTTGCTAGTTCAGTTATACAGGCATTTATATTCAAAATGGGCTGCTTGTTTTACTCTGCTATATAAGCACTGGCGTCTTTCAAAGTAATATTGCTAGCAACAAGGTTAATCGAGGAGCATGGTGGCTTCAGTTTGCCAAATGCTTACCTCTGAGACAGTATAAATACGGGTTATTAAAGTTGTCTACTCAAGTATAAAATCTATGCAAAAGCCTCAGAATATAGGTAAAATGTTCAAAGGCCAAGAAAAAATTTTTTTTCTTTTACAAGAAAGTGCAACTGCAGGGTCTTTTGAATGATCTCTGGACAGTCCTGCAGAAAACTTAGTAGTTTGGCTCAGAAAGTAGAGTTCCTCATGAGGAATTAAAGTTCTTCCTAGAAGAATACAAAGCAAAATTTCAGGCAGCTTTCTGAAAATAAATCATTAGTTTGTGGCGACACAATGAGGCAAACTGGAACTTATCACGAAGGCTTTCGGATCTGCTGTGACTTACGCGAGAACTCGACAGAACTTTTTTCTCTTACGCCAGCACATCAGGCCATTTTATAACTTATTTGTGGTAGTTACAGCATTTTGTCCAACATGGGTAACAGGCGTGAAACTGATCAGACAAGAGAAAATCCTAAGTGTTTTCCTATGTTTCAGTGCTTTTCAGGTCAAATCTCAATACTTTCAAATAAATCATTAAAATATACCATTTTCTTTGTTATTTTCAGTATTGGACATAGTTAGTGGGTAATCATGTCCTCAGTGAGCCCATTCTGGCAGTCAGATTTTCAGCATTTGTTCGGCGGCTGCTAGGTGGTAAAGGAAGTTTTCTGTTGCTGGTGGGAATCGTCTTTGCTTTAGTGCCTCAAGATTGAGAACACGCTTTCCTCCATCGCCTGAAACTTCTGAAAATGGTGCCAAGTTGGTGAAGATTTCTTTTGTTTTTAGGGAAATGTCCTTTAATAAAAACAGGCAAATATGCAATACATTAGCACTGAAAAATAGGAGTAGTTTGTTGCATTTTAACAGAATTCTTCCTGCTATTTTTAAAAGTATATCAAATTAACTTCATAAATTAGAAAAAGTGAAACAAAGTTAGATTAACAGAATAATCAGTATCACGGATTATTTTTTCTGCCTCTGAATTTGCCTATTCTGGGTACCTCATAGAAGAGGGATCATACAATACATGTCCTTGGGTGTCTGGCTATTTCACTTAGAATAAAGTTTCCAAGGTTCACCGTTTTGGAACTTCATGCCTTTTTAAGGCTGAATAATATTCCACAGTTTCTATACACTACATTGTGTTTATCCATTCAGCCACTGATGAACATTCCGGCTACTTTCACCTTTTTTTTTGGCTATTGTTAGTAGTGCTGCTACGAACGTGGGTGTACAAATACCTGAGTCTCTGTTTTCAGTTCTTGATAAATACCCAGAAATGGATTGCTGGGTGTATGGTAATTCTATGGTTAGCTTTTGGAGGAACCCTGCTATCATTTCTAGAACAGAGCTCTTCTGCCGGGGATAAGAAACCCAGCGCCTGCCACCTGGGCTTTGTTCCTCTTCACCGACTCACATTCCTTTGGAGGCTGAGGACTCCCCAGAGCTCACATCCAAGTCATGTCCTTTTCTTGGTCTGCTGACATCATTAACCTTTCAAATATTTTTGGCCCTGGCCCGTGAGGCTCAGTTGGTTGGAGTGTTGTCCTGTACACTGAAAGGTCTCGGGTTAGATTCCTGGTCAGGGCACATACCCAGGTTGCAGGTTGGATCCCCAGTTGACCCAGGTTTCTCTCTCTCTCCCTCCCTTTCTTTCTCTCTCTTTTAAAATTCAATACAAACATCCTTGGGTGAAGATTTTTTAAAAATTATATATATATATATAGATATATATATATATATATATATCTATATATATATATTACCCTACAACATACTGGACACATTCATTATACATTATACTGAGTAATCTTGTATCACTTTCAGTCCATTGAAAACCACTAATTCAAAACTCAAATTTACATATTTCACCAACTCTACAATGTAGAGTCAATGTTTTTACTGTAATGTTGACAGAGGGATGGATGGGCAGCTCCTCAAGATAAAACCCACCCACTCTTCCTGGCCAGCTGGATGGCCACCAGCACTGAATATAAAGAACAGCGCTGCTGACGGGTCCCTGATAAAACCTGTGGGCACCCTCACCCTTCAGCACCCTCACCCTTCAGCACCCTCTAGCTCACGTCACTTTCTCCGAGCTATCTGATCCCTGATCTAATATTTTATACCTCAACCCCTTGTTTCTGTCACAGTATTCATTTATTGAGTCTTACAATGATCTTGTTACTTGCATTATTTTCAATTCATCTACGCTAAAATACAGGCCACGAGGGCAGGCACTTTGCTCGCCACTGCCCTGTGCAATGCCTGACATATAGTCGTTGCTCAATAATTATCACTTAAGTACATGAGTGGGTTAATGAAAGAAAAGAGCCAGGTGCAACCAGGAGCGTAGGGCCTTCCCATCAGAGGAGGCCCCGAGGTAGGGTTCACAGGTGCAGACGGGAGACAATCTTTCCAGGCCCCTGGCCCCCAGCGTCTGAGACGGGTCTAGTTGAGGCCGGGCCTGAGAGAGGCTGAAGTGTATCCTGCAGAAGAGGATCAAGTTGCACAATGCCAACTAGGGCGGAGGCCGGCCTGGCTGCGTGCAGAGGAGGGGCTTTATCACCATGTGGAGAGGCGTAAATAGACCCATTTGATCCTGGCCAGGTAGTTGTTGGTTAGAGCATCGTCCCAATACACCAAAGGTGCGGGTTCGATTCCCCGGTCAGGACACATACAAGAATCAACCAATGAATGCCTAAATAAGTGGAACAACAAATTAATATTTCTCTCTCTTTCTCCCTCTTACCCCCTCTCTCTAAAATCAATTAAAAGATCAAAACAAAAACCATTTGCCATCCCAATCTGGAAAGGGGAGAGGAGAGGGTCCACATGGCACTGTCGCCAGCTGCCAAGTAGAGCTCAGAGGAGCGAGCCCTGCAGCGGGTGACACCAGAGTCTGCTGGGTTTGGCAGGTCTGCCTTTTCAGTGTCCTGGAGACTTCACATCAAAGCTAGATTTGGACACTCTTATCTGGTTCCTCATGCTCAGCAGCAACCTTCTCTTTACAATTTGTTTCTCCAGGAAAATTCTGCTAGGAGAGAATGCACTGGCCGGTCCAGAACATCATTTCAGACCACCTAGAAGTTATATTTCTCACCATAATGCTTGGCTTCAGGACCAGCCCAGCCCCTCCCCGCCATAAAGATCTTATCCTCAGAGACTGATAGCCGATTGGCTATGGCAGCCCCGCCTGTTCATTTCCAGCAGGTCCATCTGCAAACCCTCATGAGCATCTGCCCGCTGGTCTCTCCCAGTCACGTCCCTCTGTCACGTGCACAGCAGGTAAGGAGCAGCTCTGCGCACACGGCCCAGCAACACGGGTCAGGAGCTGAGTAAGTCGTCGGGGAAGGAGTTACCTGTATAACTTGGCTGTCCGATTTCTCTGGATCTTCTGCAGACTGAACAATTAGATGACCAATCTCTTTGTGCAGTTTGCCCATTGTCATGGCCTCTGGTGAGAGTAAGAATATGTTGTGTGAATATTTAGAAGTTTAAATAATAAAAATAGCCCTGGCCGGTTTGGCTCAATGGATAGAGCGTCAGACTACAGACCAAGGGGTCCCGGGTTCAATTCCAGTCAAGGGCACGTACTTTGGTTGCAGGCTCCTCCCCGGCCCGTGACCTGGTCCAGACGAATACAGGAGGCAACCAATTGATGTGTTTCTCTCACATCGATGTTTCTGTCTTTCCCTCTCTCTTCCACTCTCTCTAAAAATCAATGGGAAAATATCCACGTGTGAGGATTTAAAAATAATAATAATAAATAATCATGCCATCTATCTGAAAATCTGAAAGATCAAACAGGGAATTTTCAAAAAGCAACTGACGTGGAGCTATTTGAGATCTTGCTCCCAGGTATATGTTGTCAGTTTGGTTCAAATAAAAATTTTATAAAAAAAGCACTGACCCCCTCATTTCCTTCTTCTTGCTAAACACATGCTGAGAGGTAAAAGGCATAATCGTAATTTATATACTTTGTGTCCACAATAAAAACACACCAATACCAAACCAAATTTCTCCTTCAGACCTACCGATGAAGATTTTTATTTTTTAAATATATTTTATTGATTTTTTACAGAGAGGAAGGGAGAGGGATAGAGAGTTAGAAACATCGATGAGAAACATCGATCAGCTGCCTTCCTGCACACTCCCTACTGGGGATGTGCCCGCAACCAAGGTACATGCCCTTGACCGGAATCGAACCTGGGACCCTTCAGTCCTCAGGCGGACGCTCTATCCACTGAGCCAAACCGGTTAGGGCAGGATTTTTATTTTTCTCTAGACAGCACCTAATGAAAGCTTCTGACTACACACACGTCGTGAGTTTGAGCCCCGAGCTGACTTTCCTCACCAGGTCTTACAGTTAGGAATGCAAGTTTACCTTCCTGGCAGGAATATTGTGAAAGCAGCGCTTCCTGACAGCCCCGCGGAAGCCTGAACATGCAGTGTGGCAGGGCCCTTAGGACGGAGCGGAGAAAACCGCCGCCGTTGCATTACGTATAAGCAGTGCTACTCTGCAGCGAGGAGAGTAACGTGTTTGTCACCCCGAGGGACAAACGTGCATGTGCTGACTGGGATGAGCCCACTTTACAGACTCAGAGCAACATCTGGCAGCAAGGAGATGGCCCCCCTTTCAGCAATGTACGTGGCCCAGCCACAGCTAGCTTTCTATCACTTTGGCTTTACAAAAGGTCGTATTGCCTAAAGATGATTTTTAAAAAACACATTATTTTTATTGATTTCAGAGAGGAAGGGAGAGGGAAAGAAAGATAGAAACATCAATGATGAGAGAGAATCATTGATTGGTCGCCCCCCACTGGGGATCAAGCCCACAACCCAGGCACATGCCCCTAACCGGAATTGAACCCGCGACCCTTCAGTTCGCAGGCTGACGCTCTATCCACTGAGCCAGGCCAGCCAGGGCAAAGATGATTTTGTATTTAAAATGTTTCACCATGAGCATGCATTATGTTTGTAATTTTAAAACAAATGAAAGAAAGTAGTTCTGTTTTATCTAACGAAGTCCCTCATCAGCCAGCACTCAGCTATTCCTACTTTCCGGAGAAAAATACATAAATGACAACAGAAAAGCTGTTCCCAGGAATTCCCATCTATAACCAACACCTCACAAGTGCCTGGGCACATACACAGTTAACTCAACCTTTACCGTTTTACGTAGCTATAATTTGGAACAATTTCGCTTCCAGAGTTGGCACTAGAACACCCTTTCTTGATCGTAGCTCCAAGAATGCTTTCATGTCCTTGGCTTACTGAGACATCCTTCACACACATTTTCCACAGAGGATCACAGCCAACCCTTGTGTAGTGACAAATGTCTCCACGTTCTTTAATAATGCTTCCTTCAGGAGGCGCGGCCTGTTTCCTCTCCCTTAAGTGGGACTCGACTTACTGGCTTTCTTCTGACAAACAGACCATGGAGGAAGTGATGTGTGACTTCTGAGACGAGGTCATAAGGGCCCTGTGGTCTCCTCTCTGTCTCTTGGGGAAGCCAGCTGTCAGGTCATGAGAACTCCCAAGCCGCCTAAGGAGAGGCCCACGTGCGAGGGCTCCTGCCAACAGCCGTGTGAGTTAGCTGGGCAGTGCAGCCTCTTGCCCCAGCCGAGCCTTCAGATAACTGCAGCCCGGGCACTATGTTGATTAAAAACTCATGAGAGCCAAAACCGGTTTGGCTCAGTGGATAGAGCATCGGCCTGCGGACTCAAGGGTCCCAGGTTCGATTCCGGTCAAGGGCATGGACCTTGGTTGCGGGCACATCCCCAGTGGGGGGTGTGCAAGAGGCAGCTGATCGATGTTTCCCTCTCATTGATGTTTCTGACTCTCTATCCCTCTCTCTCTTCCTCTCTGTAAAAAATCAATAAAAAACAAAACAAAAAAAAAAACTCATGAGAGCCCTTGAGCCAAACCTCCCAGTTAAGTCAGTCCTGAATTCCCGTCCCACCAAAACTGTGAGATAAATATTTGTTTTGAATCACTAAGTTTAGAAGGGATTTCTTATACAGCAATAGATAATACACCTTGTTTAAATATGAAGTGTAGAAACAGATGAAGACTATCTTATTAACATATACGGTGCAGCATAAGCATCAAGGATTATTATTACTAACACTAGAGGCCCGGTGCACGGGTTCGTGCACCAGTGGGGTCCCTCGGCCTGGCCTGCGCCCTCTCACGATCTGGGACCCCTCAGGGGATGTCAGACTGCCGGTTTCAGCCTGATCCCCGCAGGCTAGGCTGAGGGACCCCACTGGTGCACAAATCTGTGCACCGGGCCTCTAGTATGCATATAAGATCTTTGGTTAATCTCTTCCCCATTCTCCCCTTCACTCTGAGATTCATCAGTCTGTTCCATGTTTCATGCCTGTGCATTGAGCGTCTGCCCCCCTGGTGGTCAGTGCACATCATAGCTACCGGTTGAACGGTTGCTTAGGCTTTTATATATATACATAGATGGCTATGCCTATAAGAATAAATGCTGTGTTTTAGACACACAAAAATCCCTCTAGCAGTTAAGCAGACTTTCAAATACTGGTTTTAGAGGATCAGTCTAAAAAAAATACAACTGCTTGGCTTACATCTTGTATCAACAACAGAAGAGAACAGAAAACTAACCTTTCGCAAGTGGGGCAATGGTAATCTCACTGTCTGCCAGGTTCACAAACACGTCATACAGGTCTGATCTATTGCTCACCTCCGAGTCTACAAATCCGGCAATGTAACCTGTGTTAGAGATGGAGTACGAAGAAATCACATTGTGAACACATCAAGAGAATTGAGTCTAAAAAGCTAACCAGCTGCTTCTTTTCACTGCTTTACTTATTCAGGGCACATTAGCTGTGCCCTGTGGCATTTATTAAGACTACGTTATTGTCAACTGCCTGAAGAAACTCACATAACTCAAAATGTTCCAAAGCCAGACTTCGGTGTCAACGAAGGAGAATGAAGGAAAGCATTTACTTTTCAGTCGTTGCTTTTGGGGCAAAAATGACAGATGAGGCAGAAAATAGCAAGGATGCTTTTGATCAGCATTCCCCTGTAGGTCCTTGTCTTCAAGATGTCATAGCCAAACACCCAGGTTTCTCAGGGATAGTGGGTGGAAACAGTATCATCATCATCTTTCACCAATTTCAGAACTGATACAGTAAGTGCTATGGGAATCAGGGCAACTCTAGAATTAGCAGACCTTTGGAATTGGTGTGAACAATTCCCAGACTTCTCATATTTCTTTAAAAATATGGTTTTATTGATTTTTGAGAGACAGGAAGGGAGAGGACAAGAGATGGAAACATTGATGAGAGAGCAACATCAATTGGCTGCCTCCTGCATGCCCCCTACTGGGTATCAAGCCATCAACCTGGGCACGTGCCCTGACTGGGAATGGAACCCGTGACCTCTTGGTGCCTGGGACGATGCTCAACCAACTGAGCCACACCAGCCGGGCATGCAAGTATAACAACATCATTTAAAAACAATTTCATTATTTTCTTTAAGGAAAGCATATGACAAGGTAAGGCTCATATTATACTCTAAATCAAATCACTGGTAAGGAAACTTTAAGACTTGACAAATTAAAAATAAGTTATATTTTGATGATGGCTGCATAAAAATGTGAATGTACTTAATGCCACTGCACTACACACTTAACACTGATTAAGTTGAGCCCTGGTCGGTGTGGCTCTGTTCGTTGAGCATCATCCTGTACACCGAAATGTTTCAGGATTGATCCTGGGATCCCCGGTTG
The DNA here is from genome assembly GCF_027574615.1 of Eptesicus fuscus. Lineage (NCBI taxonomy): Eukaryota > Metazoa > Chordata > Mammalia > Chiroptera > Vespertilionidae > Eptesicus > Eptesicus fuscus. The sequence goes on along the minus strand of NC_072489.1, from coordinate 55,325,731 downwards.
AGGTGAGTGTGGAAGACAGCAGGTCAATGTCCTCTCCCATGATGTTTCTCTCTCATACCCCCCTGCCCATTCCCTCTCTGGAATCAATAAACATATCCTCAGGTTAGAATTTTTAAAAAGTTAAAAAAAAAATTAAGATGAGAAATTTTGTGTTACATGTATTTTACCCAATTTTTTTCTAAATTAAAGGGCGGGGGGGTTGGTTCCATTTGCCAAAGAAATAATAACTGATCAGTACTCTCCTCAGGAATGCACACATACACAAAAAACACACAAAAATACCCAAAAAAACAAAGAACCAAGAAATCCTAGCTACAGCCATGCCCCTGCTCTGGGGTCCTGTGGCCTGCCTACCTGTGCACAGCTGCAGGGCTTCCAGCTCATCGGCATCCAGGTGCACGTACGAGTGAAGAATGGTCCAGTCCTGTCGATGCCACACCAAGGCAGGCAGGGTTCTGGAGAATCAAAGTGAGAACGCAAATGGCTGCTGGCCTGCACCTGAGAGACTCAGCTTGCCCTCTTCCCTCTTCCCCGGGGAGGAACTGGATATTAGAGGCAGAGGGGAGAACCAGCTCTAAATGGGCCAACAGCTCCAGGCTTTAAACAACAATGTTTTAAACTCTGCTTCTGGTGTCAGATTAGCTACAAAAAGCTCAAGATGGAGTTTCAAAAGAAACCTGGTAAAGAGAAATGCTTCAAAGGTTTTCCTCCAAACACCCTACGCTCTAGACTGCCACGGAGAGGGAGTCTCAGATCTGAGGGTACAATCTAAAGAGGGCTCTGTCAGCAAAAAAAATTATTAGTTTTATTCAATACTCGAGGCCCAGTGTATGGATTTGGTCACTGGTGGGGTCCCTCAGCCTGGCCTGCGGGGATCGGGCTGAAAGTGGCTTTCCAACATCCCCTGAGGGGTCCTGGACTGTGAGAGGGGGCAGGCCAGGCCGAGGGACTCCACCAGTGCACGAATCCGTGCACCAGGCCTCTGCCATCCCCCAATGGGTCTGAGGTGCGGGTGAAGCAGATTCAGGGCCAACTGTGCCCCAGTAGCAACCTAACCCACAGCCGATTCGCAAGGAATTGGGCTCCCTCCTCCCTCCTCTCTGGGTCCGGGGTGCGGGTGAAGCAGATTTGGGGCTGACAGTGCCCTAGCAGCAATCTAACCCATGGCCAATTCAGTGAGGAATCAGGCTCCCTCCTTGACTGGTTGGAGCATCTGCCCCCTGGTGGTTATTGCACATCATAGCTACCGGGAGAACAGTTGGACGGTCACTTAGGCTTTTATATATAGAGATGTTTTTATTGATTTGAGAGATAGAGAGAGAGGAAGAGAGGGAGGAAGAGAGAGAAGAAAAAAATCAATGTGAGAGAGAGACATCAATCAGCTGCCTCCTGCACATCCCCCTACTGGGGATCTAGCTCACAACCTGGTAATGGACTGGGAGTGGAACCGGTGACCTTTTGGTACATGAGATATTGCTCAACCATCTAAGCCACCTGGGCCAGGGTGCAAAAAAATTTTTTGAAGTCTCTTATTTTATACTTAATTCCAGTTAAACACTTGGTGTTTGATTTCTACAAAATAGGTTTCCTTAAAAACAAAACAAAACAAAACTTCCAGTAAAATGACTATTACAAGATGTGTTGAGTTTATCTGTGGTTTTGTGAACCCCCTGGTGCCTTGTTACAGATCTCAGAAGCTGTGGACACCCAGTTTCAGCAAAATAAATGTAGAGGAAAAAGGTAATGGGGTAAAAAAAAATCAACAGAAAAATATCCTCGGGTGAGGATTAACAAAAAACAAATAAACAAAAACAATAACAACAAAAAGAATCTAAGACCAAGTTAGAATAGGCAAAGAAAAAACCTAAAAAACAAAACACACACACACACAACCACCCTCTATCTATCTATATAAAAGACTAATGTGCTAAGTGTCCCGACCGTCCAACTGGTCACTGTGATGCGCACTGACCACCGGGGGCAGATGCTTGATGCAGGAGCTGCTGTGACGTACACTGGCCATTAACAGAGAAACAGCACTGTGGACCTGGCACCGACAAAGCAACACTCGGCTTCCTCCAAGTGGGACACAGGCCCCGCCACCACCCCGGAGCGACAGCCCACCAAAAGGCAGCCAACACTGAACCCGTGGCACAAAATGTAGCCCACAGCCCAGCCCCGCCCAGCCTGGAAACAGTGGCTGTGGCGCTGGATAATGACATCACGTAGCAACGCCTGGCTTCCTCTCCCTAGCGACTAGCCTCCTTGGAGTTTCTTCTGCCCAGGAATACCACTTGCTTTATAGTCAGGTGCAAACATTTTACACTTTAACCAAATATCTGTGAAGCATTTTCACGTGCCTCATCTCATTTGATCCTCACAGAAGTCCTGGAATAGGTGGATAGGAGACTGGTGGAATCCTATTTCCTCTTCATTAGCCAGAAAACGGAGATTTAGAAAACTTAGAAACATGACCCAACTGAAAAGAAGTAAAAAATGGTGGACCTTGAAAATTACTTCAGGTTTTCTCACTGCATATAATATAGTCAAACACTGCTGCAGTTAAATATTTTACACTCTGTTCTCCCTGCATGATCTATAGTAATAATCTGCTTCATGTTGATATTTACTGCTGTGTTACTGACAATTACCTGAAAGAGAAGTTGGGGTGCTTCACTAGGCTAGAAAAAGTTTAGCTAAATCAGAAAGCAGGTCTAATTAAGCAAGTTTATTCTATATATATAAAAGGCTAAGTTGACTCGCGCATGCGTGATACATATAAAGCTCTCGCTGGCGCCAATTGCACGCATATATTTCAATCTGTCATTGTTGATCGTGAATTTGGTTGACACTTCTATTACAGAGAAAGGGCGAATAGTGATATTAAAATATTTCTTTTAATTAATTTCCTTTCAATGTGCACGAATCCGTGCACCGAGCCACTAGTTTATTATAAAAATAAGAGAAGAATGTGGTAAAACTGAACAGAAAAAACAACTTACTAAAAAGGGTTAGGAAACTATGACCCACAAGTAGTTACTATCTTTACACATAAAGTTTTATTGAAACACCCATGCTCATTCACTTACATAGGTACTGTCTACAGCTGCTTTTATGCCACCCATGACAGTTAAGTAGTTGGGGCAGAGACCATAAGGCCTACAAGCCTAAAATAGTTCCCCTCTGGCAAAGAAATTTTGCAAACTCCCTGCTCTAAAATATTCGTATTTCTAAAATTAAAGAAGAATCTGTCCAAATTCAGTGACTTTGAATTGCTGAATAAATCTAAACTGGATCATAAGACCAAAATGGTACTTCAGCCCCAGCCAACATATTCTATTTTTACCAAATGTGCAAGAGAACAGAGCATACACTAACACAAAGTGTCCTAAACTAGCCACCAACAACATTTACACTGTTTAGTGATGAGAGAGAATACCTGGTAAACTCCTGGACAGCTTCTATTTTGGGGTGATAGACGACAATTCTTTTCTTTAGCATCAGGGCTGTGTGTAAGATAACTGTTTCCATTCCAAACTGAGATACAATGTCTTAAAACAAAAGAAATTATAGTTTTACTACATTAAATATTACCTTAGAAAATAAAGTTTTTATTGGAAAGAACTATCATATGAATTCAAAATTATTTTCAATATAGAGAATAAATTTCGGTGAATGCTGTAAGCACAGAAGTATCTTATCTGGTGGATGGGCATTTCAATCCATACATGTGCTCCCCAGGGTGGGTGTCACAGCTGCCTACACCTGTCCCCCAAGGGACTCTATGCTGCACACATACATGAAGCCAGACTCACAAGAAAGTGGAGTAATGGTATAAAGGGAACCAGCACTGTCATAAAAACTCCTTTTTTTTTTTTGTCAATCCTCACCCAAGGACATTTTATTCCATTGCTTTACAGAGAGAGTGGAAGAGAGGGAGAGGGAAAGAGAGAGAAACAATGATGTGAGAGAGACACATCAATTGGTTGCATCCCACACATGCTCCCTGACTGAAGGTGGGAGCACTCACAACCCAGGTATGTGCCCTTGACCGGCAATTGAACCCTCAACCCTTTGGTTCCAGGGCTGATGCTCTAACCACTGAGCACACACTAGTCAGGGCAAAACTCAAGTTTTAAAAAATATTCACTGACCAGCCCCTCCCTCCCACGTCATTACTTAAGTCTTTTTGAGATAGCTGGGCGACACCGGGCACCTCTCCAGGGGTGCTTAGGAACCCTACAGAACAGTGGCATTGGCAGTGAAGGCAGGCAGGCGCTGTGGGGGGTAGACAGTGGCATTGGCAGTGAAGGCAGGCAGGCGCTGTGGGAGGAAGACAGTGGCACTGGCAGTGAAGGCAGGCAGGCGCTGTGGGGGGAAGACAGTGGCATTGGCAGTGAAGGCAGGCAGGCGCTGTGGGAGGAAGACAGTGGCACTGGCAGTGAGGACAGGCAGGCGCTGTGGGAGGAAGACAGTGGCATTGGCAGTGAGGACAGGCAGGCGCTGTGGGAGGAAGACAGTGGCACTGGCAGTGAAGGCAGGCAGGCGCTGTGGGAGGAAGACAGTGGCACTGGCAGTGAAGGCAGGCAGGCGCTGTGGGAGGACGAGAGGAAAGGCTGGCATTGCCCCAGGAGCTCTCCTCTCCTCCCTTTCTTAAGGGCCCGGAAGTCTGTGGCTTTAGTCCTGGACTGCCCCTGCCATTTGGGATTTTCCAGGTAGGAGAAAAAGGCAGGAGCTGGACGAGAAGCCTGGGTCCAGGCCTGAGCGTCCAGATGGAAGAGGCAACTGCTCTGCTCTAAGGAAAGAGCACTATGGGAGCCGGTGGAGCCCTGAAACGCAGCTGACTGGTGACAGACATTTCTATTTTAGAAGTCAGAATCTGTGCTCGCTGCGGCAGCACACACTCTAAAATCGGAAGGATACAGAGATCAGCATGGCCCTGCACGAGGATGACATGCAAATTCAGGAAGCGTTCCGTATTTTTAAAAAAGTCAGACTCTGGCCCTGGCCGGTGTGGCTCAAGGTTGAGTGTCGTCCCATGGACAGAAGGGTCACAGGCTTGATCCCCAGGAGGGGGCATGCAGAAGGCAGCCGATTGATGTTTTGCTCTCACATAGATGTTTCTCTCTTCCTTCCTCTCTCTCTAAAAATAAAAATATATACACATTAGAAAACAAAACTTGAGTAAAACAGTAAAAGTCAGAATCTTTTGGAAAGGAGCCCCACAAAAGTCTGCTTTCCTACGGCAGAATTCCAATCAAAGAAGGAAACGGAGAGGTTGAAGGACTGTCCTGCAGAGGAAATAAATGTTAGGTAGACCATCTACGTGGAAGGATGGAAAAACAGAGTCTACTGAGAGACTGTCCTTGGCTTGGGGTTTTTGTTGTTGTCGGGGTGACATAATCTGGGGTGGGGTTTTGTTTTCTTTTTTTACCTTTGATGGAGCCTGCAAGGTATGCCTTTCGGGCGTCAAAGTCCTTGCTAAGGAAAGAGCCGTTTTCTTCACTCTGGCATATCCCCTTTGTGAGAACTGCAATGTAACTCTCCATCATTTTAACTGGGCTCCCATGTTTCAGGTACATTCTGGAAGAAAGGACAAACAGCCATCATGCTTTTATTTCACGCGAACCACATGGAGAAATGCACCAAGACTAGGCGTGGGCACTTTCTAAAGCGTTGAAGCCAACTTGCTTATACACTCTGAATGCCGAATCTTTTCCTGGCAAGTGATAGTTCTAAAATTTAATTTGAAAATGTATTTATAGAAAAGCATCACCTGCGAGACCTTCGATAATTCTCTGAAGCTACTCCCTCCTTATATCTGGGGAAACCTGCCACAGCCCCCTAGGGCAGGAGAATGAGCAGGGCCCCCGGGGCCTCATTCTCCTCGGGAACATTGTACACTTATCTCCTTCTCTGTCTTACATTCATTCATAGCTGGGGTTCTTAGTCATAACAACTCTGTTTTATTGCTTGGATTTCCTTTGACAAGAAAGGAGGTTTATGCAGTGTTCACAGAGAAAGCAGTAATTAGTTGTAAAACCTGTATTTAATAGCAGAGTCCCAGAGATAACTATATTTAGATCATTAAGAAATCACACTCCTTTAAGTTTTTGGTGATAAATGCACACTAGATACATTCATCAAGTTAAATCTTCCAGAAAATGCTGACAGGAAACTGGCTCCGTTTATAGCTCGCATGTGAAATCAATCCCTCCCCCGGAAATCTCTGCCTATGAGTAACCAAATCTAAATTTTGCTTGGAAAGCAGGGCTGGGTCTACTTGAGCCTTTTAGCAGCTGGCAGAGAAAATTGGGAAGAAAATAAAACCAACGTTTAAGTTAGATCACTTGAAAATGATACTTATTGTAGATTAAGTTTCATTAAGATAATGAAAAAGAGTTTTAACTGTTTATCAAATTTTGTCAGTCATCAGTGTTTTTCTATTTTTTTCAATGTACAAAATGAGAAAAAAAAAGGTACAGAACAATGACTATGGCAAGCTATCATATACGAAACATAGTGACGCCATGAACTCATCCACATGCTTATCTCCAGTTGGACATAAACAAAGCAGGCCAGGAGCTGCCTCGGGGGTGGGGGTCGGGAGGTAGAGGTGGAGGCTGGGCACGGGGATGGGACTTAGTTTTTCACTGTATGCCCTCCTGCACCGCTGTGTGTTTTTTAACTCTGTGCTTATATTACCACCCAAAATACACCAAAACCAAAACCACACCATCACAATATAAAACAGAAACAACAGACAGTAAGGAAAAGAGAAACATGAGAAAGGTAGGATAAGATGACTTCCCACATGACAAGCCCGGGCCATGAGAGACTGAGCAGAGGGAGGGATCCCCCAAAACCATTTCACAGGAAAAACACAAAGCACAACGTAGGGGACCATACTCCGATGGAGACCCACAAGCTGTCATACGTGGCTTAGACCACGGACTGTGAGTATGCCTGGTTCTCTACCAGAGCCATCAGCGGGAGGGACCAGAAGAGGAAGAGGTTCGTGCCAACTGACCTGGATCCCATAGAGGGAATGAGCCCCGAACCCCCATGTGGCCTCCACTGCCACCTCAGCAGCATGCTGTGGAAGGAATGCCTGCCTGCTTCTCTCAGCAGGCACGGAAGGGAGCACGACCATGGGAACCTCACCATTATAAAAACATCTCATCACTATGGTATACTAGTACATCTGAAACTAACAGACTGCATGTCAACAGTTATTGAAAAATTAAAAAATGTATTTTAAAAGTGTTTGTCTATGTGCATGTGCATGCAAACACATGCATTCATGGAGAGTATGTGTGTGCATGCATGCACTTGAGTACACTGGTGTGTACACATGTAAGGGTAAGCAGGAGAGTTCACTAAGAGGCAGCGGAGGGGGCTGGCAATAGCTCCGAGTCCTCACTGCCCTTGCACAGTAGCAGAAGAGAATCCAGAATGCGACAGGGACGTGGCACCACTGAAGCTGAGAAACCCTCTGGGCTTCCTGGAATTCAGTGAAGTAACCTAATCCTGCCTCAATCAATTGAAATGGGAATCCAATGTTTGTTGAAAAACACCTTTACAACGTCTTTAGTTCACAGCTGTTGGACGGTGTCTCTCCTAACAATAATAATCTCTTTTTGTACCATATTAGCAGACAATTGTTGATATTCCACAGTGAGCCATACACCTGGAATTTATCTTAGGACAAGAAGTCTTTCTTAGCATAGCTGGCTGCAAAAACAGTAAAACTTCATTTTGTCAAAATACAACCTAACAGAAACCCTTAGGTTATGAGAAGGTATTCTTACGCTATGCCATGTGTATGCACATAAAAATGGCAAGAAGGAAACCATTTATCAGGCTTATAGTGGGAAAAACAAAACTCGCCTCATTCACACCAAATCCAAGCTACTCCCTGGGTATGAGCCTGAGGGCTGAGTAATACAGAACACCCAGACTTCTAAGTCTATCTCGTGACAACAATATTTTTAAAAAACTAAACTAAAACCCTGCAAAAGTTTTCATTATAGAAAAAAGCCAATATCGCCTGGCTGGTTTGGCTCAGTGGATAGAGTGTCGGCCTGCGGACTGAAGGGTTCCAGGTTTGATTCTGGTCAAGGGCACATGCCAGGGTTGCTGGCTCGGTTCCCAGTATGGGACGTGCAGGAGGCAGCCGATCAATGATTCTCTCTCATCATTGATGTTTCTATCTCTCTCTCCCTCTCCCTTCCTCTCTGAAATCAATAAAAATTAACAATATAGATATTTTTTTTAAAAAGCCCATATTCCTCACACACAAGAAAGATTTAATAAAGTGTGCTAGATATGCTTACCAAGGCAAGAAAGTAAATTGGTGCATTTTAGATAAGTTTTTTCAACAACTAGGATCAAACTAAAGAAGTCTACTTGAATCACAATTAACCAATTAGTGAGTTTTTCAGCTCATTATTCCAGCTAAGAGATGTTTTCCTGTGCTTTAGCATAATTCAAAACGCTCCTTAATTTTCCCCAAAATGACTCCCACACACAGACCTTGCCACATACAAAGCAGCCTACCACTTCATAGAGCACTTAATTTATCTGTCCTGTTTAGGAAAATTCTAGATTGGAAATGAGTAGAAGTAACAGACCAAAAATGGCAAGTGACTCCAAACACCCAGGAACCACAACAGTTGTGCAAACTGCTTCTTCTCCTCCCCTCTACCATTTTCCCCAACGAGAGCAGCAGTATCGCTGAAGCCAAAGAGCCAGTTCCTCTTTGTGAAACCGTCTTTGAAGGGCCAGGAAAGATTAAGTTGGGGGGACAGAGGGGAAATCGACTTCCTCAGTGTAGAAATCTGCTCTGATACTAAGATCTTCATTTTTGTATATTAGTATTTAACACAGTTTTCATACAGACCTACACAATATCCTAGTGAAGGCGGCATATTTCTCTGGGTTAAAATCTTTGGCGGTCAGAACAATAGAAAAATGAGTCACCTGTCCAAAAGAAACAAAAAAAGTACACTTTTTAAAGACACTTTAATAGAATTAATTTTTATCACTATATTTTAACAAACCTCTTGTACAAGATATACCAGCATAAAAAGGAAAAGACCAAAATGTAACCAAGTCCTCACTTGCTTCTTTATACTTTTATATGTATATCCACACATATAAAAAGTTACATAGACATATATATTGCATTTCCTACATGAGAATGTAATACTTTGCCAGTGTTTTTTGAAAACAAAAATATTTCAAATATCAAAAATGTGCATTTTTATTTTAAACCCCCTAACATCATCAAAACAGAACTAGGAATGCTATAGCAGACCTACCAATTTAGCAACTATTTTTCATTAATAAAATAGAAGGATGGAAAACAACAAAAATATATCTCAGTAAAATGCTTACAATAAAAATTATAGCATTCCAGAAATAGTTAATTCTCAATAAGTTGCTATATAATCTAAAGGGCACTGTTATAATATCTTTCATTTACTTATATGCCTCTATTATTATAAATATAAATTTGATAATCATTATACCTATTATTCTCATTAATGAGAAAAATTTAGAACTTTACAAAAGCAAAGCATTTAAGAAATACATTTTAAAAATCATATTTTGAAGGGTAAAATTTCAAAATCTTGCTCTAATAGATTTGAAATCGCTGTTGATATAATTTGACAGTCTGCAGGGTAAAACTTAATAAGTCTACCTGAGAATACATCAAGACTTTACAGCAAGAACTTAATAAACATAAACCAAAGATTTTATAACATATGGAAAACTACCCTTTTGCAAATTTACATGTTCTAATTATGAATTTCTGTTTTGTCTTAATCCTCTACCAGTTTTGAAATTGTTGCCTTCCAGTTATTTTAAATGTAATTCCTTACATTTAAACTGGTATCTTGGACATGCTTCATACATGGTTATTGGCTGTAAAATTATCCCTGAAAAGATAGTCTCCACTCAGGAACATGCCAGGAGCTCAGCCACTTCTCCCCAATATTATTTTCTTTGAAAAAACCTGCTGGTTGTTTGCACGCTCACAGGGACCACATAGTGGTTTTCAACATGTCACACTGATCCTGTCCATGTCAAAGGACACAACAAAAAACCGACTGAATACTTGAGTTTCCTTAATTATCCTTTCTATTTTTAATATAGCCTTAACCAGCCACAAAGGAATAAAAAAACATTTTCTTAACTATGCCAAGGATAATTATATCCTCTAAAATAGTTTTTAATGATGGAAAAAATACTTCTAATCAGGTATTACTTTGAAAGTACTTCTACATATTTCTATTCCATCAGAGTATAACCCGAACAAGGCTTCACCACACCAACCACAGGGTCAGTCACATAATACACACCAACAAATATTTATAGCATGAATGAGAGTGAAACATGAAAGAGAACATTCCCAGTGAAACTCATATGTAGCCCTAGCCCAGTGGTCGGCAAACTCGCGAGCCACATGTGGCTCTTTGGCCCCTTGAGTGTGGCTCTTCCACAAAACACCACGGCCTGTGCGAGTCTATTTTGAAGAAGTGGCGTTAGAAGAAGTTTAAGTTTAAAAAATTTGGCTCTCAAAAGAAATTTCAATCGTTGTACTGTTGATATTTGGCTCTGTTGACTAATGAGTTTGCTGACCACTGCCCTAGCCGGTTTGGCTCAGTGGACAGAGCGTCGGCCTGCAGACTGAAAGGTCCCAGGTTCGATTCCGGCCAAGGGCACATGCCCCAGATATGGGCTAGATCCCCTATAGCGGGTGTGCAGGAGGCAGCCAATCAATGATTCCCTCTCATCACTGATGTTTCTATCTCTCTCTCCCTCTCCCTTCTTCTCTGAAATCAATAAAAATACATTAAAAAAAAAAAAGAAAATCATATTTAATGTTTTGCAAAAGCACACTGTGAATGATAAAATATAAGCTAAAAAGAGTTACTGAAATAATCTTACACCACTTTAAATATTTTTGGGTTTTTTTTTACCTGTATGCAGTCATACCTTTTTCAAAACTGAAGAATCTGGAACTTCAACTGTTGTGATATAAAACCATGTTCTTCTGTACTGACCAAAGACGAAGGGATGGAGGAGTCTGTTTTCATCTGTAAGGCAGCATTTTCTCAGCAGCAGATTCCTTAAAGTAGCTGTCGTGGAAGGATAACACCATACCCACAGAACTTCTCCATTTGTGTCCTTTTCTACGGTGGAAAGATGGTCACTGTGAGAATGTCAAACAGCAGCAAGGAAGTGAATTGATTGGTTACTCAGAAGCACTTAGTGGAATCACTTTTAACATCCTATTTTACAAAGCAACCCGGAACTGGTGAGACCCCTAATTCCCACCTACCTCCACTGCTCAAATTACCTAGCCCTCCTGACCTTGGAATTTTAGGCTACCGGAGTAAATCATGTTACCTACTGATTGTGCAAGTTCTATATTTAAAACTTTAATTTCATCATCAAAGTAAACAGCTCAATAACAAAAGAGGAGCAATCTACTAATAATAAAAACTCCAAGCAAAAATAGTCTAAATTTTAGAGAAATTTACTGCACATATAGCACCAAGAATCTAGATTTTGATCTACAGACTTAAAAAATACTTATTATGGAAAATATCAAGTATATAAAAAAGCAGAGAGAATAATAAAATTCCCCCATCTTCATCACTCATCACTCAGCTTCAACAATTACCAACATCTGGCCCTCCTTGTTTCATAAGGGGGAGGAGTGTTTCCCCTTCCATTATTTTGAAGCAAATCCCTTTATTCTTCAAGTCAACACACAAAAAAAGAAAGCCTGCTGAATAGAAAATTATTAAGTCATCTTTTTCTTCGCTGTTACCAAATAAAGTCAGAGTTTAACTCAGCCTTAACTCAGCCTTACTTCAGGCAGGACTAAGATGCCGAAGCTACTTAGGTTTGCTTTGAAACAGTTTTAAAATCACATTTAAGAAATGTTCAGATGGGTATGAGATTTGTCGGGATGATCCCTTAGTAAGTTACATAATGTCTAATCACTGAGGTGTACACTTAAAACTAATATAATATTGTATGTCAACTGTAATTAAAAAATAAAAAATGATTTAATTTTTTTTATATTTAAATTTTTTTATTGATTTCTTACAGAGAGGAAGGGAGAGGGATAGAGAGCTAGAAAAATCGATGGGAGAGAAACATCGATCAGCTGCCTCCTGCACACCCCCCACTGGGGATGTGCCAGCAACCAAGGTACATGCCCTTGACCGGAATCGAACCTGGGACCCTTCAGTCCGAAGGCTGACGCTCTATCCACTGAGCCACACAGGCCAGGGCTAATTTTTTTTTTAAATGTGTGAATACAAGAAGCCATTTCCAGATGAATGCACTTCTTTTGAGGCACTGAAAAGTAATCAGCACTTTTCGCCCGTTTTTCTCAACCCAGGCAACGTTCTTGCATACACCAGGGAAACAGTGTTTAGGGGTTTGTAAAAATCTCTTTTCAAAGGACGTGGCACGTAGGGAACCGACGGACGTTCCTTCCAGCTACCCCGTGCTCGCCATCGCCTATCAAATGAATGGTTCCTTGAAAGCCCAACCCCGAAACGCTGCACGCCGCCCCGGTACACGTCCTGGGCCGCTCAGAGATCCCAACGAACTTCCTCATCCATTGATTCCTCAAAACCGACGGGTCCCACCCACGTGATTAAGTCGACACCCGAGCTACGAGCCCAAGCTGTTTCTCAATCGATGCAGGGGTTCCCCACTGGCTGAAGTTGGGGCTCCGGGACGATACTGCAAGTGTCCTAATCCTGGTTCCGCCACTTTCTAACGTGCGTCGGTGGACACCCCGTCAAGTGTGCATCAGACATTGCCCACAGCCCCCGGGAGCCCAAGTGAGAGTTAAACGGAGATAATCCAGGCATAAAGCGCTGCACCCGGAGCTGGTAGCTGGCCACCGCGTCTCCAATCGCTGGATCACATGATCCAGGCCAGCCGGGCGCCAGCCGGGCAGTCGCGCCTGGCGTCCCCACCCTCCGAGGGACCCCGGCCCAGCCGCCTCCCCGCCTGAGAGCGGCTCTCGGCCGAGCCGGGGTCCCGCCCGCACAGCGGCCCCCTCGCAGCCGAGGAAGCTCGGTCACCTTCCACGTCCGGGCTCGTCTGCGGCCCGGAACGTCCCAGAGCTCCGCTCCCTGGACCTAGGAGGCCCGAAGGATCGCTCCGCCCCCCGCCGCCCGAACCGGGAGGGCACCAAGGGCGCAAGGGCCCATGGCCGCGGGTCGAACCCAGCGCCGAGGAGGCCTGGCCGCGCCGCCCCCTGCCCAGGCCCAACAGGAAGGGGGTCGCGCCCTCCCCACCGCAGGGGGCGGGAGGAGGGGCCGCCCCAGGCCCAGGCAGAGGTGCAGGCCTGGGGGCAGGGCGGGCCTGGGGGCAGGGCGCCTGCGTGCTCACCGATCAGCCCGACTCCGAGCATCAGCTGAGTGTCCGCCGCCCCATCCGCAGCCATCTTCCGCCGCCGCCGCCGCAGCGCGCTGCTCCCAACTCCCCGCTCGCAGGCTCCGCCCTCCCCTCCAGGGCCCGCCTACCCATTGGCCCCACCCGCAGGCTGAGGCTCCGCCCCTCCTCCAGACCCCGCCCCATCCCAGGAGGCCGCGTCCCCGCCCCACTTGTCCGGACTTCCTCCCTGCCCCTCCATTCACCTTCAGTCCTGGGTTCTTCACACTCAGAAGCCTCCCTCAGGCTCCGCAGCTTCCCACAGTTTATCTGCTCCAGATTCTCATCCGCCTTCTCTTCAACCCACTTCCCTCCGCCTTTCCTCCTTCTACCTCCGCACTCCGCTAAGAAGAGGAGTCCCGCCCTGGCTGGTTTGGCTCAGTGGATGGAGTGTCAGCCTGCGGACTGAAGGGCTCCAGGTTCAATTCCAGTCAAGGACACATGCCTGGCTTGCTGGTTCAATCCCCAGTAGGGGGAGTGCAGGACGCAGCCTAATAATGATTCTTCTCTCTTATCATTGATGTTTCTATCTCTCTCTCCCTCTCCCTTGCTCTCTGAAATCAATAATTTTTTTTAAAGAGGAGTCCTGAGGATGGACGAAGTGTCTCCATTCATTCATTCATCCATCCCAAAACAAAAAAATAATTGAGAACTTAAAATGGATTTGGAAATAGTGTTGACAAGACAGAGCATTCCAGTGGGGAGAGATGGACAATTACCAGTAAAATACTACTAAAACAGCCCAGAGCCATAAACCCATTGCAGTAAAGTAATAGTTCAGTGTGTTAGAGTGGAGAGAGGTGTACTGCTTTAAAATGGGCGACAAGGAAGGCTTCTCCGAAGAACGACTATTTGAACCGAAATCTGAATGATGGAAAGGAGCCAGACAGTTAGGGTGGCTCAAGGATCCTTCCTTCTGAATCCTCTGCACCTCCATCCCCAAATCACACAAAACGAATTAGGGAGGTCCTTGGTGTCTACAGGAATACTAAGAAAAGCATGTATTTACTGCTCAACTTAATAATTATTATAAATGTAGTTTAAGCATTTCCCTTTTATTATTATTTTAAAAATATATTTTTATCGATTTTGGAGAGGAAGGGAAAGAGAGAGAGAGATAGAAACATCAATGAGCCCTAGCCGGCTTGGCTCAGTGGATAGAGTGTCAGCCTGTGGACTGAAGGGTCCCAGGTTCGATTCCAGCCAAGGGCACATACCTGGGTAGCGGGCTTGATCCCCAGTAGGGGATCATGCAGGAGGCAGCCAATCAATTATTCTCTCTCATCATTGATGTTTCTATCTCTCTCTCCTCTCCCTTCCTCTCTGAAATCAATAAAGAAATATTTTTTTTTAAAAAAAGAAAGATCAACCAAAGGACTTGTGTGCATGCATACGAGCCTAACCAATGGTTAAGGACAATAGGGGGGTGGGGACATCTGTGGGGAGGGGTGTGGGATGGGAATGGGGGGATGAGGACAAATATGTGACACCTTAATCAATAAAGAAATTTAAAAAAATAAAAAAATAATAAAAGAAAAGAAAAAAGAAAGAAACATCACTGAGAGAGAATCATTGATTGGTTGCCTCACGCCTGCCCCAGACTGGGGAGTAAGCCCGCAGAATTGAACCCGGGACCCTCCAGTGCACAGGCGGATGGATGCCTTATCCACTGAGCCAAACCAGCTAGGGCTTCCCTTTTCTTCCCTAATCTCCTTACCCGCCCTATCCCAGGCAAGGAACCGAATTTGGTGTTTGTCATTTTACTAAATGTTTTCAACTTTTGATATAAGTGTGTTTCACTCAATGAAATACTGTACTCCTTTAAAAATTTTACACCAATGCAACAAATAGCTAACATTTATTGAGTGGCAGGCGCTGTTCTAAGTGTTTTACTTGTATCACTTCCTTACATCCTCACTATACCCCTGTATATAAATCCTGTGATGACCCCGTTTACAGGTGAGGACACTGAAAGGTGGCACAATTTACCCAGGGTCACACAGCTTGCTAGTGGCGGTGCCAGGATGTGGACGCCAGCAGAGGGTCTCTAGCCACACACCAGATCACGGTGCTACACAGCCCCCTGTTCAGTAGCACATTGTCTGTAATTGCTTGTACAATGCTGGCCCCCAATTTATATTTTTTACAGATATACCTAAGTTAATAGAGCTCTGGTTCAATAATTTAAACTATTATGAAAATATGATTGGTTTCATTGTCTGTTAATGGACATTGTTTCCAGTTTTTCACTTTACCATCAGTTCTGCTGCATTTTGAACAAGTCTCCTTGTTCTACCTGCTCTTGACCTTGGGACATTCTATATCATGAAAGCTCAAATACCATTATTTCCCTAAACACGGGCAAAACTAATCTCTCTCTCTTTCTCATCCAGAATCTAATAGCATTTGGGCACAGAGCTAGGAATGGAGTACATGTAGCTCTTCTGTTTCTCCCATTGGACTAAACTCTTGGAGGGCAGCATCCTGAACTACGCACCTTTGGATTCTCTGTGCTTACTACTGTAGTAAATAGTTGTTAATATTCCTTGTTCTCAGAGAAAACATGTATGTAATAGGGGCTGAGGAGTGAGACACGGATTCAGAATCAGTTTGGAAGCCAAGAAGACACTTGCACTCAAGTTTCGTTGGCCTTTGTAATTTTCAGCGAGGTTCTACAGATAAATAGATCCTATTGTGGATTTGCTTTAACAATCTCAACAATACATCAGCCTGAATCAACCTGCACCTCAAATACCTGCTTTTGTTGAAACACACATGCGCACAAATATGCACGTGCAAGGATGTTCATGCAGAGCTGCCAGTAATAGCGAAAATGAAAATCACCTAAATCTCTATTAATAAAGAAACTGAAAAAGTTGATGGCATATTCCATATTACAGTCATTGAGAGAGTGAGGCAGACATATTTGTACTAACTCACTATGATCCCATATGTATGTAAAACTCCAAACCAATATGTATTTAATTTTTTATTTTTAAAAAATCTTTATTGTTGAAAGTATTACATATGTTCCCTTTTCCCCGCAATGACCTTTTCTAGCCCATGCCCATCCCCACCCCACGCTTTCACCACCCTATTGTCTGTGTCCATGGGTTATGCATATACGCATACAAGTTCTTTGGTTGATCTCTTCCCACCCACCCGCCCTCCCACACCTTCCCTCTGAGATATATATATCATTGGAGATATGCACACCCCGCTGCTGACAATGGTTAACTCAGAGGAAGGGTGTGGGGGAACCATGTGCAGGAGGGTTTGGGGCTGTGCACCTGTGTAAGGGTGGCGTGAAGGGACAGTGACCACCGTACTGTAAAGGTATCTTAAGTCCAAAAAACAAAGCAGGCGACTTCATTGAATATAACAGAACTTATTGTAAGGTAATTTACTTACAGGGAAGATTGAGTCGGGATGGAAGAGACGACTCAGTAGTCTACACAGATTATTTCCCCCTGCTCTACAGTTGTTACAGTAAATGTTCTCTAGTACAGCTGAACTAATGATTGACAAGGCAAAGGGACAAAGAATGTAGCTTGAGCCAGGAACCATACCCCCAGGTGGTCTTATGATGGATAATTGCTTACAATTGATGCCAGTACCTAGTTTGATATTTATCTCGGTTGCTATGTCATTCTGGCCATTTACTGACAGGAATCTTGGTTATAGGATACAGCTAATCATTAACTATGAGGCGTTGGTGCTGGCTGAGACTCAGCATGGAAACTAGGGAGAAATTAGAGGGCACACAAAGATGGGGTCAGCTTTGTTTACATCAACATCTATATAGTACTTCAAACATTATGAACTATATAAATAAAATTCCTATATATTTATTTATTTTTATTTTAAAAAATATATTTCATTGATTTTTACAGAGAGGAAGGGAGAGGGATAGTTAGAAACATCGATGAGAGAGAAACATGGATCAGGTGCCTCCTGCACACCCCCTACTGGAATTGAACCTGGGACCCTTCAGTCCACAGGCCGATGCTCTATCCACTGAGCCAAACCGGTTAGGGCGAAATGCCTATATATTTAGAAGTGTATAATATAAATGTCTATATTTACAAATACTTATAAGTGTATATATTTAGTACATTATGCATAATAAATGTACTATATGTAAGGTCCATAACTGTAAAAAGTGTCATTGGAAATATTGAAGATAATAACATTCTAACAGATGCTAATGAAAAAGTTTTCTCTAGGTAGGTAAGACTTCAGCAGTTTTTTTTCTCCTCCTTTTATTTTTATTTCATAATTTTATTTTCTGGGGCAGAGGCGTTAGAAAGTATATTCTCAGGCCCTCCATTCTGTTCCCTTCAGGAACCAAGGCTGAGAAAGAAGACGAGGTGGGAGAGGGGGGAGGGTAAAGCACCCCCTCCCGGGCAGGACCCGGTTAGTCAGAGAACAGGCTGGTGAAAGACTTCCGCAGGTTGCTGATGGTTTTGGTCATGGCCTCGTCTTCGCTTGGGGTCCCACGCTGGGAAGCGTCCGATGTGCTGAGGCTGTTAGGGACCGGGATTTGTGGAGATGGGGGTGGAGTGGGGCTGGCTTCTTGGCCTCTTCGCCCCGTTGGGAGGTGCTGCGGCCCTGCACAGGGGGCCTGGGCTGTGAAGGGAGGGTGGCACCAGGCTTGCAGACCTGGATGCCCGGGGCAGCTGTGGAGAGCCTGGTCACCTCTGCTGCTGTGGGGATCCCGACTCGGGGCTCAGGGGTTGCTGGCTTTGTGGGGAGAGCCTCTGCTGGGAGGGGCTCCCAGATCTCGAGGGCTGAGGAGACTGAGCTTGGCGAGGGCCCCCTTGCGTGGGTGGGCGTGGCTTGGGCTGTCCCAGGGGATTTTGCTGGTTTAGCCTGTGGAGCCCAAGGCCTGGGGCCTGGGGGGGAGGGGGGGGAGGGCACTGTGCCCCCTGGCATCAGGAATTGGCTCATTTTGGAAACAACAGGTGGTCCATCAGCTGTTTGTCCTCTTCCACATGCTCTCCAATCAGGGGCATTGAGCTGTCCATCACAGGGTGGAGGGGAGCCCAGTCCAGGAGTCCTCATCCATTGATTGCCGGCCCCCTGTCTGGATGGGAGCTCCAGGAGACAGGGTTCCCCGCTGTGTCCCCACCCCCTGGCTCAGGGCTGGCACCCAGGATTGGGGTGCAGTGGTGAAGGAATGAACACTGTGTGCGCCAAACCCGAGTTCATGTCCGTTGGTCCCCGGAGGAGATGCAGAGGCTGGAGGGCCAGGAGGGGTCTCAAGAAACGCAGGGGAGAAACCAAGATGGCGGCATAGGTTAAACACCTAACCTACAGCCGGGCACAACAATTTCAAAAATACAAGAAACGCAGGAAGGCCTGGGGTCCACCCTGGATCTGAAGCTCGCAGGGCACCTTAGGCGGCAGGCGATCGGCTGCCCCTGGAGCCGCGTGGCTCCGGCCTGGGAGCCAGTGTGCAGGCCCGTAGTTCTGCACCTTCAATGTCCCCCGAAAAGGGCCACTGGGGGAATGTCAGGTGTGGTGGCAGCCAGAGGGAAGCCATTCCTGGATCTGAGGGAGAGCTGTTTTCAGGGGAGGACTACACTTACAAATATCCACGCAACTGCTCGTGGGAGCTTCCTCCCTTCACCTCCGAGGGCAGCCACTCCCTGGGCAGGGCTGTGATTTCCTCCTGGCACAGCTGGAGGAGAGCAGCAGGGCTCCCACCCATCAAGTCACCTAGTCCTGCCCACTGTGGGTCCCACGGTCTCCTGGCCACGAACAGCTAGTCCTCCAGGCCACATGCTTCCCATCAGCTTTATTTCGTAATTTTAAAAAATACTGTATTGATTGCTTCCAATAGTTCACATTTTAAAATCTCTGAAACTGGGATGCATCCTACAATTGTAATTGTGAGTGCTCTTTTCTTCTTAATGGTACACAAAATGACATGTTCAGTCATTGATGGCATTTCTAGATTTGATGAAACATGGTAAACAGAAAGAAATGAGAAACTATGGCTGGGCTGGTGTGGCTCAGTGGTTGAGCATTGACCCATGAACCAAGAGGTCATCAGTTCCATTACAGCCGATTCGATTGATTGGGGGGAAGGGAGGGAGTGTGTGCAGGAGACAGCCGATTAATGGTCCTCTCTTTTTTTGGGCGGGGGGGTCCTCTCTTACCCATGTTTCTATCTCTCTATCCCTCTCCCTTCCTCTCTCCCTAAAAATCAATAAAAACACTTCTTTAAGGAGAAAATATGTTAAATCTATGTAACCCAAATCTCCGATCTTTCTCCTTTTACCAAGGTACTTTGCTGAATTGTACAGACAGACATTTAGCCCAAAACATGTAGTATAATTTTGGCTGGGAGAATCATTTCCCATTAACTTAGCAAGATTGTAGAATCTGTAAAACTCGATCTCCCTCCCTTGCTCAGAGTGCAAACATTTGCACAACAGGCTGTGACATGGGCTCAAGGGTGGGGAGATGGATACAGGCATAACCATAGCAGAGTTCTTGCCTGTGACTGCCTCACAATCAGGTGGGAACACAGAAAGGGGGAGGGAAGGCATGACCAGAGATCTTGCTTCTGGGATTTCTGACCTGGAGATCCACACTTGAGGAGAGAGAAAAAGAGGCGGAGCAGGGTGAAAGTGTGTTCGGTGAATGGCCTCTCCCTGCCCCTGGTGGGGCTGTTCATGCTGTGTCTTCAGGAGTCCCTGACCCTAAGTATTTCCTCAATGAATGTGTTAGGGAGCAGCTCCACGTGGCCAAGGCCTGTAGGTGCCACCTTTGTCTCTGGCACATAGGGGCACTCAGAAAATAAATGAGGATAAAGACAGCGGTCAATAGATTCTAAAACAAAGTTGTTACTGGCCGAAACCGGTTTGGCTCAGTGGATAGAGCGTCGGCCTGCGGACTCAAGGGTCATGTACCTTGGTTGCGGGCACATCCCCAGTGAGGGGTGTGTAGGAGGCAGCTGATCGATGTTTCTCTCTCATCGATGTTTCTAACTCTCTGTCCCTCTCTCTTCCTCTCTGTAAAAAATCAATAAAATATATTAAAAAATAATAAAATAATAAAATAAAACAAAGTTGTTAGAAGGTGGTGGGTACAGGTAGGGAAGGCTAATGAAGGCAGTGGCCAAGCTCGGATGCAGTGGGACACAGCGGGTAGAGAGGTTATCCATGGGTAGGAGGGAAGGTGAGAGGAATTGATGCCACCCTGCCTCCCATTTCACCACTAGGTGCTGCCAGACCTGCCAGACAGGTTCACCAGAGGTAAGGGGAAAGGAAAAAGGGGTAGAGAGAAGGAAGGGAGGTATTCCCAGCCTTTAGCAATAAGACTGTTGAACTGTCACAAACGGAAGGAACTGGGATGTGGAAACAGACAAACCCGAATTCTAGTCCCAGCTCTGCCATCTTAGTTATGAAACCTCACTGTGTTGCCTTCCTTCTCTGTGCTTGTTTTCTCAGTGATCAAATGGAACTATTTATCCTGTCCTCTGTACCTCTTCCAATGAAGATCTGAATGATCAAAAAAGCCTTTATGCTATTTTTATAGATAGAGATAGCTTTGTGTAGGAGGTCCCCCAAATCAGCCTCAGATTCAATGATTTGTTGGGGGACTCGCACGATTCAGCATATACTGTCCTCATGGCTATGATTTATGATTGCCAGAGAGTACCAAGTGAAATCAGCAAAGGGAAAAGGCACATGGGGTGGTGTCCAGAGAAAAGTAGACCCACGCTTCCAGAAGTCCTCCTCTAGTGGCATCACACAGGATACACTTAATTCCTCCAGCAACAAGTTGTGACAACACACATGAGAATTGTTGACCAGGGAAGCTCATTAAAGACCCAGTGCTCATTAGAGACTCAGGTTTTTTATTGGGGGCCAGTCCCGTAGGCATCTTCTGTCTAACACATATAAAAATTCCAGGCTCTCAGAAGGAAACATGGTCAGCATGAACCCCATTGTTTGTACAAAAAGTTTAGGCATAGTCAGTCACGCTTATAAATTTTGGGAATGGTGGGAGCACTCCTGAAATCAAAGTTGGCAGACACCAGCCAAGGGCCTACTTACCAGCAGATTTTCCTAAGCTATGTCCTGTTTGCACAGCCTGCAGGCTCATTGCTCCCCAGGAAAAGAGGAAGAAGTGGTTGGCACCAATGTGGGTTTGAAAAACGCCCAAACTGTCTTGGCATGTGGACAAGGGATTGTAAGGTGGTCACAGATGTTCTAATTCCCAGGTCCCTGGGAGCCAAATGGGCTCTTTTTATGTTTTTCCCATAATTGGGACTTAATGAGATTAGGCATGTGTCAGCTAAGAGAGCCATTGGAGTGGCAGCTCTTTCAAGGGTTTCCCGGCCAGCTTGGGGACCAGGAAGTAACCTCTGGAAGGAGCTTCTGTCAATTTCCCTGACATTGTCCTGAGGGTTAACTGGCTTCCAGCGTACGTGAGGCTTCCTGAACATTCCCCAAAGGAAGTAGTCCTTCTTGTGTCTCCACAGTTTCAGGGTGCTGATAATGGAACCTGAGTAGATCCCAGGCCCCAGGGAGCCTAGCTTTGGAGCTGTGTTGCATTGAAAGAAACAGTTCAGCAAGAAAACGGTAATTAAAATAAATTCAGATCCTTATCTACATTTTTCAAAGAACATTAAAGAGGATAAAATTCATTACCTACAGTGATTTTTTTTTTTAGAGAGAGAGAAAGGGAGAGAGGGAAACATTGATTTGTTGTTCCACTTATTTATGCATTCATTGATTGATTCTTTTTTTAACATATATTTTTATTGATTTCAGAGAGGAAGGGAGAGGGTGAGAGAGATAGAAACATCAATGATGACCAGAGAGAATTAGTGATCTGCTGCCTCCTACACGCCCCCCACTGGGGATTGAGCCCACAACCCAGGCATGTGCCCTGGACTGGAATCGAACTCGGGACCCTTCAGTCCCCAGGCCAATGGTCTACCCACTGAGCCAAACCAGCTAGGGCTTCTCTTTCCTTTTCCTCACCATTGGCCTTTCCCCGTCCCTGTATTCTTCCTCTTTTCTTATCTCAACCCTTTCTTACTTGAGTCTCCTACGCCACTTCTCCAGCTGTCTTCCCAACTCATTACCCTATGTACCTAATGAATATACTAGTAGGTGGCGGGGGGGGGGGGGGGGGAAGGAAAGGTAGGGATGAAAGCTATCAGAATATTAGAGTAGCTAAGGGGGCAGAAAGAGGCTATAAATATTCCATGCATTGATTTGTCCCTCTTCTATGCATATATGAGAAAATTGTCTCTAGAGAGCTTGTGTCAGGGATTATGCTGAGTGCTGCAGGTAGCATCTGATTGAAACCTCAACCAAACTTATCATGCCTATTACACAGATGATAAAACTGAGGCTCAGAGAGATTACTTGCCTAAAGTCATAGTGCTAGTAAATGGCAAAGCTGGGGTTTGAAGCCATGTCAAACTCCAAATGTGGCATGCTCACAGGATGAACTGAGATGCATTTGTAATCCAGTTCTCTAGGAAATAAAACATACCCCTAGTTCTAAAACACCAATGTGGAAGTGCTCTAACTCCAGGGACATGCCTGCATCTTTCCCCTCCCCCTCTTCTCTCCAGGTGCATTACACCTTTACCTTTCTCTCTCCTAAGCTCCAAGGGCCCCACTACTTTTGCCTCAGTAACTTGTTTCCTGAGCCCATTTCTTCTACCACTTACTTCTTCTACCTGTGACTGTCTAAATAAACTTTCTCTTAAGAGAAAAACAAACAGAACACCAATATGGAGCAGTCTCTGATTCCTTCTATGGGGCTTTGCTCAACAGTCTAAATTTGTACAGTTAAACCTACACAATTTGCCTTTGTCCTCCATTGAATTGTGCCTTTGTTTTCATTTCATGCAAGGCAAAATCACTTTAGAATTTTAGATTCCATTAGTGCTTCATTCTTCCTTCTTTGCTAATATGAAAAAACTGTTAAGGTCTCTGTATTAATTTTCTATTGCTGTGTAACAAATTACCACAAACTTAGTGGTAATTTAGCCTAGCCATTATGGCTCAGTGGTTGATTATCGACCTCTGAACCAGGAGGTCATGGTTCAATTCCTGGTCAGGGCACATGCCAGGTTGCAGACTCAATCCCTAGTGTGGGGTGTGTAGGAGGCAACCGATCAATGATTCTCTCTCATCATTGATGTTTCTATGTCTCTTTCCCTCTCCCTTCCTCTCTGAAATCAATCTATATATATATAAAAGCCTAAACGACTGTTATGACCGGTCGACCTGTCGCTTATGACATGCACTGACCACCAGGGGGAAGACGCTCAACACAGGAGCTGCCCCATGGTGGTCAGTGTGTTCCCACAGCCAACCTCCCACAGCTGGCCAACCTCCCAGGGTCCCTCCCCCTGGCCAGCCTGCCCCAATCAGCCCTGATCACCAGCCAGGTGGAGGGACCCCACCCGTGCACGAATTTGTGCACTGGGCCTCTAGTAAAGATATATTTTAAAAAATAAAATAAAACAACACCCATTTATTAGCTCACAGTTCTGTAGTTCATAATTCCAGGTGTGGCAGGATTGGGTTCTCCATTCAGAGTTTTGTCAGACCGAAGTCCAGGTGCTGGTCAAGCTGCATTCCTTTCTGGAGGCTCTGGGGAAGAATTTGCCTCTACACTCATCCAAGTTGTTGATGGAATTCAGATCTTCGCAGTTGTAGGACTGAGGTCTCTGTTTATTGGCTGGCTGTTGGCTGGCAGACTGCTCTCAGCTTCCAGAGGCCATCTGCAATTCCTTGCCATGTGGCTCCCTCCATATTTCCTCCCATGCTTGCTTTGAATCTCTTTGAATGCTTTAAAGAGATTTAAAGGGATCATGAGTTTGGTCAGACCAACCCAGATAGCTCACCTTTCTTGTCAATTGTAACATGTATAACCTAATCACAGGAATAATAACATATCATATTTACAGTTCCAGGTATTATACAAGGTGGTGTCTTGGGGGGTGGGGAGCCTCTTAGAATCTGCCTACCACAGTCTCCATTCCTTTATTTATTCCGTAAGAAATAAGGTGAGCCCCCAAATTCAGGGGTCCTGGTAGAACATGAATCATACTCAGGAGCCAGGCAGCAGGACAAATACCTTTACTCCTGCAGGAGGGTGCGCTGGACATGGTCTGGGAGCACGCGCACACTGAGCAAGCAGTCTGCTCCACTTTTTCATTCTGATGCACGTGACCTGTCCCTCACTCTTGATTGGAGCTCAAGCACACAGTCTTTCTCAAGTGGCTAATTTGAAGGGAGGGGTTGGCCTTTGCAGTTCAAGATGGTGGCCCTCAGGGGAGCTGCAAGTCATGTGGACAACATGGTGGCTGCCAAGTCACATGGGCCAAAATGGCGGCTGTCTAAACTGTTCTTTGACAGAAAAGAATACTTGTTTATTCTCACAATTCACACATCTCATGTTTATGGAGTGCCTTCCCTGAGGTAGGCATAGTTCCAGGCATTGGGGAAACAATGGTGAACAAGACAAGCTTGGTCCCTTAAAGCTTACCATCTAGTGTGGTGAGACAGACAACCAAGGAGACTAAGAAAACTATCAGTTAGCAATGAATGCTCTGCTGAGAACTGACATAGGGTAGAATTTAGATTTATATTGGGTGTCAGAAGAGGAGAGGAAATCCCTGACGAGGGGCCATTTTAGTTGCTCCCTGAGAAGATAACACACTGAAAAGACCATGTAAAGGCTGTCTAATATCCACAGACCCAAGAGCAAAGCCCACACCCTGTGGTTCCAGGGTTCCTTCTAATCATATTTTACACATTTAACAGAGACGCCTGTTTTCAAACCACACCCAAAACCACTGTGCACAGTGTCTTACTCATTCTGTTTTCTTCACCCTATTGTTTTGTGTAGCTTTGGGATTAATCTCCTAAATTCCCAAGCAGGATCTGGGCTTCAAGGCATGCCAACAATGGCATGTGTAAGTATGTGCTCCAATTCCCACAAACATGCCTCTAACTTCCCCTCAGTGCTCTCCTGGAGTCTGGCAAAATACTAATGGATGAAGACTCTTGGGTGTATGTATTTGTACAAACACTGCCAGGACACCTTTCTGCTAAAAATATACTCAAGTGAATCTGCATCCCAATTTCCTGCTTTCAATTTGCAGAACCTAAAGGTTCCGTGAGAACTGCCTGGCCCAGGCACAGTGCACCATCGGCCCTTGGTTCACCACTGTTGGAAAGATTTCCAATCCCAGTTGGACACCTGTATGGTTAGGAATGCAAGGCTATGAGGTTTTAGACCCTGTTTGTTATCACGAAGCTGGAACCATCAGGTGCTCTGAAGCATACACTAAAAAAAAACACCTTTCTGGGAGTTGACCATGTGCCAGGTGCTGTCCATACACTAAGATGAACCGTCCCAGTCATTAGCTTCAAGGGACTTCCAGGGTCAGAGGGGAGAACAACGTGCAGATGGGCAATTATAATATAGGAGGCTTGCTTTAATCAATTAAGTCATTTTTTTCAACAAATATTTACTGAGTACTTCCTCTGTGCCAGGCAGTATAGATATCAGAGATACAGCAGTTGAACAAAACAGAAACAAATCCCTGCCCTCGTCAAACTTATTATAGTCTAGACAGCAAAGACAAACTCATAAAATACATTCGGGATCAGATGGTGATAAGCAAATAAATGCTATGGA
The DNA here is from genome assembly GCF_027574615.1 of Eptesicus fuscus. Taxonomy (NCBI): domain Eukaryota; kingdom Metazoa; phylum Chordata; class Mammalia; order Chiroptera; family Vespertilionidae; genus Eptesicus; species Eptesicus fuscus. The sequence goes on along the minus strand of NC_072489.1, from coordinate 55,299,568 downwards.
GGAAAATTTTTTTTTAAAGAGAAAGGTGGCCCTAGCCAGTTTGGCTCAGTGGATAGAGCTCAGTCAGCCTGTGGACAGAAGGGTCCCAGGTTTGATTCCAGGTCAAGGGCACATGCCCTGGTTGTTGGCTTGATCCCCAGGAGGGGGCGTACAAGAGGCAGCTGATCAATGATTCTCTCTCATCATCATTGATGTTTCTCTCTCTCTCTCTCCCTCTCATTTCCTTTCTGAAATCAATAAAAATATATTTTTTAAAAAAGAGAGAAAGGTGTTTGGAAGTGTGAGAGGAAGGTAGGTTATTTCATTAAAGAGTTGAGGGGAAGACATCATTGAAAAGGTGACACTGATGTGGAATGGGAGGGACAAGGGGAAGGGGAGGAGTTGGATAGGGCCCTACAGGTCATTATAAGGACTTTGACTATCACTGCATGAGCTGGGGAGCCACAGAGGGTCTTGATCGGGGGCCTGACATGATCATCTCACTTTTGTTCTGAAAGTACTCCCCTGCTTGCTATATGGAGAGTAAAGAGAAGGGAGCGAAGGGTAAACAGGAAGATAAGTTAGCAGGTCATTATACACGCCAGGTGAGAAATGAGGGTGACTGGGACCAGAGTGATAGCTGTGGAGGCAGCTATGGGACTTGTTGAAGGATTGCTTGGATGTGGGGATGTGACAGAAAAAGTAGTCAAGGATGTCTCCAACATTTGTGGCTTGAGCAAGCGTAAGAACAAGGCTGCCATCCTTTTACGTGGGACAGATGACAGGAGCAGCAGGGTGGAGGCAGAAGACACCAGGAGTCTGGTTTGGGGCAGGTTGGGTTATGCTGTGTGTCAAACACTTAATGGATGTGTCAAATAGGCATCTGGGTGTGAGACTGACTGGCTTTCAGGAGAGAGGCCAAGCGCTGGAGATGCAATTTTGTAACTTATAAACATAGAGGTGATGTCTAAAGCCATGAGCTAGAAACAGGAGATGGATGTAGTTAGAGGGAAGAGGTCCAGGGGCGTGGCCCTGGCACTTTTCAACCTTAGAGGTCAGAGTGGTGAGGAAACATCAGCAAAGGAGGCTGGGTATTCAGAGAGGCAGGAAGAAAATCGGGAAAGGGTGAGCCTGGGAGCCAAGTGAAGGAAGTGTTTCAGGAAGGATGGCATGATGAACCCTGTGTGTGAGCAGAGATGGAACCCAACGCATTAGTACATAGGAGCTGGATTCATTTTATTTATTTATTTTGTAAATACATATTTATTGATTTCAGAGAGGAAGGGAGAGGCAGAAAAAGGAAACATCAATGATGAGAAAGAATCATTGATTGGCTGCCTCCTTCACTCCCCCTACTGGGGACTGAGCCCTCAACCCAGGCATGTGCCCTGACAGGGAATCAAACTGTGACCTCCTTGTTCACAGGTTCAATGCTCAACCACTGAGCCACGCCGGCCGGGCTCGCTAGCCTTTTTTGAGAGCATCCTATCTGCCTGATTCTCTGCGAGGCATTAGTGACACAATGGTGCACAACACAAAGATGGCCCTTCCCCTCTCTAAGTGTACAATCTGCAAGAAATTATACTGAAGTATGGTCAGTGCAGGCAGGATGTTGTTAGTGCTCATTGCCTTGGCATCTAAACTTATTGGGGGCCAGGGGAGAATCCTGGAGGAAGTGACGTTTAACCTGAAGTATAAATAGGTGGCTGTCATCAGAACAATAACTGGATGGTGGTGAAGAATGTTCCAAGTGAAGGATGGCATGCCTCCCTTTAGAGGTGGGAGAGAGAGCTGTCTAAGGCACTGAAAGACTCTGGGTGTGGTGAGACATGGGCCTGGAGAGACAATGGGGGCTTAGAGGGGAGTAGTGTCTCCGTCTTCATAAAGCTTCTGGCAAGTGCTTCAAGTCTTTCTCTCTCTAGAAAGCAAAGTCCAAGGAGGCAGGAACCACATCTGCCCTGGTCACTGCTGTGTACCTATAGGTGCTTGCTTCCTGTGTGTGGCACATGGTACGCACTTGATAAAGGTTTGTTGAATGAATGTATAACCGTGAATCTTAGTTTACCTCTCTGAAATTTATGTTCATCAATATAAATATCATCATTACAGCATTCTTATAAACAAAACGATGAATGTAAAAGCATTCTGTAAACTCTAAAAGATAATACTTGTTTTAAAGCTGTTAAGATATTATGTTGCAAATATGTATAAGGTAGTACCTCTGTTTCACCCTTAACAACTGTTTTTTTTGAGAATCTTATTTACTCCCTTCAAGTCAGAAAACCCCCCAAAATATCATATTAAGAGAAATTATCCAGTCATATGTAGTATAAAAGTAGCTTCATTAAGAAAAAAAATCCTTCATCAAGCTGATCACTTCCTCTTACCATTTCCTAAAGTGGTTTCTAACATATTCAGGTTGCTTATTTTCTCACTAGAGGCTCGGTACATGAAATTTGTGCACTCGGGGGTGGGGGTGTCCCAGCCTGCACCCGCTCTCAGTCTGTGAGCCCTTGGGGGATGTCTGACTGCCGGCTTAGGCTCGCTCCCCACTGGGAGCAGGCCTAAGCCAACAGTCGGACATCCTTAGCACTGCCACGGAGGAGGGAGAGGCTCCTGCCACTGCCGCTACACTCACCAGCCATGAGCCCAGCTTCTGGCTGAGCAGTGCCCTCCACCCCCAGGCCCCCCCACCCCCTCCCAGTGGGAGCGCACTTAACACCAGAGGGCAGCTCCTGCATTGAGCGTCTGCCCCTGGTGGTTAGTGCACATCACAGCAACCGGTCATTCCCCCATTTGGTTGATTTGCATATTAGCCTTTTATTATATAGGATAAGTGAGCATTAATCAACAGCAAGTTGTTTTTCTCCTGGCCCAGGATAGATCCTATCTTGTATCACCTGCACCAGTGAATCAAGTCCTTAAAAGTAGGCATCTTGTATCTTTTTATTCCCAGCATCTAATATTATGGCTGTTAGTTGGTACTGAATACCTGTTGGTTGAATTTAATAGGTAAATTTATCCTGGAAATTGGCATTATACCTTTACTTTTCACAAATACAGTACTAGACTCTAAATAACTTTACTTAGTGCACTTAAATGATCATTGGTTATCACCAAATGCTTCACAGGTTTTAACTTGAAAGAGAAAAGGTAAAGAAACAGAGATACTGGATTTCATTTACCTCCCAATTTTCTAGTGTTTGCCTTGTTTTAGGTCTGACAAATAATGAGTATTAATTAATGAGGTCATTTTATTACCGTTTTCATTCAGATATGATAATGGTAAGATTAGAATGTTGGAAAGCTTTTTCTGCTATTTAGGCCAGGTTCCCTTCTATTTTATTCTGTTACGTCTCTCTATGGCCTACTAGTTTTTTACCTACAGTATTTAAAAGCTGCATTTGCTCTTATGTGTAGCTCTGTAATTTTGATTTAATTATTATATACACACACACACACACGAGTCTCTTGATCCTGCCCATAAAACAGTTCCTACAGCGTCTTAGTACTTGTTGCTCAACGCTGTCTGGCTCTTACGTTTTTGGGAGTAAGCTCAGACATTTGGAGTGGTTTAAACATTTTGGAGGAAGACCTCTCTGAAATTTATAATCTTTTTTAGAATTTGTGATTTATTTTTTTGTCTATGCATTTCCCAAAATTTTTTTCACAGTGATAAATTTACATTTAAATAGAAAACAAACAAACAAACACCACACACACCTCTTTGCTGAGGCAGAAAAAATGAGGGGAAATCCTTTGTGTGTGTATATACTATGGTTTTCTCGTTCATTAATGTAGTACTCATTAATTCACACATACCCTCCATTATTACAAAATGTGTAATACAAGTTGCAATAATTTATTCCACTGCTGCTTTCTGAATTTTCCTTCTGAAGTCATCTTAATTTCAGACCAAGGGCTTGAGCAATTACATTCGGTTTAAGTGGCTTTCAAACTCTAGGTGTAGATAACGTTTGCACATTAAGGTTATGAATCAACAATAAAGACTGCAGCAAAAGGCCTGTAATACGATTGATTTTCTTGTCACTAACGCTTATTTTTCTTACGTTTGCCATGTGTGCTGAATGTAAAGGCGACAACACTCCACGTATTTGTTCTGCTGCAGCGCTTTTGCCCTCTGCCAGGTTGCTGTCACTGGTCTGTCCCCATCTTTAAGGTCTCGGCTCCCCAGTAGCCTTGTCTGGGAGCGCCCCCCTCACTCAGGCAATCTCTGTCACCAACGTTTTTTATTTTTAAAAAATACCTTTTAGAGAGGAAGGGAGAGGGAGAGAGAGAAACATCAACGATGAGAATCATTGATTGGCTGCCTCCTGGAGGCCCCATATGCAACCGGGCATGTGCCCTTGAGTGGAATCGAACCCGGGACCCTTCAAGTCCGCAGGCCAACGCTCTATCCATTGAGCCAAACCAGCTGGGACTCACCAACGTTTTTATTTTACCTACATAGGAAATGAGCTTGCTTCTGCAGTTATCTACTGCATCGCTCCTCCCCATGCTAGTCCGTGATGTGACGGGCCCCCACTTTTCCCGGGGGTGAGCTGCGCTGACCTGAAGATACCCGCTCAGTGCATTTCCGTTAACCGGATCCATTCCGCATTTTCCCTCAGCCAAGACGGGCCATTCCCTAGGCGGATGGACCTGACTGATTCTAACTTTGCACGACTCCGCACAAACCACGGTAAAAATAAATCTGTGCGGACGCCTGCCTTCTAGGGAGGCGGACACTCTGACCCAAATCTCACCTTTCCCAGCCCGACTGTCGCCTGAGCGGCGAGGGGCCTGAGAATCGCTCCCCTCGCATTAAACCTCGGAGTTCCAAGGGGGCATCTAAGAGCGCGGATGGCGCCAGCCGCCGCCACGTCAGCCGACGCGCGTAAAGCCAGCGCGCCTGCGCGCGGGAGACGGGTGGTGCGCACGCGGAGGCCCGCCCCCTACATCCGGGGCCTGGGCCGCGGCGCCGCCGCCGCGCGGAGGTCACGTGGGCCCCTCCTTTCCATCGCTGGCTGGCTGTCTGGGCGCGGGCGACTGCTGGTGAGGCGCGTGGGACCTCGCGCTGGTTCCCCTTCGGCCCGGGCCACTAAGGAGTTCCCTGACGCTGGGTGAGCTGAGCCTGCCGCCAAGATGCCGGCCTATTTCCAGAGGCCGGAAAATGCCCTCAAACGCGCCAACGGTGAGTAGGGGGTCGGGGCGCTCCGGGCTGGGGTGGCCGAGGCCTCAGAGGTCGAGGGGCCCGCGCCTGCTTCTCACGGTTCCGCTGCCTGACTGCGGCCGGAGACGGGGGTCGATGCGGCCTGCCCGCCGCCGTCCCAGACCGTAGTTGGGCATGGTTTCCCTTCTCGTTCCAACTGACCCGGGAGTGGGAGGCGCGGAGCCGGGAACCGTCGCCCTGGGGCCCTTCCGTCCGCCCCGTCGCCTTGTGGTGAGTCTTGGGGGCCGCCGCCGCCCCGGAGACGGAGCCACCCGGGCTGGAGCTGGCTCCTCCACCCTGTCTTCCCCCACCTCCGCTCTTCAGGCCCCGGGTCTTTTCGTCTGCTTAGGCCCCCGCGCCCCGGGCCGCCATCTGGGAGTGCCGGGGAGGAAGAAACATGGCTCCCTCCCGGGGACAATGCACGCGAGAACCTCGACTCCACCTCCCGCAGGGGCCGGGAGCCGGGCAGTCCCACCTCCGGCCCTCCCCCGGACCCCTCCGCCCCCCAAATCCGGCGCGGTGCTTTGCTGGGTCAGGGTCCACTTAACTCTCCTCCGGCCGCCGTGCCTTTGCTTCGGGTACTCTGACCCACATAACCGGTTTTCAGCGTTTTTTTTTCTGGCATTGATTATTGGCTGCCCAGAAGCCTATTCGGAATCACAGGAAGTTGGGCCAGAGTTACTACTAGTAACAGAAAGACTTCACGTTCTCTCCAAAGATAACGAAACTGAGGCCTAGAGGGAGAGAATGGTTTGCCCAAGGTCACTCCGGGAGCGAGTGGCCGAGCCAGGGGATGGGACTGAGGTCTCTGGACGTCCCGAGGAGTCGTTTTGTCGCCACAGCGTTGCTGCCTGCGACTTCTATTTCCCTGTGTGTGCTTGGGCCAGGGGCCTTTTCGGGGAAAACTTGTGCGTGTCCCGATGTATTCAGTAGGCATTTACTACGTTGGCGTTATGGGGGTACAAAATGTATTATGCCTGTCTCGGGTCTTTAAGTTAAAAAACTTACTTGTTTAGGGGTTTTATTAAGCCTAGCCATCTGTTAGGGCACCCATAGCCCTTGTCTTCACCCTTCCTCCACCCACACAAGTTTTGGGTCTCATCCATGTTGTTGATGGATATACCTTGTGTGTTACAGTGTTACGTTTGTGGGGCTTATTTTGTTAGCTGGTTTGAAAATTCCTCTTTCGGAAAGGTCAGTGTCAGTCATTACATGAGATTGATCTAGCAGGGCTGGAGATGTGTTTGTCACATGCTTATCGTTTTAACTAAAAGTAACAATTTTGAGAGAGTTAACAGTCTGGAATAGGTTAATTGTACATTCAGTGGACAGAGTAATTGTTCAAAAAAACCCCCACAAAACCCTACAACTAAAGATCTGATCAACTACCCATTCTAACCAGCTATCTCATGGTGAGAACAGGGGAGCTGTTTAAGTTTATAGGAAAGAAAATAGAAATTTATTACAAAATAAAGATAAACTGTAGCAAAGTTAGGATATTTTTTTAAAGTTTCAAAATTTACCATTATATTAAATGACTTGGATAAAACTCTACTGGGTTTGCTATTGTAGATCTGTTTTACAGTCATTTGAATGCTTTTACCAACAGCTTCCTTCCCCCTTTCTAATAGGCTGAAGCACTGTAATCTCCATGGCCTGAAAGTTACTCATTTGATATGTTCAGGCTTTATTTCCTTCACTCCTCCCTTCTGAACCTTCATATGAACTTAAATATTTCAGTAACTTTTTAAAACTTAGCAGGGATACATAATGTGTAACAAATCTTAAAAACTTTTTTGTTCACATTTTCTGAGTTGAAATTGATTTGATTCATGAAGGGGAAGTGGGGCAAAGCATCTAAAATTAAAGTAGGCAAGATGAGAAGGATACTGCTGGCGGGGAGTGGATTTTTTTTTCTATAGTTTTACAAAAAGACTGTAGGCTCCTTGCTGCAGCCCTTTTAAGCTGTAAGATGGGTGTTTCTGTGGTAGAGATGAAATGCTTTGCCATTCATGTATTAATTTTTGTACCTTTGATCTTGTAAGAGGTCTCTTCAGTGTGAAGGTGAGCAGAATGTAGATGGTGAATGGCACTGCTTAAAAAACTAAATAGGATGATAATAAAAGCACCTTTCATTCAATGGAAATAACCTCATTTTATCTAAATGTTTTATCTAACATTTGTAACCTCAAACACATTAAGACCAAATCCATTAATAAAATGTGAATAAATTTAAGTAGAATAATCCTTCAGGTCACCCTGAGTCTGTATATCAGAGCAATGTTTTTTGGAAACAATTGCAGTACTTACTCAGGAATATGAGAGCTTGGCCCAGCAGTTACAGGCAAAAAATTCATAACCTGGTATCACTTGGGAAAAGCCCTTTTTCCAGATTATATTGTTAGTAGTGCCAAATTAGCTGCTTCTGACCCTGTAATAGCTTTTTAATTAAACTACCGGGGGTGGGGGGATATCAAAATAGTTGTTATTAAACCCACAAATTGTGTAACAATATAGCTTATCTACTTGGTCTGCTGCACAAACTAGTAAGATTGAAGAGGTTCACCTAAACTTTTTCTTTATAGACACATAGTTTCACTCAGTGTGAGGTAAACTCAGGATGCACTAATAGTTTATAATTCCAGATTTTTATTGTTGTTTCAGGAATATCAATCTGGAAAGGAACATTCTTTTTTTTTTATTTTTTTTTTTTTATTTTTTTATTTTTTTTTTTTTATTTTTTTTAATGAATCTTTATTGTTCAGATTACAATTGTTTCTCCATTTTTGGAAAGGAACATTCTTTAAACATCAAAATAGAACCTTTAGTGTGACAGTTCTTTCCAGACTTACCCCCTCACCCCAAATCAGATAATTCAGAGGAACTACATCTAAATCCTCGTATACGTTAGGGTAAAGACATCATGGATTATCATGAGAAATCTGTTCCCATTCTAGTTTTTTCTTTTAAAAACATCCTTGCCTGGTATCCATGTTTTTTGTTGTTGCTATTTGTTGATGGTTGAAGTGTTTGTCCAATAAAAATTATTTTTTAATGCATTTGCTTTGGCTTGTTTGAAAGTATGGTATGGGATTTGGAAGCAAAGTTTGATTGGCTATCTAGGAGTGAAAAATACTTTTAATTCTATTCCTAAACAAGACTTTTATTTTTAGAATGTCATTAAGAAACCACACTTTCTCATTTAAAAATCAAGAGATTGGGAAAGTGAACTATTTTTAGACAGTTTAGTATTTTTTCATCACACCATACTGGGGCCAGCTCTCAACCTTAACTCTCTTTGTCCCTATTTTATGTTACAAGATATTGACAGTACTTACATACAGTAATGTAAGATTTAAATCTTCAATATAAGATTGGGAATTGTATAGAATAGGTCATTTTAGTGCTGCTGTTAACAATATTTTCAATGTAAAGGATAAATTTAAAAACATTTGCTCCCCAATTTTTGGCTGATAGATATGGTTTTTGTTAAATAGTTGTGAAAAAGACCTAAATTCTACTGTTGCATTTTAGAAAATAACCTTATGTGCATGCTCCAGGAATAAGATCGGTAGGTCCACCCCTTAAAACAGGAAAGGTTTATTATTCCAACAAGGTATCTAGTTATAATACTACGTCTTGTTTCATTTTGTAGCATTTTGGGGGACAGGGTGTAATAAAATTGACAACTGAAAAAGGACTTTCTCATAATGTAAATATTAACACTCAGTCTACTAACTTGAAGTATTAAAGAGGAATTTGCATTCACTTACATATGAGGAATATTTGATGAAGTAGGATATTGTATAAAGGTATTTCAGTTTGTTGTGTTGTGATTTACTAGTATCCTGTTGCAAGCTTTTTCTATACTAGAGAGTTACAATATTGTTTGTAGCTTTCTCAGGGCAAGGAATGTTCACAGTCAACATTCCTGAAAAATGTGATAATTGGAAGAAGAAATATTAGAGAATTACTAAACCTGTAGTTCTAGTAAAACCCCCAAATAAAGGGCCTTTTTGCCTATTTGGTTAGCACAGAATTGCATGGTAGATAATGCTACACATTGTCAGTTTACTCTTAATTCTTTGTCAAATATTTTTTAAAATTTATTGATTTTTAGAGAGAAAGAGGAAGGGGGAGAATAACAGAAACACCGATTTGTTCCACTTATTTATGCACTCATTGGCTGCTTCTTGTATGTGCCCTGACCCGGATGGAATTCAAAGCCTTGGCATATTGGGATGACACTTAAACCAACTGAGCTATCTGGCCAAGGCAAAGAATTGTTTTTTTTTAAATATGTTTTTATTGTTTAGAGAGAAAAGAAGGGTGAGGGATAGAGATGTAGAGACATGAATGAGAGAGGAACACCAATGATCGTTGCCTCCTACACGCACCCCCACTGGGGAGTCAAGCCCGCAACTCAGGCATGTGCCCTGACTGGGAATTGAACCAGTGACCTCTTGGTTCATGGGCCAATGCGCAAACACTGGGCCACACAGGCCGGGCAGTTTTTTTAAAATAATTTTTTAATATCTATTTTTTATTTCAGAGAGGAAGGGAGAGAGATAGAAACATCAATGATGAGAAGGAATCATTGATTGGCTGCCTCCTGCACATCCCCTACTGGAGATAGAGCTTGCAACCCGGGCATATGTCCTTGACCGGAATCGAACCCGGGACCCTTCAGTCTGCAGGCCGACGCTCAATCCACTAAGCCAAACCGGCTAGGGCCAGATTTATTTTTTTAAGGAGGAAATTAAATAATGATTAAAAAAAATGAAGATGTAGCCCTAACTGGTTTGGCTCAGTGGATAGAGCGTTGGCCTTCGGACTCAAGAGTCCCGGGTTTGATTCCGGTCAAGGGCATGTACCTTGGTTGCAGGCACATACCCAATGGGGAGTGTGCAGGAGGCAGCTGATTGATGTTCTCTCTCATCGATGTTTCTAACTCTCTATCCCTCTCCCTTCTTCTCTGTAAAAAATTAATAAAATATATATTTAAAAAAAAAAAGAAGATGTAGTGTTTTAAGACATTTTGTATAGTGTAAAACTAGTGTTTTAGTGCTCCCAAATTGTTCAAGTGTTCAATGAAAAGGTACTGTCTGTGAAATTTGGCAATTACATATTGAATTTAAGTTGAATATAACCGGGTGAGTTACACCTTTCTCCCCTCCCACCCCCAGTTTATTGTTTGTGTAAAAGAAAGCAAAAAATGATAAATAAGATAAATTTCAACTTTAGTCAGAAATAATGTGATACAGAGGGGCCTTTGCTTTTGACTGAATTTCAAAATGAGCAATATACATAGAACATGAGATTAGAACTGGATTTGGAAATATTGCTAAATATTGCCTTCAGTTTTAATTGGCAGTAAATTCAAAAGTGTTTCTTTGCTCTATATTCTAAAATGTTTTCTCCCCAGTTTTAAAAAATAAAAATTGGAGAAATTAAGTTTTAGATTTTAAGAATTACTGCAAAGGTAGTACAGAGGTCCCATATATACCAGACACAGTTTCCCCTATTAATATCTGATATCAGTATAATGGTACGTTTGTCACAACTAATGAACAAATACTGATGCACTATTATTAACCAAGGCCATACTCCATTCAGATTTCCTCAGCTTTCCCTAATGTCCTTCTTGTGTTTCAGGATCTCATTCAGGATGCATCACATTTCGTTGTCCTGTCTCCTTAGGGCTACTTGGTTGTGACAGTTTCTTAGACTTTCCTTTTTCATGACCTTGTAATTTTGAGGGGTACTAGTCTGGTATTTTATAGAATGTCCCTCAATTGGGAATCTGTCTTAATATTTCCTCATGTTCAGACTGGAATAAGTGGAGACATACTCTTTGCTCATGTTTTGGCAGACTAAATTTTAAACTGTCAGTTCTACCACACTCTTTGTATAGAATATCCCAATTGAAAATCACAGTGAGTTATTTTGTAGATATCTACAAACTAATTCTAAAGTTTATATGAAAGGCAGAAGACCTAGTATAGCCAACACGATGTTGAAGAAGAGCATTAGGACACTCACACTACCCGGTCTAAGACTTTACCATGCATTCCTTTATAGGAATCGAGACAGTGAGGTATTGGCAAACGACTAGATACATAGATCAATAGAGAATATTCAGAATAGAGAGCCCAGAAATAGACTGACATAAATAGTCAATTGATCTTAAAGCTTAAAGGAACATAAATTAATGTTTTTCTTGCCTCAAGTCTTTTTTTTAATGCTTTATTTATTTATTTATTTAAACACTGTCTTTTAAAAAATATTTCTTTATTGATTTCAGAGAGGAAGGGAGAGGGATAGAGAGATAGAAACATCAATGATGAGGGAGAATCATTGATTGGCTGCCTTCTGCACGCCCCCCACTGGGGATCGAGCCCACAACCCGGCATGTGCCCTTGGCCGGAATCGAACTTGGGACCCTTCAGTCCGCAGGCCGACGCTCTATCCACTGAGCCAAACCGGCTAGGGCTTGCCTCAAGTCTTAGCATGAACTAGCAAAGATTACATCAGAGCACTGGTGACTGAAATCACACTTTTCTCCGTTTGTTGGGGAGACTTATTTTCTCTCATGACTTAAGTTTCTGGAACTTTAATATCATTTAGAAAGATTTGTTTGGTACAGAGGAATTGTAGACCATATTTTGAGATAGTAACTGGTTTTCATGGTTTTACCTTAGATAATTTTGGCATAGTTTTAGAAGTCAAAAATAAATGTGACCTAAAAAGAGATGGTAATGAGTTCAGAAAGTAAAACAGCCAATTTAAAAAGCAAGATTTAGACTTTTGTATAATATATATTACTGATTTTAATTCTGCTGAATTACCTTTCCAGAATTTCTTGAGGTTGGCAAAAAGCAACCTGCTTTGGATGTTCTTTATGATGTTATGAAAAGTAAGAAACATAGAACATGGCAAAAAATACACGAACCAATCATGTTGAAATACTTGGAACTTTGTGTGGATCTTCGCAAGAGCCATTTGGCTAAAGAAGGATTATACCAGTATAAGAACATTTGTCAACAGGTATGAACAGAGCTGGGTTTAATATTTTTTTATAAGTGCATTTAGTAATTTTGAGTTTTATCATTCAAAGTAAATATATGCTATGTCATAAAATTTGCTTTTAAGGTATGTTATGTTTTGTTGGGGAAAGTTTTATTTATTGTTTGTTTTTGTTAGGTGAACATAAAATCTCTAGAGGATGTCGTTAGGGCATATTTGAAATTGGCAGAGGAAAAAACTGAAGCCGCTAAAGAAGAATCCCAGCAGATGGTCTTAGACATAGAAGATCTGGATAATATTCAAACTCCTGAGAGGTATGTGGGTTAAACTGCTAATAAACTTTTCTGTGTTTTTCTATACATGTGTGTCCATCTTGATTTGAAGTTAGAAAGATTGCTAATATTTGAGATTTCAAATGTATAGTAACCAAAAGAATCATGTGTTAGTCAGAGTTCATAAAAGTGAAAAGTTACAACCTTTAGATTGGTATGTATTAATTTAAATGGTTGTACTATGGATTGGGAATTCAAATACTTGGACACTAAGTGTGACAGCTTTATAGTTTGTCCAAAGTTGTAGGACGAATATATACTATTTTATAATATCGGTTTTGGTGTTTTCGTCATGGCAAAGTAGGAAACCATGTCTAAAAATGTTTTCAATATATTTTATGTTTTTGTAGTGTTCTCCTAAGTGCTGTAAGTGGCGAAGACACTCAGGATCGTACTGACAGGTTACTTTTAACTCCATGGGTTAAATTCCTGTGGGAATCATACAGACAGTGTTTGGACCTTCTTCGAAACAATTCTAGAGTAGAGCGTCTCTACCATGATATTGCCCAACAAGGTAAAACAAGAACTGATTTGAAAAGTTGACTTGCGAATATAATTTGCAGCTCAGGCCCTTGTCCTGGGCACTGAAAGGTTGCTGGTTCGATTCCTGATCAGGGCACATGCCCAGGATCAATCCTAGTGGGTGGCATATAGGAGGCAGCCGATCTATGTTTTGCTCTCACATCAGTGTTTCTCTTTTTCCCTCTCTCTCTCAAAATCAGTAATAATTTAAAAAAATCTTAACGAATAGATTTTACAACAGATTAACTGTTAATGTTAACTTCTTTTTCGTAGTATATATGAAATATATTTCATTGATGAATGAAAGACCTTTTAAAGTCATTTTGGAGTTTTCCAGGTGATTGAAAAAAATAAACTTTTTTTATTGATATTATTTATTTTTATTATTAGAGAGAGGAAGGGAGAGGGATATATAGAAGCATGGATGAGAGAAACATCATTGATTGGCTTCTTCCTGCACGCCCCCAACTGGGGATCGAGCCTGCAACCCGGGCATGTGCCTTGACTGGGAATGGAACTGCGACCTCCTGATTCATAGGACAACACTCAACAACTGAACCACACCAGCTGGGCGAAATATTAATGTTTTAATGACAGCAAGTAGTTCACGTGCACATCTATGTACACAGTTGAAACTAGGTTACCACAAGTCCTCAGTGTATACAGTTTTCATTAGTACAAAAGCTTCCTGTCTATGCAAGTTAGGTAACAAAGTTCATTGTATATTTTGAACAGCATGGGGATTAGGGGTGTTGGCCCCCTATGCAGTTGAAAATCTGCATAGAACTTTTGACTCCCTAAAAACGTAACTAATAGACCACTGTTAGCTACAGGTCTTAACAGTAACATAACCAATTAGCTCATATTTTATATAAGTATTACATACTGTATCCTTATACTAAAGTAAGCCAGAGGGAAAAAAATGTTCAGAAAATTGTAAGGAAGAGAAAATAAATTTACAGTACTTATTGGAAAAAACCTGTGTATAAGGGAACCTGCACAGTTCAGACCTGTATTGTTCAAGGGTCGTCTGTATTTCAGGCTAGAATTTTTTTTGCTGTTTTAGGATTTGAAATAAGTGTTTGAAAGGTGAGTCCCTCTTACCCCAATTTGAATAATTTCCCATTGGTAAACTCAGAACCATATTTTAGTCCTAGGACATGCTAATGACTATATCCAAAAGGTTGTTGGGACACATGAAGTGAATTACAACTCTAATCACTTCTAAGGACGTGATTAGTTTGGTAAATCTTATTTAAATAGCTGATTTTAATACATGAAATAAAACTTATTCAATACTTAAGTTGATTGTGGAAAGTACCTAATATATTTTACTTTTATGCTTATAGCTTTCAAATTCTGCCTCCAATACACCCGTAAGGCTGAATTCCGTAAGCTGTGTGACAATTTGAGAATGCACTTGTCTCAGATTCAACGCCACCACAATCAAAGTACAGCAATCAATCTTAATAATCCAGAGAGCCAGTCTATGCATTTGGAGACCAGGCTTGTTCAGTTGGACAGTGCTATCAGCATGGAGTTGTGGCAGGTAACAGCCCATATTTTCCCCCTTTCTAAGTATCTTTATCTTGATATCTTTTGGTTAGTTCTTATAAGTGAGGAATTTAAGCTTGTCTAATGCAGTAGGGAGAGTTCTGGACAGGAAATCTCAGAATATTTTGGTTCTAGGTGCCAGCTATGAAGTCTGGGCCAAATCGTGTAATTTCTTTTGGACCCAGTTTCTTTCCATATAAAATAGTTCTCAGTGCTGCTTAATGTGAACTTTTTACTGGTTCGTGATGAAGTAAGTCCAGAGGAGAATATTATTGTATTTTGTAAAAGTATTGGTGGTGGCAGGTTGGAAATTAAAAAACAAAACTTGTCTTTTATTGTGAAAAGAGAAGTGATGCACTGGATTTTCTCCTTGGTTTCTTGGCGTTGCTTCGACTTAGCATACATGATGGGTAATCAATCCTTCGTGGGAAATCTCAGCCATGTTTGGAATCATTGCCTACTTGGCCTTTTCACACTAAGAATTCCACAAAGACATTTTCACATGATTTTGTAGTCATAAGTTGAAACTTTAATATATTTAATCCCCCAAAATCTAATTGAAATTGAAGAGAAATCAGTAATTTTTAGCCAGGTGAAAAATGGGATTTGATTTCCCACTATTTTCTTATGATAACTTCCTTTTTCTGTAGGGACATCCTTAAAATAACTACCTGATGAATTAAGGAGGAAAAAGTTATATAGAACACAAGAAAACGTGTTCATTATAGAAAATGTGGATAAATATAAAGAGGTCAATATTCATATATGATCTTATAACTCAGAATTACTTTTATTGTGTTTTGTGTTCTTCCAGATATTTTTTATATATTCCCCCAAGTGGTGTGATGTTATACACATTTTTCTTAACAAGTCTGCTCTTTCTACTTAAAAGAGTGTTAAGAATTTCGTATTTTTGCAATTATGGCAGTTTTTAGAAATATATCAGATACTAGGTTACAGATGAATAAAAAGAACCACACATGAAAGCATTTTATTTGCCACTTTTATTGTGTTTTGTGCTTTAGGCTTCATAATGAGATTTGAATTAGATTTTTGTTTCGTTTAGAATGCAATGACTAATTTATACTCCTAATTTTAGGAAGCATTCAAAGCTGTGGAAGATATTCACGGGCTATTCTCTTTATCTAAAAAACCACCTAAACCTCAGTTGATGGCAAATTACTATAACAAAGTCTCAACTGTCTTTTGGAAATCTGGAAATGCTCTTTTTCATGCATCTACGCTCCATCGTCTTTACCATCTATCTAGAGAAATGAGAAAGAATCTTACCCAAGAAGAGATGCAAAGGTAAGAATATTATAGTTGGATAGAACTGACATTATGAAACAAATATCTATTACTAAATGACATGGTAGTATGTTCTAGATTAGGGTTTCTCAACCTCTGCATTATTGATATTTGGGTTTGGATAATTCTTTGTGGTGGGGGACTGTGCATTTAGGATGTTTAGCAGCATTCCTCGTGTCTACCCATTGGATTCCAGTAGCAGTCCTTCCAGTTTGTGATAACCAAAAGCATCTCCAGATACTCTTCTTGGATAGTATTCTTTTTTTTTTTTTTAATTAGTTTTCCTTTATTATTTTTTAAAATCCACACCTGAGGATATTTTTTCATTGATTTTCAGAGAGAGTGGAAGAGAGAGGGAAAGACAGGGAGAAATATTGATGTGTGAGAAACACATCGATTGGTTGCCTCTTGCATGCACCCTGACCAGGGCCCGGGCACGGAAGGAGCCTGCAACCGAGGTACGTGCCCTTGACCAGAATCAACCCGGGGACCCTTTGGTCCACAGGCTGACGCTCTATCCATTGAGCCAGACCGGCTAGGGCTTGGGTAGTATTCTTGATCTTCAGTAGCTATCTTGTCCAACTCTGCCTACGGTGCAACTGAGAAAAATGGAATATTAGGAATATTGAATGTAGAAGACAGTGTTAAGGCATAAGCTTTCTATCCACATATAAGTATTTAAAACCTATTCTTAGAACACATTTGACAGGAGTAAGTGGGTGGATGAAGTTTTTATTCTTAAGGTATTCATTTTAGTACGGTCCATTTATAAATAGTTTTAGCTTTAACGAATATGAATATAGTTCACACTCACATGGTGATATACATAGTCTGTCACTGGCATATCGTACTAGATGGTTAAAGAGTAATGTCTGCTTATCAAGTAACATTTACAAATTTAACAGATTTTGTAATTTTGTTCTGCAGAATGTCTACTAGAGTGCTTTTGGCCACTCTTTCCATCCCTATTACCCCTGAGCGTACTGATATTGCTCGACTTCTGGATATGGATGGTATCATAGTTGAAAAACAACGACGCCTTGCAACACTGCTAGGTCTTCAAGCCCCACCAACACGAATTGGCCTTATTAATGATATGGTTGGTATACATTTGAACATGCATATATATATATATATATATATATATATATATATATATACATATATATGTATATATATATATATATATATATACTAGAGGCCTGATGCACGAAATTCGTGCAAGAGTAGGCCTTCCTTCCCCTGGCTGCCAGCACTGGCTTCCCTCTGGCACCCGGGACCCGGGCTTCCCTGGCAGCCCTGGCTTTGTCCAGAAGGTTGTTCAGAAGGACTTCTGGTCTAATTAACATATTATGCTTTTATTATTATAGATACACACACGTATATATAATAGAGAAATATGTTAATTAACCAAGACGCCGTAACGGGTTGCGCACGCAGTGTCGGGGGCAGGGCAGCAGGGGCCTTTGCACACCTGCCCTGGGGGAGGGCTTGATCAGCAGCTGCCGTGGCTGGAGACAGAGGCAGGGCCGGCTTCGGCGGGGCCTGGGGAGCAAGGCAGGGCTGGACCGGCGACTCGAGGGTGGGCGGTGCTGCACGATTTCGAGTTGCGTGCTGGACTCCTAGTATTATATATGCTTTGAACATAAAACTGTATGTTCAGGTTTTATAATTCATGATTAAATACTGGTGTTTTACTTGTTAATAATTTTCTAAATTTCTAATTCTGTTTTTTTAAATCGGCTCACAATTTTCCTTTAGCAATTAAACTTTTTGTTTTGTTTACTGTAGGTCAGATTCAATGTACTACAATATGTTGTCTCAGAAGTGAAAGACCTTTACAATTGGCTGGAAGTAGAATTTAACCCCCTAAAACTCTGTGAGAGAGTCACAAAGGTAACCCTTTGCATTTATGTTTGATTATATCACCATATAGCCTGTCCTAGTGCAGTTTCAGATACATTTCTATTTATTAAGAGAGAAGTATTGTCCTCTGTGTTTGAAGTCAGTGCACATTTCATTGTCTTTTTTCTTTATGTCAAGAGAAAAGGTATTTCTGATGTGCTAAACAAACCTGTGGAGGTAAATTAGCAGCTTGGCTTGCCTTAGCCATTGCTGTCAGTCACCTTCAGACAAGTATTCATAGCTTCATTACACATTCTGCATTTTTTGTGTTGATATTTTTGTCTAAGGAAATTGAAAAAGTTCTGTAGATGTTTTAGTATCTGTTACATAGAAAGTATCTTTTTTTAATTTAATGGGTTTTTGTAGGTTCTAAATTGGGTAAAGGACCAACCTGAAAAGGAGCCAGAGCTGCAACAGTATGTCCCACAGCTGCAAAACAACACCATACTCCGTCTTCTGCAGCAGGTACAAATGAAAGATGGATGTTTTCTGTAAGAACTGGGATGCCTTCCTTAATTGTTTTGATTGCAAAACTGAAAAATTTAGGAATGACATAGGAAGTGAAAGTCTCTCCAAACTCTATTCCCTGTCCAAAATTAGTCTTATCTATTTGATATGAAAAAAAGAATTTTACATATTTGACAACTGCTTTTTTGTTGAACAGTATCTTACACATTGTCCCTTGTTAGTAATGTAGGGTCTACCACAAGGCTTTTTGTTGTCTAAGGGTACTATGACTTATATATTCAGACTATTGATATAAATCTGTATTTCTCGGCTTTTTGCTATTAGAAAAAATGTTGCAGTGAGCATTTTACACTTAGCTTTGCATACTTCTGTGATTTTCTGTAGCATAAGAATTAGTCATAGACTTTACATGTTTAAAGCTTTAGTAGCTCCTGAAAAGAGTCTATTAAGGGACATACCAGTTGTAAATGAGAAAGCCTTTTCTCCTGCTTACACTAGGTATTATCAGTCTTTTAACATACTTTAGTCTGATTTCTTAAGTTTGACTACTGTAGCTTATAATATGGCTTCAAAGTTTCTGTTTTATCTTTCGTTTGTTTCATTCGGGGGAAGGGCTTTTAGTATATATTCACTTCAGTATTTGTGCACATGTCATTGACCTGCTTTCTTGTATATGTGAGCAGTGTTATTTCTCATGTGCTATACAAATAGTTGAAGGTTAATTAGCAGTATAACTAAGTAGTAATGCTGCCAGTCTCCTTCAGACAAACAGTTTTATAAAAAGTGTTCAGGTGAATTAGGTAGCTGGTCTTTATCTGCAAATATGTAACCAGTTAGGTTTTTTTGTTTTGTTTTATGAGACTGAATAGATGATGCTTTTCAGAAATGGTATGGGGTGATGGTTTAAAGCAGCAGTTGCCAACTGGTGGTCCGTGAGGTCCGAAAGGTTGGCGACCGCTGGTTTAAAGCATAAGACTTGGGTTTGAGAGCCTTTTATTGGAATGCCAACTCTAGCAATGTACTGTTAATGTAGCTGCTCTGAGCTTCAACTTTTCTCTGAAAAATGGGCACAATTTCTACTTCCCATCCTATCCTATATAATATCCTATATAATAAAAGCCTAATATGCTAAGTGTCAGTTCGACCATTCGACCAGTTGCTATGATGCACACTGACCACCAGGGGGCAGACACTCCGACTGATAGGTTAGTTTGCTGCTGGGGTCTGGCTGATCGGGATTGGGTGAGAAGGGCCAGACATGCCCTGTAACCCTCCCATGGTCCCTCCCTGGCCTCGATTGTGCACCAGTGGGGTCCCTTGGCCTGGCCTGTGGTGATCGGGCCAAAACTGGCTCTCCAACATCCCCTGAGGGGTCCCGGATTACAAGAGGGCTCAGGCCAGGCTGGGGGACCCCACTGCACCGTGGGGCCTTTAGTGATTGTGTAAGACTGCATATAAAAAATGCTGAATAAACGATAAACTATTCTTAGTAACGTTGTGTGTTTTTTATACAGGTGGCACAAATTTATCAGAGCATTGAGTTTTCTCGTTTGACTTCTCTGGTTCCTTTTGTTGATGCTTTCCAACTGGAACGTGCCATTGTAGATGCAGCCAGGCACTGCGACCTGCAGGTATGTGCTGTAAGGGGACACTGAGGGGAAAGGCAAGGCCCTTTGAGGATTAAAAACACATAACCTTTGTTTCTTAGCTCTTGGTACATTGGCACCGATTTAAAGCTTTCCTGAGCTAATCTTGTAGGTTTTGTATTCAACATTCTTTCATTAATTTTTTTCTCAAGTTCAGTTGAAATTTTTTACCAGAAGTTGGACTTCATATATACATACAGACTTAACTATTGATGATAATATTTACTTTTCAAAGGTTCGTATTGACCACACTTCTCGGACCCTTAGTTTTGGATCTGATTTGAATTACGCTACTCGAGAAGATGCTCCACTTGGTCCTTATTTGCAAAGTATGCCTTCGGAACAGATAAGAAACCAGCTGACAGCCATGTCCTCAGTACTCGCAAAAGCACTTGAAGTCATTAAACCAGCTCATATACTGGTATGCATCTTTGGGAGAAATAGACTACAGGAATTATGAGGGGCCCTTATGCTATGTCTTTCACAAAAAGGTTTGAGATGGTGTCTGAAAGAAGGGATTTAATATAGATTTACCTATTCAGTTGTATTTGGTATTTTTGGTATTTTTAGCAAATGTCTTTATCAGATGTACAGCATACTGAGATGCCTTCCATTGGGTAAAATAATACATTACACATAATAATACAAGTATTAGGTGGGCATACAACAGACCACACAATGATGATCCCAATTGGGAGTACTATGATTGATTGGGCTTTGCCTTCATGCCTACGTATTTTTCTTTGTTTGTGTGTTGTTAGTATTCCTCCCTGGCTTGAACACTTCAAAGGAGATTTGGTGCAAAGAAAAGTTGACCTAGCACATACAACTGTTTCAGCTATGTCATTGTTGTGGGAGTAGCGACATAGCATTTGGATCTGAGAGCTTGTAGTTTGAATAATGTCATCTTCTATTATTAAATGCAAATACATAAGGGTATTTGCATTTAATAATAGAAGGATTATTTAGTAATTTTTGATGGCTAATACCCATGGTATGTCACTTAATTTTTTAAATGCATTTGTTTTTGAAGCAAGAGAAAGAAGAACAACATCAGTTGGCTGTTACTGCGTACCTTAAAAATTCACGGAAGGAGCATCAGCGTATCCTGGCTCGCCGTCAGACAATTGAGGAAAGGAAAGAGCGGCTTGAGAGTCTGAATATTCAGCGTGAGAAAGAAGAATTGGAGCAGCGGGAAGCTGAACTCCAGAAAGTACGGAAGGCTGAAGAAGAGAGGCTGAGACAGGAGGCAAAGGAGAGAGAGAAGGAACGTATCTTACAGGAGCATGAACAAATCAAAAAGAAAACTGTTCGTGAGCGGCTGGAACAGATCAAGAAAACAGAACTGGGTGCCAAAGCATTCAAAGATATTGATATTGAAGTATGTAGTACATTACTCATTAAACTTAGTTTTATCCAGATCTCTTAGAAGCACAGTCCTTTATCACTTACTGGTTTATTTTGGGTTATTTGGTTGCTTCATTTATTTTGGTACACAGGATTTATTAACTAAAATCTGTGAAGTAAGCATCCATACTAATAATCTATACCAGTGGTCGGCAAACTCATTAGTCAACAGAGTCCAATATCAACAGTACAACTTTTGAAATTTTTTAAACTTCTTCTAATGCCACTTCTTCAAAATAGACTTGCCCAGGCCGTGGTATTTGGTGGAAGAGCCATACTCAAGGGGCCATAGAGCCACATGTGGCTCGTGAGCCGCAGTTTGCCAACCACGGATCTATACTAAAAGGGTAATATGCAGCTGTGGGCTCCCCGGCGGCTGTGAGGTCCGGGGTTCAGGCTTCACAGCCGCCACGGCCAGCAGTGGCAGCAGCAGCTCAGTGATAGGGGCGGCGCCTTCCCCTGATCATCCTGGTCGCCTCCCCACAGAGGGAGGCCCTAGGGAGTGGGCCTAAGCCGTCAGTAGGGCAGGTTGGGCTGAGGGACACCCTCCCTCCCCCCCACCCCAGTGCACGAATTTTTGTGCACTGGGTCTCTGATTTGTTTTTAATAGCTGTACAGTTTTTTACCACTGTTAAAACGGAGTTTGGGTACATGCATATTTTTGTCCTTATAATCAAGTGGAAACGTGGCTGTTGTAAAACATTTTTACATTGCTTAAATTTACCCATTGTATAAAAAGTAATTTAGGATTTGATTCTAGAAGCAGTGCTCCATTGCGTTTTTCTTACATTCTTATTAATGATTGTGCATTTGTATTAACTTTCAGGATCTTGAAGAACTGGATCCAGATTTCATCATGGCTAAGCAGGTTGAACAACTAGAGAAAGAAAAGAAGGAACTTCAGGAACGCCTGAAGAATCAAGAAAAGAAGGTAAATGAAAGAACGTAAAATTTTAACATGTCAGATTAAAATATATGTTTTTTTAAACTACATTTATTTTCATGTTATTCAGATTGATTATTTTGAGAGAGCTAAACGCTTGGAAGAAATCCCTTTAATAAAAAGTGCTTATGAAGAACAGAGAATTAAAGACATGGATCTGTGGGAACAACAAGAAGAAGAAAGAGTAAGATTTTAATTTAATTGAAATATTTTTAGATTGTAAGCTATAATTAAATCCTCTGTCACTAATGGGACCAGGCTATCAAAATTGATTTATTATGTTAATCCTCACCAAAGGACATTTTTCCATTGATTTTTGGGGAGAGTGGAAGAGAGGGAAAGACTGAGAGAAACACATCAGTTGGTTGTCTTCTGTTCCAGCCCTGACTAGGGCCTGTGCCAGGGAGGAGCCTGTAACCAAGGTACGTGCCCTTGACCGGAATCGAACCTGGGACGCTTTGGTCCGCAGGCCGATGGTCTATCCACTGAGCCAAACCAACTAGGGCAGAATTGATTTGTTTTGTAAACTTTTGCCAGAAATGGTGTGCTTTAGTGGGTGCAAACTAACAGATTGGTGGACAGATAGAAATTTTCATAGTGAGATTAAAAAATGCGACTTACAAAATACAAAGGACAGCTGACAAGTTTAGTTTTTAAAAACACTTTAAGGAGACAGAATTCACACACCATCGTGTGCAGCTTTTTTAGTACAGAATTGTGCAACTATCTAATTTTATAACATACCCCAAACATAAGCTTGGTACTCATTTATCAGTTATTCCTCATGTAGAACTAAACTTTCTACCACCTGGCTATGGGCAACCACTAATCTTTTTTGCCTTTAGATTTGGCTATTCTGGGTATTTTATGTAAATGGAATCATACAATATGCTGTTTTGTGACTAAACAATTCCATCTATAGTTTTTTTAGTCTTTGTTTACTTGATGATACAAAAGTAAGGTTTGCTTGTAGTAGCCAAATTTATAATAAAAAGAAATGACTTGGTTCTGGTTAAAAAAAGAGTAAAGTAACCACAGGCAGGAGACAGCGTACATTTGTGGGGACTGCAGTGTGGAGAACGCAGCCCTTTCTCAATTCCATTGGATTGTTGTCATTCTGGGACAAGTATTGCCAGTTCTTCCAAATTTTTTTAGAAGTTGAAATTTTTGTGATATAAAATTAGGAAAAGTGCTGCAGACCAAATAAAATATTTGAGATGATTTGCTGCAATCTCTTCCCTGAAGCCTTCCATTTTTTTCCACTTATGACACAAAAGGAAAAGCCTTCTTTAATCTGTAGTTCATCTTGCCTAAACCTCCGGTTTTTAAGGAAGAAATGTCTTTAATAATTCAACCATAGTGCTTACTACCATTTTTTGGTGTTTTATTTGTTTTACCATATACATAGTTATAGTTTTTCCTTTATAGAAATTTGTGCTACTGTGGGCCTAAATAAAAACGTTCTTGCAGATGTCTCGTTTATCCATCTCGCTGATTGCCTTCCTAGGGACATGCTGGCATGAAGGATAGTAAGGTTGATGAGGCACAGGAGCTGCTTGTATTCTGCAAGGATATGCCAGGATTTGGGGTAAATTAGTAATCAGATAATGAATGCTTTGGAAATTTAACTTTGTATTATGTATTTGCAGATTACTACTATGCAGCTAGAACGGGAAAAGGCTCTTGAACACAAGAATCGAATGTCACGAATGCTTGAAGACAGAGATTTATTTGAAATGCGACTCAAGGCAGCACGACAATCTGTTTATGAGGTACATTTATGGTTTCAGGGAAATGTTCATGAGTTTTAGTTTTGCCTTAAGCGTTCTTCTGCAGTACCGTAGCACATTCTGTATTGAACTAACATATGTAATGTTACCATTCAAATAATATTTTAATAGAAAATTTCTTAAATATTTTCTAAGCTAAGTAGTCACTATTTTTCTAAAGGCGATGGTGGGCTGCATAAAATTTGCAATTGATACAAGCTTTTGTTTACTGTTTACAGAAAGAAAAAAAATCAAGTGTCCTGTTCCTAACATTCTAATTTAATCATTCATTTTAATTTGTATGGTGGCAGGCCCACTTAATATTGTCAACAATTTACGTGTTTAGAAATTTGAGAAAACCTTCAATCATTTGGAAATTCTAGTTTTTTTACTTGAAGGTTGCTTTTTATGGTTCCAAGAAACCTGCATTGCTTTTGTAAACTTAAAACTTTCTGTTAGTTTTGTAGCTCTTCCAAAAAAATTGATATATATTTATTTAATTTGGGGTAACCAATTACAGGAAAAACTTCAACAGTTTGAAAAGCGATTAGCAGAAGAAAGGCATAATCGCTTGGAAGAACGTAAAAGGCAACGTAAAGAAGAACGCAGAATAACCTACTATAGAGAAAAGGAAGAGGAAGAGCAAAGGAGGGCAGAAGAGCAAATGCTAAAAGGTAACTTAACTGTAGACCAAGATTGGAGGTGGATTACACAAGGTTGATATTAGGTCAGTTTATAGCAGTCTGATTTAGAAAATCAATGAATTGGGATGTAGGGATCATTGACTTATTAACTGCAACTAACTAGTTCTCAGTTTCTGGGATCTTAACTTTTGCTTGATGTGAAGATACTATGTCATATCAGCTGAATCTCACATTTTTGGTGTTCTTTTAAAAATCAATACTGCTTTTAAATTTTTTAATACTATATTCTGTGTAGTACGCACATTTATTTAGGAATATCTGTCAGATGAAGTCTGTCAAATGATCCTTTGGTATCAGAGATGCTCAGGATTTGAGGAGGGATTCCTAGTGTCTTCTTAAGTCATTACAAAACTACTAATGATGATGGCATAATACTTGTTTTCTCAAATATCTTCTGTCCTTTAGCTGATAGTAAGCTATTTTTAAATTCTTAAAAAGGATTTGCCTCTATATTATGCATGTTTAATACCAAAGAAGTAGACCTAGCACTAAAGGAAAGGTGCAGGTAGGAGGCACACTCTAACCTAATACGTTATATAGAGCGTGAAGAGAGAGAACGTGCAGAACGGGCAAAACGTGAGGAAGAGCTTCGAGAATATCAGGAGCGGGTCAAGAAGTTAGAAGAAGTAGAAAGGAAAAAACGCCAAAGGGAGCTGGAAATTGAAGAAAGGGAGCGTCGTAGAGAGGAAGAGAGAAGACTTGGTGAAGATCCACTTTCTAGAAAGGTGAGTATATAAACATTGCTTTCCCTGGGATGACTTGTTCTCTCTTCATGATACATATATGTCAGTGCATATGTCAATGTCTGGGCTTGGTGTTTTGAACCAGTTTCAGTCATGTCTCTGGAAGTCTGGTATTGCTTTGTCTTTCCAAAGGCAGGAGGTTCATAAAGGGAGAAAATTAAACTTCTGTTAGTGGATCTGAGATTTTTGTAGACTTCGGTCTATTGTACTTGTCAGTCAGAGTGAATCTCATAAGACCTAAGTAGTTGATAAGATATAATACTCATTAGTGCTATGGAAAGAGGGACTCTTCTGTGTTTCTAGGAAGGAGTTGCTGTGAATTAAAAGAATGATGTGAGTTCTCTTAACTCCTTGCCACTCGAAGTTGGCGGACCATCAATATTCAGCATCCCCTGGGAGCTTGTTAGAAATGCAGAGTCTCAGGCCCGGCACCAAACCTGAATCAGAACCTGCTTTTTAACGAGATTGTCCATCAGTTCAAATGCTGCTCTGTTATATTTAATATGCAGCTGTTTCCTCCCCCACTATCTCGAGTCTCTTTAATTCCCTCTCCTGGCTGGTAGTACTGTTACCCATTTTAATCACAAGAGTTTTGAATCCCTCTCCTTTCTGTTTTTATATTCCTGCCTTACTTCAGTTTTCTTTTGCCTGTATTACTTACTGGTCTCCTTACTATTTTTCCTGGTCATAATCTTCCCCCAGCATCAGACCGTCCTCTACATTGTGAGCTGCTTGATTTTTCATACTGAGTATTTGATCATTACACCTGCTCTTGGGTTTCAAACCTTCTTTTGGTTGGTACTCATTACTTGGAACCAAAGGTTAAAACATGTCTTAACAGTTAAGGCCTTTCATGTTTACTGCTTTTTTCATTAGCTTTTCTTAGTCATCTATACTTCAGCCAGACTGAGCTAGTTTTATCCTTTATCACGTGTCTGTGACATCTATCTGCATGCTCTTTGCCTGTCTTAAGAACCGTTACTAAGTTACCTGTGTAGTCTTCAATTTTAGTTTAATGTGTATGTGGATGATAGACTTTCACTTCGTTACTCTTGTCACTAATTTCTATTTTTACTTTCCTTGTTACTGATGATTGTGGCTTATATGGTTTCTAATTTTTTTGAATTTAATACATTTTCCCTTGTGTTATAAAATATGGTCAGGTTTTATGAGTATTCTTTCCTCTTGGGCACAAAGTTCTGTGTATATGTATGAAACTAGGGCTGTTGTGTTATCTAATTTGCTCCGTCCTGGTGACTTAGGGGAACTTCATCTTCTGAAGAACTTGAGGTAACTTCCTATGATTGTGGGTTTCCAAGTTTTTTCTTGTAGTTTTTGCAAATCTGTGTTCATCGTTTTGTGTATTTTAACATTTAGTTTCTGTTTTATCCCCCTCTGTCCCCCACCTTCACCTTCTTTTAATTAGAGAGTTTTTAGTCTTTTTTTTTTTTTTTAATGTTTTTATTGATTTTTAGAGTGGAAGGGAGATGGGGGGAGAGGTAGAAATATCAAAGAGAGACTCTATCAACATCGATTGGCTGCTTCCTGCAAGCACTCTGCTGGGAATTGAGCCTGCAACCCAGGCATGTGGCCTGATGAGGATTCAAACTAGAGACCTGGTGCATGGGTGGACGCTCAACCACTGAGCCACACTGGTTGAGTGGAGAGTGTTTAGTTGTATCTATTCACATTTAACATGGTAACTATTATTACTTGTTTTATTCCTCATATAGAGTTTGGAGCTTTTTATTTGCTTCCATGTGCCTGCCATCCCTTCTTTTCTTTAAGTCAAACTTAAGAACTTTGTTTTCTCTGTTCTTTTAGTAATGACCATTCATGTTTTCCAAAATCATGTAAACTTTAATAGCCTGTAAATTTTGAGAACTCTTTTGCCTCTTCAGAACAAAACAAAATTCTGAGCATACCTTTATTTATGTTGTGTTGCAACCAGCTGCATGTTTTTGCCCCCCAGAGCGTTAAAAAGTTCTCTATTTAAGGACTCATTTAAGTTTTACGGCCATATTGGCAAACATGATTTAGTTTCAAATATGTTTACACTCTATCACCTTTCCCCCTTTGCAGATAACTTCTTTTTGTTTTGTATTTTATCATCTTAATTTTTTCAGAATGTCTTTGTGTATGTCTCAAAAGAGGTTTTGTTTTTATCTCACAGTTGAACAATGGTTGAGCCAGTTCTAAATCCTCCTCTCCCAGAGACTTAGCCCTGTGCTCACTGTTCTAGTACACATTGGGGTGGAGGCTTGATAATCGTCTTGGTAGACACTCTTTATTCCTTGGAAGCGTTTAGACTTTTTCTCTATCTTTGGGGTAACGGGAGTTTAACACTATGGTTAGTTGCCTACGTGTGTGGTCTTTATGAGTCTTCCTTTTTGGCACATGTGCCCTTTCAGTCAGAGGATTTACTCAGAGAAGATTGGATTTCCTTAACTTAGGGAAATTTTTTTCTCGTCTCTATTCTGGCCTTTCAAAGTTCTATTTATATCTTTTAATGTTTCATTTTTTCAAATCTTTGTCCTTTTGTACTGGTTTTCTGTGATTCCTGTTTAGTTTCTATGTTTATCAATAGAGCCTATTCTGCTGTTGATCTACCAAGTGACTTTAAAAGTTTTGGCGATCATGTTAATTTTTCAGAATTCTTTTCATTTGTTTGTTTAATGGCTCTCATAGCCACCCCCAAAATCTCCTTTGAAGTTCTAATATTTGTACTAAAACCTCATAAGTTGAATTCTTTGAGTTTAATTTGCAGGATGAGTATGAATAGTAAGAGAAACTTGGTTTTCTGGGGTGGACATTCCCTCCATTGGAGTTATGAGTTACTATAACAACTTGAGTTAATATTTTCTCCCACAATGTTCACTTGGGAAAGTCTCTTAGAACAACTCCCATTTTAAGAGATAGCCCAGAGTCAGTAGTTCTTATCATCTGGCCATTCTTGTCCTTCACTGCTTCTTCTTGTCAGTTGTTGAAGGCTTCGACACTTTAAATTTTAAATTAAGATCCTCATATTCATCTACAAGGGATTATAGTTATCCTCAGCTTCTTAGATTTTTATTTCAGTACTTCCATCCCATGCCTAGAGCTTGTTTTTAGTGTTCTTTTCTGACTTTGGCCTTATGTTTGTAGGAACAGTCAAGCTGTGTCAGAAGTGTTTGTGATTAAAATTATATGCATTGCTTCTTATAGAGGTACTACATTTACATTTTCACCTTAAGGGTGTTGAGTATCTCTCACACCCTCTCCATAATTTTATTGACAGCATAATATTTTGAAGAGGGAAATGTTAATCTAACCATCCCCTATTAGACATTTCATTTGCTTCACCTCTTTAGTAGGCACTGTGATGACACTCAGCTTTTTACACATCTTATAAGGGAATTTCTAGGTCAAAGAAAATTTATAGACATTTAAATGATTTTAGGGGGAATGCTGCCAGATTGCTTGCAGGTGGTTATCAATTTATAAATCCATTCACAATACATTTCACTGTACTTTCGGTCTGATTTCAGATTAAAAGAAATAATTTTAAAACATTTATATTTAATGACTTAAGATTGTTTAATATAAGTACAAAACGTTTGCATAATAATAACAATAGTAATTGTTCCCAATGTAGTGCATCTTACTAACTTTGGTCAATGTAGGACTCTCGCTGGGGAGATAGAGATTCAGAAGGCACATGGAGAAAAGGACCTGAAGTCGATTCTGAGTGGAGGAGAGGCCCGCCAGAGAAGTAAGTAGAGTGAAGGAAAATGGTACCATCAATCACAGGTTCTGTGAATATCTCATTGGTGGTTTTCTAATTTGGTTTATTTGTAGGGGTGGGAGAGGAGAGTTGTGAAGAATTGTGTGTATGTCTCGTACTGAAATGTTTTTCATAGTTTACTTCAACACTGCTATAATTGCTGACTTCTGAACATCTTGAGGAATGAGTTCTGGAATAATATTAGCAGTTAGAGTAAGAATGAACATTCATGACATTTTTCTTTTCCTTTAGATCAAACCATCCTTTATAATGAAATTGCCAAGGTATTCCTGGAAAAGTATAGATGCCCTTTTAAGGCAGTTGTCTGCTTATTGGTTTATTATTTATTGATGTAATAGTTTGCATTTTGTGTTTTTTTTTTTTGTTTCATTTGTTTTTTGTTTTTAATTAGGAGAACATATTGTAGGAATAGGTTTAAAGGATTTACACCAAAGTGCTTTTTAAAAGTGCAGTAATTCCCAAAAGCACCATGTGCTTTTTAAGAAAATGATTCTTAAAGATGTTTTTTTGGCTTGTTGCTCTGTAGGGAGTGGAGACGTGGAGAAGGGCGAGATGAGGAGAGGCCTATTAGAAGAGATGAAGAACGCCCAAGGCGGTTGGGAGAAGATGAAGATAGAGAGTCTTCTCTTAGACCAGATGATGACCGAATTCCCAGGCGGGGCATGGATGATGACAGAGCCCCTCGACGTGGTCCTGATGAAGATAGGTTCCCTCGCCGTGGGGCAGATGATGATCGGCATTCCTGGCGCAATGCGGATGACGACAGGCCCCCCAGACGAATTGGTGATGACGACAGGCCTCCCAGGCGACTCGGTGATGACGACAGGCCCCCCAGGCGACTCGGTGATGACGACAGGCCTCCCAGACGAATTGGTGATGACGACAGGCCTCCCAGACGAATTGGTGATGATGACAGGCCTCCCAGGCGACTCGGTGATGACGACAGGCCTCCCAGGCGACTCGGTGATGACGACAGGCCTCCCAGACGAATTGGTGATGATGACAGGCCTCCCAGACGAATTGGTGATGAAGATAGGGGAAGCTGGCGGCATATGGATGATGATCGACCACCTAGACGAGGACTGGATGAGGACAGAGGAAATTGGCGGGCAGCTGATGAGGACCGAGGACCAAGACGTGGTATGGATGAAGATCGGGGGCCGCGGCGAGGAGGTGCTGATGATGAGCGGTCATCCTGGCGTAATGCGGATGATGACCGAGGTCCAAGGAGAGGCCTGGATGATGACCGGGGGCCCAGGCGCGGGCTGGATGAAGATCGAGGACCTTGGAGGAATGCCGATGATGATAGAATTCCCAGGCGTGGTACTGATGATGACAGGGGTCCTTGGAGAAACATGGATGATGACCGGATCTCAAGACGGGCTGATGATGATCGGATTCCCAGCAGAAGGGGCGAGGACTCAAGACCTGGTCTCTGGAGACCATTTGTCAAGCCAGGTAAAATTCTGGGATTCAGAAATTCAGATTGCATTCTTTATAGACTCTATTTGATGTATTTACAAGTAGAAAGTAAAAGTTTTACACAATCTAGTGTCCACTGTTCTATAGATGATAGCAGGTTGTTCCAAACAAGGAGTATCTCAAATGACTACATTTTTATTTAATTAATAAAAGTTATTTTTCAACTGGAAAAAACCCCCACACACACTTTGATATACGACAGATTGGTTTGTATTCCTATTAGTTTTTAAGTAAACTGATTTTTTACCTTTTCTTGAATATCTCTGCAGTGACTTATGTCAAAGCTTACTTACCTTCAATGCCCCACACAGGTGACCCACCCCTTTTTCTCTTTGTTTCCTTTTGCCTTTTTGACTGCTTCTTTAAGGGCTCTTCTTCCTGTGTCCATACCTTCAGTGTCCTTGCTCATCAGGTTCTGTTCTGGACCAGCCTTCTTGTAATAAACGTTTGTCTGTGCTCTTGCCAACCATGGGATTATTCTCACAGCAAGAGCTCATTTCCTTGTTTGCCAGTCTTAGGTCTGATCATCTTTTCATACTTCACTGTTTTGAGTAATTATGTACAAGTCTGTGATTTTTACGGTCTCCAGATGACACCTTCAGATCTCTTGTTTCCAGCTGTATACTGTACACAGCACATCTCTACCTGGAAGTGTCAGTGACACTTTACACACCTGTCAAAACTGACTTCATACATAACACTCTACCCACATGCATACATACAAGCACCCACTTCTCTTTGGGATTCCACTTTCAAGCTAATCGTATAAGCTGCAAATCTGGAAGTTCTTTGCTCTGTCTTTCATCCTTTAAGTTAAAGCTTTTATTTAGTTCAGTTCTGGCTTATCAGTGTTCCTTAAGCCCACCCACTTCTATTTCCCCTGCATGTACTTGGGTCTGGTCCACCATCATTCTTCCCTTGAACTCTTGCTGTTACTGGTCTCTGCTGGCTCTCCCACCCCCAATTCGAGTTTTTGT
Source organism: Eptesicus fuscus (assembly GCF_027574615.1). Classification (NCBI taxonomy): domain Eukaryota; kingdom Metazoa; phylum Chordata; class Mammalia; order Chiroptera; family Vespertilionidae; genus Eptesicus; species Eptesicus fuscus. Next base: position 55,267,807 of record NC_072489.1, on the reverse strand, counting down.
GTAATAACCAGGGCAATCTGTTCTAAATGCAAGTTTCAGTGAGCAGCTTCCGTGCCTTAACCCTTCGTGGTTTCTGTTGTATCCTTCTGTCTCTTCTGGCGTCACTTCTTCCTACTGTCTGGCTGCGTGACTTTGGGTAAGCCACTTACCTTTTCTGTGCCTCCTGGAAAATGGGGACAATAGTGTAGTCAATTCTCATTAAGTGGGGATAGTTGTGTTTTATAAAGTCTCTGTGAATTCTGAACCATTTGCTCCCGTGAGCAAAGGTAGGTTCCCGTGAGCCTTTTATTTACAAGTTTTGTCAAGCAGTCAATACATAACTTGTTTTTTATATTTCTATTTAAAGATACCTTATTTAATATATAATGTTGATTAATGTTGATTAATACTCATAACTAAAGTATTGTAATATTTTCCTGAATAAGCTTATCTAACGCAAATATTTTCTCTCATCCATTGCCTTCTTTGCTTGGGAACACTAGAGAACATTTCAGCCCAATCCTTGGAGGCCATTTAAACAGTGAAATCACCAACCAAAAGCTCAAAAAATGCAAACCTAGACCTCCAATAGGATACTTATTTGAAGTATGAGATATGCAGCAAGAAGGCAATGTTGCCTTATTCAACCTCTGCTGAAAATGTACTTGTCAGGCGACTCAAAATATTTTGCAACTTTGCACATGTCTGCTAGTGACTATAGAAGTTCTTGAGTATTAATTTTGGGGGTATAAATTTTAGCATACAGGCAAATTAGCAAATATGAACTCTACTCAGCTCAGAGTTTGGAATAGTGCTATGGCACATGGTAATATAAATGCTAACAGCAATAATAATTATTAGCCTTAAAACTGTAATACATTTTCATTGAGATCTCTGTTGCCTTTGGCCTCTTTGTGTGCATATATAAATAAATAAAATGGCCCTAGCAGGTTTGGTTCAGTGGATAGAGCATTGGCCCTCAGACTGAAGGGTTCTGGGTTCAATTCCAGTCAAGGGCATGTACCTTGGTTGCAGGTTCGATCACCGGTCCTGGTCTGGGCATTTGCGGGTGGAAACCAATCGATGTGTCTCTCACATCGAGGTTTTTCTCTCTGTCTTTTCCCTTCCACTCTAAGAATCAATGGAAAAATATCCTTGGCTGAGGACTAACTAACTAACTAACTAAATAAAATGTTTCTAGATTTGGACATTCCCTGGGTAAGTGTGAGGTACTGGGCAGTGTCCAAGGATTTATCCTTGCTTCATGATTGCGTGGGTGGTAAATGATGGAGGGCAGAAATAGGACAGGAAAAAGCGCTTTTGGTTAGGAAGGTTTTGAAAATGTGGCACGGTCTAAATGAATACATAACTGGGGCTCTATCGGTTTTTTTTAATACAGTTTATTGATGTTTTACAGAGAGGAAGGGAGAGGGATAGAGAGAAACATCGATCAGTTGCCTCTTGCACACCACACCCCCTACTGGGGATGTGCCTGCAACCAAGGTACATGCCCTTGACAGTAATTGAACCTGGGACCCTTCAGTCCACAGGCCGACGCTCTGTCCACTGAGCCAAACCGGTTAGGGCTGGGGCGCTGTCTTTAGAGATCTACCCTTCACCCTTTAAATTTTCTGCTTAAGTGAGTTGTTTATCATCAAAACATACCCAAAATAACTGCATACAGGATACTCAACCAGGGCTATATAAGTTTCTTATGTCATGTGTTCCTGTGTGTTAGAGAAACAGGATAGGTAGTCACAAATAGGAGCTGGGGTCTTGTGAAATGATGTAAGTGGCTTTAGTTTGTTTTCTTTTTTATAGAGGTTGGAGTGTCTTAAATTAGTATTTAGAATGGTGCTGGATTAATGTCAACATTAAGATCTCTATTCATAGTTGCCAATCTGTTTCTTGAGTGGAAAATATTTTTGCATCTTTAAAAAATAGGTGGATGGAGAGAGAAAGAAAAAGCCAGAGAAGAAAGTTGGGGTCCACCTCGAGAATCAAGACCACCAGAAGAACGTGAATGGGACAGAGAAAAAGAAAGAGAGAGAGATAGTCAAGATCGTGAAGAGAATGACAAGGATCCAGAGAGAGAAAGGGACAGAGAGAGAGATGGGGATCGAGATGATCGCTTCCGAAGACCGAGGTTTGATATTCGAATTAAAACTATCCATGGAGTTATAGTTAGGATTATCTTACAGACTCCTGAATATTCCTGACCACTTTTGAGAGATGGTGTTCCTCATTCCTCCCTCTGCCAATATTTATCAGAATTATAGACTTAAAAAAATTTTTTTTTAGCTGTCATTTAATTGAATGTTCCTTCTTAACAAAGTGTTAAAACGAAGCACGAGCTGTGTGGCTGTCTACATGTTTATATAACTGGTAGTGGAACAGGTCCAGGTATCTTTATCAGTCCATTGCTTTTTCCCTGTGGTTTAGGTCAATCAATTTTATTGCCCTTAAGTATTAAAAGCCCCTTTACTTTTTTAAAAAATGGCCTATTGGGGTGACATTGGTTAATAAAATTGTATAGGTTTCAGAAAGCCTCTTTACTGTTATTAGTGGTAATTCTTGCTTGCTTCTTTTGGCTATAGTGGCTATATACTGATAAATCTAGGCCATCACTGTTTAATAGAATTTTCTACAGGAATGAAAATGTCCTATACCTGTAATGTCCATTATGGTGGCCAGAGTCATTTGTGGCTGTTGACCATTCAGCATATGGTTAGTGCTCCTGAGGAAGTGTCTTGATTTTATTTTAGTTAATATAAACTTAAGGAGCCATAGATGGATAGTGGCTACTGTGTTGGACAGCACACATCCAGATGTTCTTATTTGACTGCCACTCCTCAGGCATCAGATTGAGATTAAGTGATGAGTTTAAACTTTATCCCTATTATATTAATAAACTCTCTGAGGACCATGTAATATAATATATTCACTATAATTCCACATATAGTCTAACATCAGAACTTAACATGTCATTTTGAATGGCTACAGGGATGAAGGTGACTGGAGAAGAGGGCCAGCTGAGGAAGCTTCAAGCTGGAGAGATTCAGGTCGCCGTGACGATAGGGATAGAGATGACCGCCGACGTGAGAGGGATGATCGCCGAGATCTAAGAGAAAGACGAGATGACAGAGACCGCAGAGGACCTCCTATCAGATCAGAGCGTGAAGAAGGTAGAGAGGGTCTACACAGCTGCTGAACCATTGGGGAATCATTACTGGGGAATTTTGGATTTTTTAATATCTTGTAAATTTATATGGACACCAAAAATAGATAGTGGACATTTATTCAATTTAGAATTCACGATTCTCATAAACTTAAGTTAATGGTTGCTCTGTGAAGTTAGCTTCTCTCTAAATTCAAAGTATAGTAGTAGACTAATTAAATTGGATAGTAAGCAAAATATAAAGTTTAAATGAGGAAACAATTTATCAGTTCCTATAAAAGTAAGATAGATTAGTACAAAGTGGAAATAAAACATTCTTTCTCTGAAATTGTAGCAATTGAAACTAGTAGAAAAATACTTTCAGTATTTAAAATGACCACTGCACCCAAGTAATTGTCTCACAAGCTTTTAATATTATGTTAGTACAACTGGATTATAAGGGTATTTCTTCTATTATAGCCATAATTAAAAAAATATTCTTATGGCTAACTAGTTGTTAAAACAAGAGCTCCAGATAACCTTTTAATTTTAAAATTTTAATTCAGCAAGATTTTTGTCACTTTGTCTTAGTTTTTGTAGTTAAAACAATTATGACACTTCCCAGGTCAATGATTTCTTCTTCTTTGCAAATTTGAATTATATCTCTAAATCTCCATGTTCTTTTAAATTAAGTTTTCGTCAGAAAATGTATCAAAATGACCAAAATGTATTTAGCTTTTACTGTGTTGTTTTTTTTTTAATGGCAGTTCTGTATTGTTTCCTTCAATACAGAATTTCTGAGTAATTTGAGGCATTCCTTTAGCTGACGTTCTGTTTAGTCTCAGCCAATAGAATATAGTACAAATGTACTCTCTTTTCTTTAATTAAACTTTTTAGTAAGTTCCTGGAGACGTGCTGATGACAGGAAAGATGACCGGGCAGAAGAGCGGGATGTCCCTCGTCGTGTTCCTCCTCCAGCTCTTTCAAGAGATCGAGAAAGAGACCGAGACCGGGAAAGAGAAGGTGAAAAAGAGAAGGCCTCATGGAGAGCTGAGAAAGATAAGGAATCTCTTCGTCGTACTAAAAATGAGACTGATGAAGATGGATGGACTACAGTACGACGTTAAGTCTCAAAATAATGGATTCAAACTCACGTCTTACATAGGTTTGAACACATTCAAGGATTATTATACTTGTGCTCAACCAGTCTAAATTGGATTCTTTAATGTTGTCTCACCATAACACAAAAAAAAGCATGAACTTGTATTAATCCTATATAATAGATTGATCATGCACTGTATCACAGAAGGTTGGAAAACCATGCCATTTTCTGGAATTTAAGGTGTTGGCATTATTTCATCAATCACTTGTTTACAAAAAAAGAAAAACTAAAAAATAAATTTAAGATGTGAACCCTTCAGGTATTGAGTAACACCTGTATCTTGGTATAGACTGATCTTTTTTCTTTTGATTTTGAAATATCTGATATTAATTTGGAATGAGGTAAGGTTCTGTTAGAAAATGTATTTCAAGACTCTGAAGCAGGGAGCTGAAACAGTTTTCACACCATTAGCAGTTGAGACATACCTCTAGGTGTTTTGAGGTATCAACTAAATATAAGAAGTTTTTAGGTTCACTATAAGTGCAGTAAACATTACACACATCTGATACAGTGGGATTTTCTGCAGATTTTACTTGAAAGAGGTGAGTATAAAGCAATTTGCAGTCATCATTGAAATGACAAGAATACTGCTCAAGTGTGAATCCAAAACAGTTACAGCTTTTAAATTTTAAAGCATTTGGTAAAGTTCCTGATATTTTTTCTGTTGCCAATAGCAAACTGCTTTTCCATTAATGGAGAATTCATGCCTTTCAAGCATTTTAAATATGACAATATTTATAAATGTGTGGTTTGGAGGAATTGTTTAAATTCTTTTTCTTAATTTCTTTTCTCTTTAGGATAGATCCTTCAACAGGTAATTTGTAGTAACGACTGTGTTGACTTCAATTCTGGAGTGTAGTAGCTGTGTTAAAGATAACTATTTGGTCTTATTGAAGCCAACACAGAACTTGCTGCTGTGTTTTTTCTTTAATGATAAATAAAATACTTACAGAATTTGTTTTTGTGTTGATTTGTGGTTATATTTAAACTGCTTTGTTTATAATGGTGATGTTTGCATATTCAGTTGTTGATCTTGAGTTTTACCTGTGCCATTAATTGTCTCATTACGCAGTCGTGAAGAAAGGAACCCAAGTGTACTAGAAGGCAAATGTGGCTAGGATGGTCCCCTAAGGCAGTGGTCGGCAAACGCATTAGTCAACAGAGCCAAATATCAACAGTACAACCATTGAAATTTCTTTGGAGAGCCAAATTTTTTAAACTTAAACTTCTTCTAACGCCACTTCTTCAAGATAGACTCGCCCAGGCCGTGGTATTTTGTGGAAGAGCCACACTCAAGGGGCCAAAGAGCCGCAGTTTGCTGACCACAGCCCTAAGGTGTCCTTCATGAATGTGGACCCCTTAGTTTCCCTGCAATGTGTTGTCTCTGTGAGCTTATGCATTGTGTGTGCGCTGGTGTGCACACGTGGATGTGCCGTACCATCTTGGGTCTTCCTCTGAAATTAGAAAAATCACAGTTTAGAGAATGTTACTTGCAACTTTATAGTGGCTGTAGCCACTTAACAGTGCTGATCAGCTATTTCAAGCGAGAACTCATCCATGCGGCCGTCTACTTTTCTTAGTTTTGGCAACCTATAGTTCTTCATTATTGTTCCACAAACCAGTGTTTTGTTCTTCAATAATAGTTCAGCTGTAGACACACTGTTGTAGTAATTATCTTGGTAAGTATGATGCCAAGAACCAAGAAAAGGCCGAAAGACGGATAATATAGTCTGTTGTAACTTTTTGCCTTCACCCATATATATCTCGAAGTTGCAAACATAGCTCCTCTTTTGTGGAGAGTGGCTACAGTGTTTGGACAGGTTCAAGCCTTGGACTAATGAGAGGGCACAGTCCTCTCATGGCCACGTGCAAGTCCCAGCATGGAGGGCAGAGCCCTCCCAGCACCATGATAGCCAACAGCTGTAGTTGTGAGCTTGAACCTATGGTCCGAACGCGTGGCCCCACGTGCCTAAGTGATAGAGGCTGCAAGTAAACAAAGCTGGATCAGGTGCATGTAATTGAGGAGGATCGAAACCCACGAGAATGGTGTAAACATCTTGACCACGCCCTTACTTTGCCTCTTGGCATCTGGCTATAAAAGAAAGACAGCTTGTAGTCCATGGTGCTGTCACTAGCTCTCCATCAGAGGGGACAGTGTCCCACTGAGATCCAGCTTTCATTCTCTTGTCTTTTCTCAATCATTCACCGCCCCCACTCAGGTTCACCCTTGGCCGTGCTGGCGCAGCACACACTTTCACAAAGCATCCTTACTAAAATTCCATATTTTATTATTTTTGCCAGATTATACGTCTTGAATCTGATGCGTCTTCTCCATGGAGTCATTGCTTCAAGTGATAACTGCTGTTTTGGTATATATAAAGATTTAAATTTCAAGATAAAGTGATCTAAAAGAGGTCTGACTTTGTAAAGATGGTCTGTGTTATATGTTTGTGAATTATCAGTCAGATGAAAGAATGTATTTGCTCGAACCTCTTTCCAGTTACATTTTTTGGAAATATGGGTGATTCAAGTAAAGGATGAGTCGACCAGTAATCTTTCCATTCTGGCCTTTTCCTTAGTCTCATCAATATAATGAAACCAAAAAACTTTATATATCCATATAAGTAACATCCGTGCATGGTGAAGTTTTAGCAGAGGTTTTGTGGTATTTTTCCATTTGGTGATGGTATAAATTGGTCTGAGAAGTAATGAGATCGAAAAAATCCTTATCAAAAAATTGGTTACTTCAATTGAACAGTTATGCTTGAAATATTTGTATGATCCTCCATGGCTGGTAAAATGTCTTTTTCTGCCCATTCTTCAGAATCACTTTCACTGTTGGATACTATCACATTTCTCTTTTGCCTTCTTGATGGTCTAATGTCAGACGAATTACGGTCTTCTGACAAAGTACTTATCTTCCAGCTGACTACCAAAGTTACTCAGCCAATCAAAGTGTCGCACATAATTGACTCAAACGTTTGGCACTTGTTTTTTATAAACCTTTGCCATAATAAAATATGGATGGAAAGAATTAGATGTATTGCTCATCATGTCTCTGGAAATAACTGACGAGTTGAGAAAAAGACAGGAGCAAAGTTCGGACCGGAAACAAGTATACTCTGGACAGTCAGCAAGGTGTTACATTATTTCTCATAATGACTAGTGAGAATTCCTGTTGGTACAGCTGTAAGGCCAGAAGAGGGAGTATTGATGCTCTTTTAATTAAATAGTATCAGATGCAGCCTTTTCTGTGATGTTACCAATGATGGTAACTACTTTTTAAACATTTAGCTTCCTTTCTAAACAAGGAGAAGTCTTTGAAAGGTATTTTGTGGGGAGAGGACCTTTTCTTTTATAATACGTAAAAGAAGTTGGGGCTGTGACCTGTTCTGAGTCTGAGGTTAGTAGAGCCGGGCTGTACTGACATCAAGGCCCCACCGGACAATGCACTTGGGCGGATTTGTTCAGATGAGTTCAGGTGCCCGTCTGCGGATTAGGCTTCCAGGCTCCTCTGCAAGCCCACCCTCTGTCAGGACCCTTTCCCAGACCTACTGATGTTCTCCACGTTTTCCTTGACAGTCAGAATCCGGGGCGTTGGAGGAGAGAAGTCTGCTGTCGGTTTGTGATCCTGCCTGCCCTTAGGTTTCCACTCTCAGGGCCTTACACCCCACCCCCACGCCCCATGTGTTATCACTGGTGTCAGAGCTGACCAGCTTACTAATGAGTAGAAGTCACCCATGTTCCCAGTGACTACTGCATTTTTAAACGAGAATACCATTACTTTTAATACAGGTGGTTGAGGGTGGGTAGAGATAGTGGCCAGAAAAAACCCCCACTACAATTCCATTAGTTGTCCATAGTGGCTACCAGGAGGAAGTTGGCATCTGTATGTGTGGGATGTTTTTGTCAAGGATTACCTGTGTTGTTTTTTTACCATTTTGGATTGATTTATAATTCTACAAGGCTGACACACATGGGACACTATGGGAGGTGTGTTTCTCATGTGGCCAAGAACAGAAAATTAGGACTAAAAACTTGCCTTTTCTTTCCCTTAAAGTACATATATTTGTGGTATAACTTTAAAACATGTAATTTTGGCTTGTAATAAATCTTGGCCAAAAGTTGTAACCAGAGTAATTCTGCAGCTCCCAAAAAGGACTTCACAGGAAAATTAAAATTCAGAGTCATTAAAAGGCACTGGAAATGTCTCTACAGACAGGCAGGTTAAGGCCATCCATGCCTCCAAGGTTGGTAAGGCTCTCTTGAGGATTCCATACGGTGTTTTGCTTTTAGCCAAGTATGTAGTATGTTATGAAAAGTTTTTCATGTTTTTTTAAACTTTGAAGAACTGAAAGGTTGATTTTAACGAGTGTGGTTAGAATACCTTTCATAAGGGATCTCTAGAATATTAATGGTATTAACAGTCTCTTCATAAAACACTTTTAACGTGTTTTGAGGGGAAGTGATGGGGTGTGTTTCAAGTGGATTAATGTAACGGTTGCTGAACTAATTGTGAGGGTCTTCTGGATACCTTCCCCAATACTCTTCTGACAGGGACTTGAACTCCTTGGTCAATGTGTTCCCAGTTAGGCACATCCCACCAAGGGATTTGTATATTGAAGATATATTAAAGCTACATGCCTGAGCCCTGGAAACTCTATAATTTGGCTCTTAAAATACAAAGTAGCTGCCTGCCTACTCCTGGTCTGAAGAATGCACTGATCTGTTTGTAGTGACTTGAAAAGTAGAACAGCAGTGGGAGTGGTAACAGGAATTCATATTGACCTGAAAACTACCCCCAAAGCACAACTCATTTAAGCTGATGTATTTTCTAGCAAAATGAGTAATTGCATGGCTTTGTTAAACTGCTTGAGTTTGGGCCCAGTCAAACCTGAAGTTCTATGGCCTGGGGCTAGACTAGCAGGAGGGGATTTTTTCCTGGCCAAGAAACAGTATGTCCTCCACCCCGATCCCTTGATGCACCTTCCCTGAACAAAAAGGCTCAAAGCTACCCAAGGTTATCTACTCCAGCCTCCATCAACCTTCAAAGTAGTGTTCAAGCCAATTTGCTGTGGAGGAAGTTAGCTTTTGAGTATGAAAGCAGTCTAACCTCTAATCTAGCTAAACTTTCAGATAGTTAAAGCATTTTGTGTTTCAGGTGCATTCATCTTTATTTCCATTTTTGCCTCCTGGCTTGATCTAGTTAATGTCATGGTATGGCATTTAACTTGGTGGGTTTAAAAATGAGGGTGGGAGGTAAAGTAGCGGTTAAGAACCTTTGCTTAAGGATCAGGTTTAATCTCATGTATGGGTAACTGGTTGGGTTCCAGAAACAGACTGGGGTCTTCCAGTGAGAATGGGAACACAGGGAGGTTTTGCCCCTTGTCTCCAACCCCCAATTCCGTATTTAATGTTTAGTCTGGTTTGAGGACTGCCTTGAAGCCAGGCAGCCCAGAGTGGAACCTTCTTGAACACAGATCATTACATTAACCTTCCGGAGTGCAGAGGACTTCATCTTCCATTTAGTTTGAAAGGCAACAGGTGGAATGAGCTTTCCACTGGTTGGGAACCCTGACATGGAGTGAGTCAGGGTCAATTCAGCTCCCTCTGGATCTCAGTATCACAGTGTTTTTACAGAACCGGAAAGGGGGAGGTGCATAGACAAAAAGCCAAGTAGCAAAGTTATAGGTAAGGTTAATGAATTCATATACTGTTACTGTATAAATACACAAGTCAGTTTCTCTTAACAGCACCATTTCCAAGTGTGTACACAACATGATTTATAGCGGCACATTTTTTAAAGGTGAAAAATGTCAGTTTCTAGTTTAGTAATAAAAGATCTGGTACATAAGAGAATAAGGAGCTGTGTTCTACCTGCTACAGATTGTGCATTTTTACACCTCCAGCTAGGACAGAAACAAGCCACAAGGAGGGAATGCCCACCCAAAGCAATACCGGAAAGTTGACTAAACCTTCACTTCTCAAAACGGATTCTACCAGGAGCCTGCTTCACCTGGAATTAGAATAACTGATTAAGGACAACTAAATACCTTTTCAAACAATAAAAGTCATTTTGCCGACACTCCATAAAATCGCCAGTTCTAAGTTCAATAAAGAGGCTTTTAAAAAAATATTCTAGACCTAGTAAAGTGCCTCCATTAATAAAATTAAACATCCAAGATTAGACAAATTTCATACCGATGCGCATCTAAAATAGGTCGAAGTATAGAGTAAATAAATAGCGCCTCTAAGTTGCCACATTTCAGTTAGTGGGACACACAGCCTTCACCGTCCGGATGTGCACAGACTAGAAACCAGAGATAAATCAAGATTTTAGCGTCTTGTCTCAACCACAGGACTCCGAACGGCCGGCTTGCTTCGGAAAAAAAACCAAGACGACATCCCAGGTAGAACCAAGGACTGAGCTCCACGCCTCCCCGGCAGGACGAGATGGGGCGCAGACCAGAAAGGAGAGGGGGCAGGCGGCGACCCCGGCGGCCTCCGGCCGGGCTCAGCGCAGCTTCTTGCCGGGCAGGCCGTCCCTGGGGCAGCGCGGCGGCGGCCGGGCGGCGGGCGGCGGCACTTTGGAGAGCGGGCAGTACTTGATGGTGTGCGCGTTGTCGCCGCTGGCACCGCACAGGGGGCACGTGTAGCGGCGCAGCACCGGGCACAGCACTCGCCCGTCGGGTCCCTTCAGGATGTGGGTGGTGTAGAGCGCCACCGCCTCCTTGTTGTTCCGGCAAAACACGCACACCTGCAGCTCGGGCTTGAGCAGCCGGGCGGCGGCCGCCCCGGAGGAGGCGTGCAGCCGGGGTTCGGCCGCCCACGCCAGGGCCCGCTCCTCGCGTGGTGCCGCCTCGGCGGTGGCCGCCACGGCGGGCGCGCAGCCCAGCAGCACCGCGGCAGCGCGCCCAGCGAACGGGCTCAGCTCGGCGAAGCGCTCCTCCAGCAGCCCGGCCTCGGCGGGGCCCGCGCACAGGTCCAGCGCGCCCCCCAGGTAGCGGGCCCGGGACCCCGGGTCGTCACTGTCGTCGTCATCCTCTTCGTAGTCCGGCGGCCCCAGCGCTGGCCCCAGCGCCCCGGGCCCGGTCCCCGCGTGGGGGGAGCAGCAGGACGAGGAGGAAGAGGAGGGCGGGGAGCCGCCGCCGCCGCCGCCGCGGTCTCCGTTTCCGCCGCGGGCGCAGCCGAAGCGTTGCTCGCCGTCCACCGCCTTGGTGATGAGCGTGGCAAGCCCCAGGTAGTCGTTCCACGAGCTGAAGGGCTGCGGGTGCGCTGGGCCCTGGGCGCTCACGTAGTGGGCGCTGGGCACGAGCGCCATGGGCGGGGGGGCGCGGCCGCGGCGGGGCGAGTGGGGCGCCCAGGGGAAAGCCTCCATGGGCGGGCTGCGGGCCGCGCGCGCCGCCTCCCCACCGCCGGCGCGGGCGGGACGGAAGGGACGCGCGGAGCCTGCCCGCCGGCCTGCCGCGGGGGTGGGGCCGCCTTGCCGCCTTTTATCAGGCCCCGCTCCTCCCCGCCCCCCGGCCTCGGCGCTGCGGCCCTGCCCTCTGCGCTCCCCAGCCCCGGCCACCTCGCCCGCGCCCCGGACGGAGGCGGAGCGGAGGCAGGCGCGCCGGGGTCGGGGGGCGGGCGGGCGGGCGGGCAGTGCGCGCGCTCCGCTCCGGCCCGAGCAGCTCTGGCGCCCCGCGCGCTGCGCCAGCTTTGCCAGCTGCGGGGCGGCTTTCATTCTGGGAGGGGGCGGGCGAGGCGCCTCCACGGGCTCCGGCGCTAATTGGCTGCCGACCAGAGCCCCCTGCGCCACGGGTGCCGCTCAGGACGCTGATTGGTGGAACGGGGAAGGGGCGTGCCCTGCCCGCGCCGCCCGGCGGGGAGGGGCAAGTAGAGCGGAGAGAAGAGCCGGGGAGGGGCGGCTGCTGGGGTCCGCCTTCGCCTCCGCCTGAGCTCTGTGCCCGGGGTTTGCACAGGTGACCAGGACTGGGTTTGCACAGGTGACCGGGGGCTCCCTTGCCGAGGGCGGGAGGGGGTAGGTATGGCGATGGAGGAATGCCCCGACATTCACGCACCCACCTCCCAGCCCTGAATCCTCTGGGCCAGAAGCCCCTTCTCGCCTCCCACCTCCTCGCTAGCATCTGCGGGGATAACTGGGGGGGCGGACTGGGCGCGAACGGAGGATGCAGTTTTCAGAGCCGCCCAACAATGAAGTAACTTGTTTGCACAGCACGCCTCTGAGGCTCGCAGAAGTTCTCGCCGTAGTAGGTAGGAGAGGGACCCAGCACTTCCCACAGTGGCCTCCCAACAGGTGTTCGGAGACTGGATGGCCATTGACTGGTGACCTAGGTAAGGGTGGGGACTGGGCCAGAGAGCCTTCCAGGCCTAGCGTTGGTGTGTGTGTGTGTGTGTGTGTGTGTGTGTGTAGCTCTCCCTCCAGTCGCCCCTGCCCCTAGGACTGTACCAAAATCTGATGGCTATGTGCAACTTGAAGAGCAAAGCATTTTCACCATCACAATTGAATACTTGGAAATGAAAACATTTTTTTTGTAAAAATAATGGGGGGAAACAAATCAAGATTTCTGATTAGGAGGGTGCGAGGTGGGCATGCCCTTCCCAGGGGAAGGGGAACACTTTTTTGTGTTTTCACAGAAAGGCGCTGGGAAGGGCCCTCACAGGGTTCTCCTCTGGTGGCGGGGCTGGCAGGGCTGGGCTCCCCCTGCCCCGTGGCTATTGAAACCAGGAGCGGGGTGGCTGGTGCTGGCAGCTCTCATTGGGCCTGAGGCCACGCTCACAGCTCTGGCTGCGCCCAGCAGCCTTAGAAGGGCCCAGGGGAGGATGCCCAGAACCTAGGCCTGGCACCAGTTACCACTAGAATGAATGAGTGAATCAGAATGTCAGCAGTGGAAAGGGTCTCTGGGGTCATTTGATCCAATTATTTTTAAAAAATATATATTTTTATTGATTCCAGAGAGCAAGGGAGAGGGAGAGATAGATAGAAGCATCAATGATGAGGGAGAATCATCGATCAGCTGCCTCCGCACGCCCCCTACTGGGAATCAAGCCCGCAACCCGGGAATGTGCCCTTGACCAGAATCAAACCTGGGACCCTTCAGTGGGCAGGCCCACGCTCTATCCGCTGAGCCAAACCAGCTAGGGCCAGTCTTACTGTTCCGATGAAGAAAATGAGACTCGGGGGAGAGAAGGACTTCTCTTAGAGCCAATGGTGACTACGTACCAGTAAGAACTAGGCCTTGGGCCCCATCGCCCCTGGCTTGGTGGCCGTCCTGCTGTACCATGGACCCCAAAGGCATGTCGGCGTCCATGTGTGCATCGGCCGGAATCAAGTGTAGAACGCAGGAGACGCTGGACGATGGAGCCATGCCTTTGGGTTGGGCCGCCGCCCTCAGGGGCCATCCGGGGGCCGGGTGGCAGGCCCCAGGGACAGGCTAGGGGCAGTAACGTGATGCCCGTCCTGGCCACCTGTCCCTGTGAGGGGTTGAAGATACGTTTTCCTAGCCTCTTCCTCACCTCCTGCTCCCTGGAGCTTGACTTAAGTCCCCGAAACCAGGCAGTAATAGCCTGCACTTGCCAACCCAGTTCCCTTTTCACGTTTGTGTTGGCACCCAAGTGAAAAAGTCATTCCTGTATTTCCTCCCCTTCTCCCACCAAAAATAAATACCAGAGCCCGTAAGGCGTGAGGCTCCTGCAGAAGCGTGGCAGGTTTGCTGACACAACTCTGAGCGCTCACCACGAGAGCGAGGCCCCCGGAGTGGTATGAAGGTTATTATTCTATAAATGGAAAATTCCACTCTGTTCGCACGGCCCTGCGGCCTGCATACTTTCAAGGTATGCAGACCTTGCAAGCGCGAGGAGCCTCTGTTCTGAGGACAGCGTCTGCGGGGGGAGTTTGAAACCGCCAGCTGCTGCGCCTGGTCCCCGTGGTCAGCCCGGGGAGGGGATGGCCGAAAACGAGGCCTCTCGCCTCCCCTCCATGTTGTCAGCCTGTGGTTTGACCAGGGGAACAGACACCTCGAAGTGCACCCGAAAAAGAACAAATGGCTTGATTTAGAGCCGCAGGCTGGGTGCTGGGTCGCGAGGATCCCCCAGGAGATGCCCTGCCAAGGGGTGGGAGGGAACCTCATGTGTCGGGGGGGTCTGGCTCCGTGCTGTTCCCACAGGCTGCTCACCTTGTCCGCTCCCAGCCCTGTCCGCTGTCAGACACCAGTAAGAGTATCTGGAAGTGGGGCCCAGCGTGTGTGAAGGCTTTTGTTTGGGGGACGTCCTGGCTCCTGCGCTGGGTGGCCCTAGGAGGGCCAGGGTGGGTGCCTGCCCCGCCTCTGGGTTAGCTATCCAGTTGCTTTGGTTGCCAAGCCTAGGCCGTGAGCTCTCCGGCTCTCTTTGAGGCCGAGGAACTGACTTCAGAGATGCTCTTAGCACCTCCGATGAGCCTGCCTTTTCTTCCCTTTCCAGAAGCCTGAAACAGAGCAGGCAGGACTAGCCGGAGTATGACAGCGCCTTCAAGGGACACCCTGGGATTGGTGGAAGCAGGAAGACAGATCGGGACGGGCCTCGGCACGGAGGTGAGAGGGTGATGCCCAGGTTCCTCGGGCACGGGCCCGTGGGCACAGGCAGGAGGCTCTGGCAGGGCAGGGGTGGGCGGTGGGGGCGCCGATGGGCTCTGCGTCCTCACCTCTTCGCGTGGCCCCCGCCCGGGCCGTGTTCTTGGCTGGCGGGCAGAACTGACCCAGGAGAGACGACACACGGGCCGCAGGCTGCCTGAGGCTCTTCAGAAACATGAGGTCAGCCCCGGGGAATGAGGCAGCTTGGCGGGTGTCCAGGCAGCTACAGAGATGCCGTTTGTCAGGCTCTGGGTCCCCGCTGATGCGCCTGCCAAGCTCCTTCCAGGGGCAGGAGTTGCTGCGGCTCCCCAACCCTGGGGCTTGGAGGCGGGTGAGGTGCCTCGGGGCAGGTTGGGGCGCTCTCTTCTGTCACCGAGTGTACTTTGTCCACATCCTGTCTCCGGCCAAGCTCAGAGTCCTGGGGACGGTGCCCCTACCCTTTGGGGGCTTGGAGTTGGCTATAGTCAGTTGAGAAGGCGTGAGGTGAAGGGGCGGGGGCTTGCTGGGCCTTCTGCACAATCGCATGGGGCCTTGGACGAGGGACTTACCCACTCCGGACTTACCCTTCCTGTCATCAGCCAGGGGCTCATTGCGTGAAGTGGCAGCCACTCTCCCCTTCTTGCTTCCTCCTGTTCCAGGTGAGTCCCCTCCCTCAGCCTCAGGGATGAGCGGTGCCAGATGGAAGGCAGCAGAAACCTCCCTTCCCCTCCCCCCCCTCCTCCCGGGCAAGGGCTGGGTTAGGAGGGGTTGACGACCCTGTCCCAGGCCCTGACGTTTGAGGGGAGGTGTGTTAGGAGGACCCTGGGAGGGAGTTCGCTCCCTCGTTGAAAACGGAAACACCTCCTTCTGGAGAACCACCTGCGGCTGCGGGCTGAGGCCACCTGCGGGGCAAGGCTTCCGGGCGGAAAGCTGGCCCACCGGAGATGGGAACCGCAGGATCATTTCCCTTGGTGGCTTGGTGACTTGTTACACGAGGTACACGTCTCTGTGGTTTCCGCCACGGAGTCCGGCTTGCGTTTGCTTGCATCTGAGTTCATCCTCCTGGAGATGCGCAGTAATATGGAAACGATGCGTGTGGTGAGTCCGTCGGAAAGGTGGGATCCAGTGTTCCGGCTGGAGGGCGCTGACAGCCGGGCCGGCATTGTGCGTGTGGACCTGGGCAGGGAGGAAACCGGAGACGCCTCTCTCTCGGGGCGCTGCCTGGCGGTAAAGCCTCCAGCTGACAGCCGTGACAGTGCCAGGTGCCTGACCAGGTGCCAGACCAGGTGCCTCCCCGCCGCGCTCACGGACCTCGACACAACGGCCACGTGGCCACGTGAGGCAGGTGCTGCGCTCGGCCGCGTGTCCCAGCTGAGGGGCAGGCCGCTCAGCTCACAAGCCGCAGGGCTCCCGTCGAAACCCGTGTCCCTCCCACTGCAGGGCTGGGCCTGCTCCAGGCACCGGCTCCTCCTCCGGCCGTGGGGCTTCCGGGGACACATGGGAGAGGCCGGTAGCGGGGGCAGGAGGAGACGGTAGAGGGAGCTGCCGAGGGCACCACTGGGCACATTGCTCCCTGTGTGAGAGATTGCCCCCCCAAACAAAACCAACTCCATGTCAAAATGGTCTGGACTTTCCTGTTTATCCAGTCGAGGGTTCGCAGGTACAGTGAGGAATCCTTTTTCTCTGTCACACACCGCCCCTCCTCCCCGGAACGCACGGGTTTGCTTTTAGAAAACGGGCTTGTCCCCGTTCTGTTTAAAGCAGGACCTGCCTGGGCGCTGACAGACAGATGTCCCTGGGCTGATGGTGCTGATAACAACAGCAATAACACTAGCTCTCAGGCG